>NW_006408655.1:6498850-6501332 GCF_000296735.1 Chrysochloris asiatica
AAGGTTGGTGGATACAGGCACACTAACTGCTCCTTGGGAACCTTATACAGGGTCCGTATGAGTCAGAACTGACTTGAACTGCACTTAACACCAATAACAACTTACTGTAGGGCTGTGTATTTCTTAAATTCTAGTGGTTTGATTTATTTATTTTGAGGCTCTTCATTGGCAACGTAGATAATTATGGTTATGTCCTCTTGTTCAATTGCCTTGCTTGCTGTTTTTTTCATTAGTCTGTTTTATCAGAGATTTATATTGCCACTCCTGCTTGTTTTTGATTGCCATTAGCATGATATGTATATTTTTTCCATCCTTAACTATTTACTCGTTTGTCTTTTTGTGTAACGTGTGTCTTTTCTAGACAGCATGTTGAAGGACTTTTTTTATTAATGCATTCTGCAACACTCGATGTCTCTTGACTGGGTGCTTTGAATTTATTGATGTTTAGTCTAATTATTGATCGATACAAATTGATTTCAGTAATTTTGCTCTGTGTCTTTTTATGGTCCTGCTGGTTTTTTTGTTCTGGATGTTTTCCTGAGTTTAATTGTTTTGTGTTTTTTTCCTGTCAATTTCTTCATAGGAAAAATGTTTACAAAATCTTTATGATTTTCCTTTTCTTGATTTGATGTAAAGATGTATTAAGTTTCTTTGAAGTTATCCTATAATTTAGTCATTTCTTATCCATATTTAAACAGTCTGTTTTATCTTGAATTCTACTGGACTTCCTCAGCATTTAGAATTCTCAGTACCTTCCCTCTTTACTTTGTAGTTGACTTCATTCTAGATTGAGATCTCTGATTCCTTAATTCTAGCCTTTTAGTTTACTCTGGGTATTTCTTTATCAGGATTGAATTCTGGATAGTGTTGTCTTGTGTCTGGATAGTGTTGTCTTGTGTCAAATCTCCGGTTGCTGTCTGCTGTTGTTAGTTATCAGTCCAAAGTACTAACTTTAGTATTTTTTGAAGTTACCCTTAGTTTTTACCAATTCCTTTAATTTTTGTTTATCTGGAAATATTTAATTTCACCATCATATTGAGGGACAGTTTTGCTCTGGGTATATGATTCTTGGTTAATAGTTTTTTTCTTTCAGAGTTTTGTATATATCTCTCTAGCTGCATTGTCTTCATGGTTTCTGCTGAGAAGTCAGAGCTTAATTTTATTGTCTTTTCCTATGTAGGTAGTAATGTTTTACTTTTCCCCAGCTACTTTCTACATTCTTTCCTTGTCTTTTATTTTGGAGAATTTGATTATGTCATGTGTCATATTCTTTTGAAATATATCTTGGCTGAGTTTAATTCGTATTCTTGAATGCTTATCATCTTACCCTTCATGATGTTAGGGAAATTTTTTTCCAGTAGCTCTTAGACTATATTTTCTTTGGTTTTCTTGGTCTCTTCCTGTTCTGGAATTCTGATCACCTGTAAATTATTCCTCTTAATGTTATCCCACATGAATCTTAGGCGTTCTTAAGATTTTTTCATTTTTTCCAGATTGTTCTATCTTACTAGTATTGAGAGATTTATCATCTAACTTGCTATTTCTAGTTTCGATAGATTCATTTCTGCTTCTTTGTCCTTCCAGTGTATTGTCCATTCCTGAAATCTTAGTATTCATCTTCTGAGTTCCTGTTTGCAGGTTTTGTATTGTCTCCATTGCTGTATCTATTCTGCTTATTTGTTCATGTAGTGCTTTTCTGAATTCTTACTGGTTTTCCTTTACCTTTCTGTGAAATGTTTGGATGTACTTCAGTATCTGAATTCTTTTTCAGTTAGTTTCAGCTCTTCTTCTTCCTCACATGCATTTTCTAGCTCTGCCTCCTGGCTGTTTGTTTGAGCTACTCTCTTTTCTTCTTGTGAACAGAAAATTTCTCCTGCTTTGTAGGCATTGTGGTGTTGGTTATATTTATATATATAGTTGATGAATATATTGTGTTGGTGTGTTCTTAAGCACTCATCAATTGACTTCTGGCCAATGTGATAAGGAGATAAGAGTCTCTGTTCACTGTTCATGCAGTACATTTCATTTCAGAGAGGATTTAACTGATGCTGGTTGTAGTGGCTGCTCTAGTGTATAGCAGCTGGTGTTGACTCTTGTCCAGTTGGTTGGCTTGCAGAGGGTATAGCTATGGCTAAGCTGTGTGGGTGCAGTTGCTGCCTCTTCTCATGTGATGCAAGAGGGAAACCAAAACCTCCAAAAAAACAGCCCACACAGCATAAAATAAAAATCAGTGGCTCTCTCTCCAATAAGCAATGTGCTTTACCACTTACTGGCTTCTTGCTTTCACAGCTGTCCGAGAAAGTTCATAATGGCCATATAGGATCTACACATATTTCCTGCCCTCTTTATTTCCCTACCCCCGCCCTTTTTTTTTTTTTTTTTTTTTTTCTGTTCTTTTAATCCTCTCTTCTAGTGAGAGTCATTCCAGGGCTTGTCAGGGTTGACTCCCCAGATTTGGATCAGATTCTGCTCTGGTGGCTTT
>NW_006408655.1:6501432-6503468 GCF_000296735.1 Chrysochloris asiatica
ACGAGCCACAGGTAGGTTTCTGCACTGTGACTATGTTTTCTCGTCTCTAAAGTCGTTCCTGGAGTCCTAGTGTGGAGCTGTGGGTTAATGTGCTGGACTGAAGGTCAGTTTGAATCTCACCACCTGGTCCTCAGAAACCCTGTATAGGGTTGCTGTGAGTTGAAACTGACTCCATAGCATCTAACAACAACAACAAAGCCATTCATAAACTTTCTAGATGGCTGCAGCAGGTCCAGTCAGCTGCTGTTGCTTGTCAAGTCACTTTGTTTCTTGCTGTGTTTATTCAACTCTCTTTCCCAGTAATTACTTGATCCACTTTTCTGTCCCCTCCTCTGAATATCAGAGTTCCAGGACTGTCTCCTTATATATCTTATCCGGTTTTCTGTATCCTTGCTGCAGAGAGCGTGCACAACTTTTCTTTATAGTCTGTGATCTTTATTCTCCTGTTGATGTGTACTCATTTGGGACTCACCAACTGCCTCCTGGTGGGTGTTAACAAGAGGTGATCTATTTTGTCTACTTTTGTTTGTGTAATTTTCAAAATGTTTGGTAATCTGTGTATACCCTTTATTAGAGCGCTCACATTTGTCCCTATTTTTTCATTGATGGCTTTTGTAATTCTGGGATTCACATTTAGGTATTTCATCCATGCTGAATTGGTTTTTGTGTAAGGCATGAGGTAAAGATCTTGTTTCAGTCTTTTGTATATCACTTTCCAATTCTGCCAGCACCATCTGTTGAAGAGACTATCACCTCCCTATGCAATATATTTAGGTACCTTGTCAAAAATCATTTGGCTGTATGTGGATGGGTTAATTTCTGGATTCTCATTTCTGTTCCATTGATGAGTATATCTTTCATTATACCAGTATCAGGCTGTTTTGACCACTGTAGCCATGTAGTAAATTTTGAAATCAGGGTGTGAGAGACCCCCGCACCTTGTTCTTCTTCTTAAGCAGTGCTTTGCTTATCCTGGGTCTCTTTACTTTCCATATAAAGTTTGTAATTATTTTTCCCATGTTTTTGAAGAATGTTGTTGGAATCTGGATTGGGATTGCATTATACGTGTAAATTGCATTGGGCAGTATTGACATTTTCACCATGTTAAGTCTTCCTATCCAGGAGCATGGTACATTCTTCCATTTTTGTAAGTCTCTTTTGGTTTCTTGTAGTAGTGTTCTGTAGTTTTCTTTGTATGGGTCCTTTGTTTCTCTGGTTACGTTTATTCCTAGGTATTTCATCCTTTGGGTGACTATTGTAAATGGTATTGCTTTCCTAATGTACTTTTCAGTAAAAAGGGTATTGGTATAGAGGGAAAAAATCTGTTGCAATGACTAAGCAGACAAGGGACTGATTTCCAGAATATATGGGAACCTACAACACCTCTACAAGAAAAGGACGAATAACCCAATTAGAAAATGGGTACAGGACATGAATAGACACTTCACCAAGGAGGATATCCGGGCAGCCAACAAACATTTGAAGAAATGTTCAAGATCACTATCTATAAGAGAGATGCAAATGAAAACAACAATGAGATACCATCTCACACCAACAATAATAGCAAAGATCAAAAAAGTAGAGGGACAATAAATGTTGGTGAGGATGTGGAGAGACTGGGACCCTCGTATATTGCTGGTGGGATTGCAAAATGATCCAGTCACTCTGGAAAACAATATGGTGCTTCCTCAGAAGCTTGGAAATAGAGGTACCTTATGATCCAGCAATTCCTCTACTTGGTATTTACCCACAAGAAATATGAGCCATAACACGAATTGATATATGCACACTAATGTTCATAGCAGTATTCTTTACAATAGCAAAAAGATGGCGACAGCCTAAGTGCCCATCAATGGAAGAATGGATAAATAAACTTTGGTGCATACACACAATGGAATATTATGCTACCCTGAAGAATAACAAGGAAGCAGCAAGCCACTGCATAACATGGATGAACCTTGAGGACATTATGCTGAATGAAATCAGCCAGTCACAAAATGAGACATATGGCATAGGACCATTTTTGTAAATGATTA
>NW_006408655.1:6504438-6505570 GCF_000296735.1 Chrysochloris asiatica
CTTTCCAGAGAGGTTGGACCATTTTGCAGTCCCACCAGCAATGCAGGAGTGTCCCAGTCTCCACATCCCTGCCAGCATTTATTGTCGTCTACTTTTTTCATCTTTGTTGTTATTGTTGGTGTGAGATGATATCTCAATGTTGTTTTGATTTGCATCTCTCTAATGGTTAGTGATCGTGAGCATTTCTTCATATGTTTGTTGGCTGCCTGGATCTATTCCTTAGTGAAGTGTCTGTTTATATCCTGTGTCCACTTTTTAATTGGGTTATATGTCTTTTTTTGTAGAGGTGTTGTAGTTTCCTGTGTACTCTGGAAATGAGTCCCTTGTCTGATAAGTTATTGCAAAAGATTTTTTCCCATTCTGTGGGTTCCCTTTTTACTCTTCTGGTGAAGTGTTTTGATGTACATAAGTTTTTAATTTTTAGTATGCCCCACTCATCTATTTTTGTTTGTGTGCTTTTCAAAATATTTTGTAGTCCATGTATTCCCATAATTAGTGCCCTCACATTTGTCCTGAGTTTTTCATTGATGGCCTTCATAATTCTGGGATTCACATTTAGGTCCTTAATCTATGTTGAGTTGGTTTTTGTATAAGGTGTGAAGTGAAGGAGAATTGATGCTTTTGAGTTATGGTGCTGGAGGAGAATATTGAAAGTGCCATGGGCTGCCAAAAAAACCAATAGATCCGTTTTGGAAGAAGTACAGCCAGAGTGCTCCTTGGAGGACAAGATAGCCAAACTTCATCTTTCATACTTTGGACATATTGTCAGGGGAACCAGTAGCTGGAGAGGTATATCATGTTTGGTAAAGTGGAGAGTCAAAGAAAAAGAGGAAGACCCTCAACAAGATGGATTATCCAATTGGCAGCATTGATGGACTCAAGCGTGACAACAGTAGTGAGGTTGGCCCAGGATCGGGCAGTGCTTCATTCTGCTGTGCATAAGGTCGTGTCATTACGGGTCGGTGCCGACTCGATGGCACCTAACAACAACAACATCAAACTTTAACTCAATGATTTTAGAATCCATTGTTGTTTCTCACCTAAACTAATACTCTGATTTTAACATTTATTGTTGCTTTTCATCTAAATCAGTTACTATGATGGTTAAAAAATGTGCGATATTCGCTTTTTT
>NW_006408655.1:6514915-6523448 GCF_000296735.1 Chrysochloris asiatica
TGGAATTATTTGTTGGTTACTGGGGCGTGTGGGGTGGGGTGAGGGGAGCGAGGGGAAGGTGAAACACAGGGTAGGGAATAGGCACAGGATACTGAATCACAGGGTAGGGTATAGACACAAGATAGTTTGGGTGCTGGCAGGGGGGGTCACACACTAGAAAGGGAAGGGGAAAGGAAAAACAAGGCCAATGGGAAAATAGCGAGGCAGGTATACATGGACTAAATAGGACAGAGGTAAATAACAATGTAAGCATAACTGTGGAACAACAGGGCTCCTGGATACAAAGATTGAGGCATGGTGTGAATGAATAAAAGCGGGGAAATGATGTTAAGGTGCCTAGCTGTCTTTTGAATTTTGTTTTCCCTTGCCTACTATTGTAAAATAAGGAGCTCTGGTAGCGTAGTGGTTACGAATCGGGCTGCGAAAGTTAAGGCCAGCAGTTCGAAACTACCAGCCGTTCCGCGGGAGAAAGATGAGGCTTTCTGCTCCTGTAAAGATTTATAGCCTTGGAAACCCTGTACAGGGTCGCTATGGGTCGAAACTGACTCGAAGGCACTTAACAACAACAACAACAACAACTATTATAAAATAGACACTTGAAGGGGGAGAGAGAGCAATAGCCAGAAACATCACCAGAGAAAGCTTATAAGTCTGTCTTCAGCCTATAACTGATTGGAATACCTAAAATGGGCCTGAAACTTGCCCAGTGAAGGAGGCTCCCTCCAGAGCCTTTGCGTTACACAATAACACAGGTGGAATCCTGATCCCCATCCAGAATTTTCTGAGGTGTGACATTTCTACTTGAAAGGACAAGCAGACCAGTCTGGAGCAGTTAGAAGAACAGAAGATACTTCTTCAAAGAAAGACCAGCAGGAAAAAATCAAAAAGCAATAACAGCAGTCCAGTTGACTACTAGAAGAACAAGCAAGTTGTTCCTCAGGGAACCATCAAGGCAAGTGGTCAGGTCCCTTCACGGCAAACCCCCATCCAAGACTGAAACTCATTTGTCCTGCCGCTAACCATGTTGGTCACCGATAAAGGGGAAGTGGGGCAAAAACAGCAATGAAATTGTGAGCTAAGTCTGACTACATTCAATAGACTCCTGTTAACCTGGATTGAGACCTTGTTAACCAGCAGTATGACAAGACCTGGAGACTCCTGGGCCCAGGGGCAGGGATGTGTGGTCCCAGAGGACTAGAACAAAATGTGAAGCATCCAGCTGATATGAAGTGAGGGGAGATGCACAAGAACACCCACACTTGCAGATAGTACCCATCTGACCTGGCATCAATGGCTGGATGATCAGTTCTAGCCCTCCATGGCTATGTCCTTGTTTGTGGGCTCAGGAGTATCCAGGTCTTACCATACAAAGGACAGACCAGCACCTTTCCTTCTCTCTTTCATCTCTAGGTCGATGGGGTCTCAGGTTCATTCATTTTTATGAAATGTTTCACAGTTTCATTGTTATTCTTCAGTGTTACATAGTATTTCACTGTGTATGTGTACTAAAGTTTGCTTAACCATTTTTCTTTTGATGGATGTTTAGGCTGTCTCCATCTTTTTGCTGTTGTGCTCTTGTCAACAGCATATTGAAGGATCCTGTTTACTTATCCATTCTGCTATTCTCTGTTGACTGGTGCATGTAATCCATTTACATTCAGTGTAATTATACAGAGGTATGAATTTACAGCTGTCATTTCGCTGTGTGTGTTTGTGTGTGTGTGTGTGTGTATGTGTTTGTGTGGTGCTGCTAGTTTATTTGTTCCACATAATTTTCTGCACTGAGTTCATTTTGTTTGTCAGTTTTCTTTTTCAGTTTCATTTTTGTTATGACTGAATCTGTTTCTCCTCTTTTTTATTTTGATATGAAGGTGTATTCATTTTCTTTGAGGTTACTCTGTAACTTATTAATTTTGTCACCATGTAAAACTCTTATCTTGAAATCTACTTGATTTCCTTGGGTTGGCAATTTTTTTTTTTTCACTTTTGTATGTGTCATCTCATTGCCTTCTAATTGCAGGTTTTGTGTTGTTTCAAACTTTACATTAATTTTGTCTGTTTGTTCCTGTAGTGTTTTCCTAAATTCTTGCAAAGATTTTTTTGTGGTCTCTTGACTTCCTTGATCTTTCGGTCAGTCCTTTAGCGTAGGTAAATATCATTCTTTTGAATTATTTTTTAGTTAGTTCTATTACCTTTTCTTACTCAGAAGCATATTCTGACTCTACATCTTGATCATTTGCTTCAACCACTATCTCTTGTTTCTTCTTCATGTGAGTTAACATTTTTTGTCTCCTGGACATTGTGGTGTTACTGCATTTGCATTTAATTGATGATTGTACATTGATGTATCTTTAGTTTCTCACCACCTGTCTCCTGTGAGTGTAGTTAGAGAGTGGAATTTCCAGCATGTGATCGCTTACCTGTTTGCCTTTCATGCACATGTTTGTGGTAGTTTTGGCTGGTGTTGCTGCTGTTTGTTGCTGTTAAGCTGGCATATGAGTTGGTATTGACTCTTGCCCAGTGGGTGGAGGTATAGAAGTTGCGGTTGTGGCTGGGTTGTCATATGGACAGGATTTTTGTCTCCTTTCAGGTGGGAAAAAGGAGAACTCTACACACACACACACAAAAATACCAGAATAAAGAATAAGCAACCAACAATGAAAAGAGAAAACACAAAAGGAGATAAAAGCAGGCAGCCACCAGAAAAATGAAGAGCCAAAAAGAGAAAAGAGAGACAGGAAAATGAAGCTGTAGAATAGAAATTTAAGAGAAAAGATAAAAGGAAAATATAGCTAATTCATTTTATGGAATCTAACCTTGTCTTTTTTTTTTAGTTTTAAAGAACAGACATTTATTTTCTGACAGTTCTGGAGACTAAAAGTCCAAATCAGGGTCTCGGTTATGTCGATTCCTTCTGTTGATCTCTCTCCTACTTTCTAGAGACTATTCTTAGCATTGCTTTGCTGCTGATTAATGAATGCATCTGTGTTTTCTTCCCCATGTGTCTATCCATTCTGTACCTTTTTTAAAGTTTTATTGTGAGTTATGTGACAGTTTACATGGGAGAACATCAGTTTTACATTCATCCTATTGTATATTGTTTCATTGCCATGGTTACAATCCCTTCCAAGCATCACCAATCAACAGTAGGGTACATCCCATAAGCCTGCTCCCTGCCCCCGGTCATCAGCACACAGCCCCTCTCCCTCCCTGCGTCCTGAGTCCCCAACTGCTCCATCTCTCCACATCATCATCTCTGCCTCTATCTTGGGGATCACTGCCTCTCTGGGTAAGTAAGGTTCCACTCTCTGCTCTTCTCCCTTCTTGGTTCCAGGGACCTCCCCTCCTAGCTTGCAAAGTTAATCACTCCCCTCCTTGCCACAAAATGTCTACTTTTACATTTACAACCTTCACAATCAGTCCTGCTAACCTTATCTTGAGAGTTAGAGAACATTTCACTGAGTAAATGAATTTTAGCAAGAACCTGGATAAATGAATAAGTTAGCTAGCTAAAAGAGTATTATGATGACAGTTACCATTATAAACCTAACATTTAAAGTGTCTGAAGTAGGAATGGGCCTTGGAGTATTCAGGAGCTGAAAGATGAAAGTTCAGTATGGTTCAGATAATGAGATAAAGGAGCAAGTTGTAATAGTAGTTATGTACGGAAACCATTGGAGAGTATTAAATGGGGCTGTGATATATTTAGATTTGGATTTCTAAAATTCACTCTGTTGTAGTTTGCTAGGAAAAAAAATTTACCTCAGATTCAAACAAACTATAGACAACATTTTGTTAGCCTTTAAACAGGATGAAGACAAAGCAAGTGTCTTGGAATGATGGAAACTTATCAGCATATATATATATGGAAGCTGAAATGAAGTCCACTGATTCACAGTCCTGAAGTTCTCTATATATGATTTGTTGTTGTTGTTATGTGCTGTGGAGTCGGTTCTGACTCACAGCGACCCTGTACAGGGTTTCCTAGGCTGTAAATCATTATGGGAGCAGAAAGCCTCATCTTTCTCCCGCAAAACAGTTGGTAGTTTCAAACTGCTGACCTTGCAGTTCACAGCCTGATTCATAACCACTACACTACCAGACTCCTTTATATATAATTAGGGAACAAAAAAAACCCACCACCAGATTATGATTGTTGTTGTTTAGTGCTCTCAAGTCAGTTTTGATTCTTAGTGGTCCTGTATAGTGTTTCCAAATAATGATTGGTGTATTGAACTGTCTGCCTTGTGGTTATCAGCCCAGTGCCTATCCTACAGTGCCATACCAAGACTCCAGATTATGACTGGTGGCAGGTCAGTTTATTATTGTCACAGTTTTGCCTACAGAAACAGGGAAAGGAATATGATTGGAACAAATGACAAAATTTCATATTGAAACAGTTTAAAAGGTTGGTTCTGGTGTTTTGACTACTTGGCTTCATGTCAGTGTGACCTGAATCATAGTCAGCAGGATCCCAACTTTTAACTTAAACTAGATTAATATGTGGCTATTTTGGAAGGGAAAAATTGCCCCCTTCTCTGGTCTTGTCTTCTAGAGTGTTAATGATCTGAAAGTACTCAAATGGAACCTGAATTTATGTCAAGATGAAAATGTGATTAAGTTTTCTCACTGTAGACAACAGCTTTTCCACAAACTAAGTGCTTTAGAATTTAGGCTTTAATATGAGATGTTTCAAAAGTTTATGGAAAGATGGAGTTAAAAGATAAAATATTTGCACTCACTTTTTGAAACTCCTTTGAACAGTAGAAAATAGATTTGGAGGGAGGAGACTAATTAAAAGTGAATATAAAGAGAAAAAAAAAGATTTCTAGTAGGAATTTATGTTGGATTCATTGAAAGTTATACGGTACTCTGAAAAAGAGCACATGTCAAGGATAAGAATTATTTTGAGGAATGTTATAAAATGTTTTTGGTAGCAACTTGTACAAATGCTGCTCCCAACTTTTAATTCCTTTGAGGTTGCAAGGGAGTATGTTATTATGTTTGTGAAAAATCTCTTCATTTTCTTTTTTCCTTTTTTAATAGAGATGTGAACTATGTCCCCATAAGGATGGAGCTTTAAAAAGAACAGATAATGGGGGTAAGTGCAGTGACTGTTCAGACTATGTTTTACTGAAAATGGATAGGGTAGTGGATATTTAAATATATTTGGTTCAGATTATTTAATCAAGTTAAATAATGGTTTCTAAAATATTCTAACAGTGCTTACAATTTATGAAATCTTTTTGCTTATTGGAGCTTAATTTTTGTGCACACATGTAAGCTTGGTTATTTTGTGTAGAATGGCTTATATATTTCCAATTAAATAATACTGATTTTTTTTTTTTTATGGACACAATTTCTTACTGATACTACAAGTTATTTTTAGGATAACAAACTACTTTTCTGTTTTCTTTATTAAAACTAAAGTATTGTTTTAGAAACTTTTTTTCCTTCCTATATTTATCTCTAGACAGATCTCTAAATAATATTAATTTTAATATCCTGAGTATTTTTGATGTTTGAATATAAGGAAATTTTGACTTCTCTTGCAAAATTTCATTGTGTTTGCCTGAGGACTTTTGTGTTTCTCATTTTCATCTTCAGTTTTACTTCCATTAGTTTAAGAAGTTAAATTTCTTAACAACTCAGTAACATAATCAAATATTTAGACAAGTTTCTTAAACTATGGTATATCATAAAAATTAAGTAACTGATGTGAAAATTCAAAAAAGTTATAGGCAAACTAATGTTCTATTTGTTAAGTGTTGTTCAGTTGGTTCTAACTCATAGCAACTCTGTGTAGGTTTTCTGAGGAGCAGTTGGTGGGTTTGAACTGCTGACCTAGTGGTTCAAAGTCCAGTGCTGATCCTACAGTAACATACCAGGAGTCCAAAATGAATATTACTACACTCTTTTTAAGTTTGGACTACCGACGTCAAAGTATTTTTGGCATAGGATAGTGTAAGTAACAAAGAAAAATGTAGTGTTTTTGGCTAGCCCTATAAGTATTTTAAAACTTAGTCTTTAGACTGTAGATATAGCGTAGTGGTTACGAATTGGGCTGCGAACCTTAAGGTCAGCGGTTCGAAACTACTAGCCGCTCCGCGGGAGAAAGATGAGGCTTTCTACTCCCGTAAAGATTTACACCCTTGGAAACCCTGTACAGGGTCGCTATGGGTCGGAACCGACTTGATGGCACTTAACAACAACAACAACAACAAACCTTTCCTCATATTCATGTTTCCCATGTGCCTAATTTCTTGGAAATGTTCTTGCCACCGTGGTAATTGGCTGTTACTATTTTCTTGTATAGCTTTCTAGGTTTCTTTTGTCTGTTGCTGTTGTTAAGTGCCATTGAGTCCGTTCCAACTCATAGCAGCCTTGTATAGGATTTTTTTGGAGTGGCTGGTGTGCTTGAACCATCATACTTGTGAATTAACCTGCAGCACCAGCCATCTATCAGTTGTTGTTGTTGTTAAGTGCCGTCGAGTCGGGTCCGACCCATAGCGACCCTGTACAGGGTTTCCGAGGTTGTAAATCCTTACGGGAGTAGAAAGCCTTATCTTTCTCCCGCAGAGCGGCTGGTAGTTTCGAACCGCTGACCTTAAGGTTCGCAGCCCGATTCGTAACCACTACGCTACCAGAGCTCCTTCCATCTATCAGTAGACAAATACAAATTTCCCCCCATTTTTTAAACAAATGGATGAATATTATATACCCTCTTCTGCATGTTAATATTTTTCGCTGAACCTAGTATGGAGCTTTCATTTCATCATGGTAGTCACATGTTTATGAACTTTAGTGTTTCTCATTTTTTTATTTTATGACTAATATTTCTGTATATACAATAAGTAGTCTTGTATATATTTGTCATTTTGCTTTATGTACAAGTATATCTGTAAAATTATTAATCTAACAAATAGAACTTTTGGGTTAAAGGGATTTTGTAATTATAATTTTGATAGATATGCTCATAATTCTTTTCAGTGGCTATAGAAATTCATGGTAGCTATGAATTAGAAAGCTATTTCTTTATCACCTTGATAATCTAGTAGGTGAAAATTAGTATGTTAGAGCAATTAATTTGCATTTCTCTTATTGGTTTCTGAAATTCAGCATCTTTTCATGCTTTTAAGCGGTATTTTGTATCTTCTGTGAATCATTTGTTCATATGCTTTTCTATTTGGTTGTTTGCCTTTTCCTTTTGATTTGCTTGAGCCTTCATAGGAGTTCCTCATATATGAGGCTTTTGTGACTTGAGTTGGATAATATTTTTGCTCTGTTGTTTCTTAGTATTCTTTACTTATGAATCTTTTTACCATGTGGAAGTTTTTTATTTTTATTCAGTTGAATTTATTTTAAGTCTTGTCTTTTATGACTTTTGAGTCATAGTTAGAAAGGCTTTCCCTATTCTAAAGTTATAAAGGAATGCTCTCTCATTTTCCTCTAGTGTTTTTATGGTTTCTTTTTTTTTTTTACAGTTTAATCTTTGATACATTTGGAATGTATCCAGGTAATATAGTGTGAGGTATGGACCCAGCTTTATTTTCTCTTAGATGCTAAGATGCTAGCTTCCGTTTGTCCCATCACTATTTATTGAGTAGTTCATACTTTCCTCACTAATTGAAATGCCACCTTTTTATGTTCTAAATCTAATGTATATATTAAAAATAATAAATTTAAATTATATTCCAAAACTGATGTATAAATTATTTTAAAACCTGAAGTGCACTTTTCTGTAGAATTGTTCATTGTTTTTCTAGGCTAAGCTAATATTGTACTTGATGTATAATATTCACAATATCAAATCTACATTTATCATGCTGGAAAATAAGTTGTGAGTATTAGTTAAGAGTATTTTTTTCCCCTAGTAACAAGGATTAGGAGTTTTGTTCACCTTTTCATTTCTTTCAATCTCATCTGTTTAGTAGGCCTCAATGTTTAAAGGTAGGTAGCTGTTTTATCATAGTTTGGTATGTGAACAATAGGATATTATAGGTAAAGGGAGAAGCAAATGATAAAGACAAATATGTATTACAAAAAAAAAAAAGTCTGAAATTGAACTCGGCAAGTTTAGAGAGTAAGGCTCTGTGAGAGGTAAGGCTTTTCACCCCTTGCCTCCCATTTTTGTTTGGTCATACTAAGAACTGCATCTTGTTGATTCTTGGAAGCCCTTGAAGGAAGATATAGCATGACATTTCCATTTCAGTATGACTTTTTGGACAACTTTGTCATGGATATACTGGAAGGGTGTGCAACCATATTGTTAAGTGTTTTGAGTCAATTCCAAATCGTAGTGCTCCAGTGTACAACAGAACGAAATACCGTTAGGTCTTGTGGTATTCTTACAGTCATTTCTGTGTTTGAGCCTGTTGTTGACAGCCACTGTGTCAGTCCATCTCATGGAGAGACTTCCGAGTTTTTCTACTTTATCAAGCATTATATCCTTCCCCAGGGACTGGTCCATCCCGATGACCTGTCCAAAACACTTGGATGAAGTTTTGCCATCCTCACTTCTAAGGAGCATTCT
>NW_006408655.1:6524488-6532059 GCF_000296735.1 Chrysochloris asiatica
TTCCTTTCTCTAAAGCATTTAGTCTGTTTTGTGAGCCTTTGTCTATTTACTCTCGGATCATATGAGCGAGACTAATGTCCCTAGACATTTGATTTACATGATGGGCAGGGCAAAAAAAGGGTAACAATTCCTGTTTGCGCAGTGATTCTTGACCTGAGAGCAAAGGCACATGGCACGTCTAGCTGTATTTCTTGCAAGATAAATTTGCTCATTCTTCAGGCAGTCCTTGTTGTATTTAATGTTCTTTTCCTACACCGTAATTCAAAGGTATTAGTTATTTTGTCTTCCTTATTCATTGTCCAGCTTTGACATGCATATGAGGCGATTAAAAAGTACCATGACTGGGTCAGGTGTACTTTTAGACTTCAAAGTGACATCTTTGCTTTTGAATACATTAAGATCTTTCACAGCAGATTTGCCCAATGCAATATGTTGTTTGATTTCTTGACTGCTATTTCCATAGGTATTGATTTTGGGTCCAAGAAAAATGATACTCTCTCTTATCATGATTTGCTTATTGGTCCAATTATGAGGATTTTTTTTTTCTTTATGATGAGTTATGATTCATACTTAAAGTTGTAGTCTCTGATCTTCATCAGCATGTGCTTCAAACCTTTGTTTTCAGCAGTAAAGTTATGTCATTTACATATTGCAGATTGTTAATGAGTGAGTCTTCATGATGCCACATTTTCATCATACAGTCTTAACTTCTTAAGATTATTTGTTTAGCATACAGATTGAGTAGTATGGGGAAAGGATGCAACCCTGACACACACCTTTTTTTATTTCAAACCATGCAGTATCCCCTTGTTCTTTTCAAACAAGTGTCTCTTGGTTGATATACAGGTTTCTCATGAGCACAATTAAGTGCTATGAAATTACCATTCTTCACAATGTCATTCATAATATATTATGATTCGCATATTTGAATGCCTTTGGTTAGTCAGTAAAACACAGGTAAACATCTTTTTAGTATTTTCAGCTTTCAGCCAAGAACCTATCTTATAGTAGCAATGATAGCCCGTTCCACATCCTCTTCTGAATCTGATTTGAGTTTCTGGCAGTTAGTTCTCTGTTGATGCATTGCTGTAGATAGACTATTATAAAGAATAGCAGAGCTGGATCATAGGTGTATTTCATGTACTTGAAATCAGCTATATGGTTTGGGTTAATTGTATGTGTGTGGGGCAATGGGTAATAGTGAGAGAAATAATATGGCTTATTGAGGAAATTCAGCCTACCATTTTACTAATATATAGCATGACATTTCCATTTCAGTATGACATTTGTACATATGGTTTTGGCAAACTTATGTACAAATCCTTTGTGATCATTTAACGTAAAAAAAAGCAGGAGGAATGGGAGGCGGGGCTTGATGGCGGATAGGGTAGAGGTGCAGTGAAGTTTGCTGTCAGCAATACCATGGAGTACCTGGCAAGGCGGGTTCAGGGCGGAGCTCCGGGACTCTGGACCACATATTTAGGAATATTTGGAGAATTTGAAGGCTTATAGCTGGTGTGGAACTTGTAGCGGAGGTGGGAAATCGCGTACTTTTGAATCTGCGGATCCGACAACTTGGGCTAGACCAAACAGCAAGACCAAGCGGAGGAGCACACCCATCGTGGAATAATGTTGTGGAAACCTCGGAGCAAAGGTGGACAATATACTTTGTCTGTTTTGATTTTGTTCTGATTTTCTTTCTTTCTTTTTTGGTATATGTTCATTGGCCACCCACTGTTTGTGGACCTCCATTCTGGTGACTAGAGGGGCTGCCTGATGGAGAGGACACCTCCCCCACCCCCACCACTGGTGGATTCTTCTGCCATGCATATGCACAGATACTCTCAGCCCAAGAACCCGACCCTGAACTGTTTTTTTGTTTTGTTTTGTTTTGTTTCCAAGGGAAAAGGGCAGAACAAGGAATGTGGAGAGGGAAAGAGAGTTTAAAAACAAAAAAGGCCGAAAATTAAATTAAATCCTGAGGTATAGCATAACAACCAACAGTGGCATTTTGAAATCTGTCAAGACGGCCTTGAAGGAAAGAAGCGGAAAGAGGACATTAAAGTCATACTCACATTAGGCTACAGATTTTTTTTCCTCTTTCTTGTCTCCCTCCTCTCTCCTTTCTGTGATTATAGACTACAGTATCCAATGTAGTTTTTGTTGTTATTGTCGTTTTTTTGTTCTCCTGTTTTTTTGCTTGTTGATGTTTTGCTGTGATATGCTACCCTTTTACCTTTGGGGGACTCTTTCTCTCCCTATATTACCCAAGAAGAGATAGACAGCAACTGCTGCCATATAGTCAAGCTACAGTCACACTCTATAACACACCAAATCTAGACAAGAACCAATACCAACTGCCATACACCAGGGAGGCAGACAACACCTGTGAAAGTAACTCTGAGTTAAGCAATAAGAAGAGTGAAAAGGGAAGCCCACGTCCTGATCACATCTATCTGGAGGCAATCAGAAAGCATAAAGAAATACCAAAATACACACTCTATTAAGAATTTTGGCCACAGATAAACACTAAAAAAGAAGCAAAAGCAGATGACCATATCAGCACATGTCCAGAAACAAGATAAAATGTCTGAGACAAATGACCTAGAGGTAGACCGGGACTCCATGCTGGAAGGAGGGCAGGCCTTGGAAATGCCTGAGAAGGAATTCAGAAAAATAATTATAAAATTTGAGGAAAAAGGTTAATGTTAAATCCAACATGCATATGGGCTATGAGGAAACCAGGCTAATGTTGAAGTCTCTCAGTTTCTATCTTTCATGATGTATTTGTCAAAGAGCTATTCTGCCAGGTCAGATTTTGGGTCCCCCATGTTGTGCAAGTTGGTTATTCAATCAGCCAGTTCTCTGATGTATTTCACTTGCTTATTTAGGTAATTAGTTTCAATGAAGTTACACAAGTGGAGCCTGTACTTGTTAGTTAGGTAGTGATTGATTGATGTTTTTCCCAAGTATAATGCACACTTGTTTGCATTTAATATGTATACATCATTGCAGTGTGGTTTCTTGATCTCCTGAAGGAAGATTTGGCTACTTTGTTGGTTCTATAGTTTCATCAGTTTCTCAGTATGTTCCCTCTTCTCTTGAGATTGATCCAGAAAATATTTAGCAAAAATTTTCAAAGCTACATCATTGCAGTCAAAGTAGTAAGACATGGACAGTTAGACATAGGCTTAGAGATACAGGTTGATTTGGTGATTAATGGCAACTTTTGAGACCTGATTGTAGTTACGGTGCACTTGTGAGGGGTCATGGTTGTCATGATGGCATTTGAGAAATGGCAGCAGTTGCCTTGGGGAGCACTAAGGCACGATTTGAAGGAGGTGGTGGAGGGCTGATTAGGAGAAACCAGTTGGAGGTAACTAGCAAGTGCCAAGTTGTGTTAAACACTTCAAGCAGGAGATTACAGTGACTCTAAAGAAGGTCTCCTTATTGACATTCTTGAATAAGAAATTGAAAAATAAATTCAGAAAAAACCCACATTCTTTAAAAAGGCATTGTGTCTAAGATACCCTGTAATATATTAATTTTCCCGTTTCAAACAATATTTTATCATGAAATCTACTTGACTACTTCTCCATTTGGAACTTCTTCATCTGCACTATTCCCTCTTTTTGTTTTGTAACTAACTTCATTATAAATTCATATTTCTGTTTCCCTGTTTTCAGTCTGGTTTACTTTAAATTCTCCTATATCTAGATTGAGTTCTGGATGTTAGTGTTATGTATGTTACAGAGACCAATCTTTAGTACTTTTTGTAAAATTGATATGGTTATAATTTCTTTTATTTCTGTTAATCTGGAAATGTCCTAATTTCTCTGTTGTATTTAAGGGACAGCTTTGCTGGGAAAATGTTTCTTGGTTGGCAGTTTTTTTCTTTCAGCTTTTTGTATATATCATAACATTGCCTTTTTGCCTGCATGGTTTCTGCTGAGCAATCAGAACTTAATATTTTTGGTTCTCCTTTTGTAGGTAACTTTTCATTTTTCCTGATCTGTTCCCAGGATTCTTTCCTTATCTTTGGTTTTGGAAAGAGCTGCTTCCAGCCTTGGGTATTCTCTGCATTTGGCACGGAGAGATTAAACCCAAGTAGGGGTGATGGGAGAATAGAAGGAAAAGGAAGACACAAGACACAAATGAATTAAGTAAAGTTGGCACCAGGTGGGACACAGCACTCTGATGGAGATACTGCGACCCAGACCAAGTGCAGCAAGTTTACTTTATATACATATCAAAGGGAGGTGCTTGGGGCAGGGAAAAGAGTACAAGAACATCTAGTATTATTTGTGCATTCAGTAAGCCGGACTTTCTCAAGAAAATGTAACTTGTGGTAGCTAGCCAAAACAGAAATTAGAGCAGCTAAATGTTTGTGCAGACTGAGTTAAAGGTTATGGCTCTGTATAAAGAAAGACTGCAAGTTCCTTGTTCCCTGAGACAGGCTTTGCAAGTTCCTCAGGAGGTAGCCTGACTTGGGTGCAACCCGAGTTTCCGGACCACAATTTTCAGTTAAAATCCTTTGGTTAAACAACCCCCAAGTCAGAGACCTTAGGCTCAGTCGCTCCCAACAGGAAAGTTCGATTCTGATAGTTCTTTTTTAGGATCTTTTCTATTTGGGGTTCTTTCAGCTTCTCATCTTTCATGATGTTAGGAAAGTTTTCTTTCAGCAATTCTTCAGCATTTCTCTCTGGGCTTTTTATTTGATCTTCTTGTCCTAGAATTCCAATCATCCATAAAGCATTCTTCTTCATGGTGTGTCCCACATATATCTCAGGGTTTCTTTAGATTTTTTTCAGATTATTCTTCTAACGTACTAGTATTGAAGAGATTTATCTTCAAGGTCACTAATTTGGGCTTTCATTCATTCAGATTTACTCCCTTGTCCTTTTGATGTATTGTCCATTTCTGAGATCTTACTATTAATTTTCTGGATTTCTAGTTGTTGTTAAGTGCCGTCAAGTCGATTCCGACCCATAACGACCCTGTATAGGGTTTCCAAGGAGCAGCTGGTGAGCTTGAACTGCTGACCGTTCAGTTCAAATGGCTTTGCAGTCTGATGCATTACCACACAGTGCCACATTAGGATTCCAGATTTCTACTTGTTGTTGTTGTTGTTGTTAGGTGCCATCGAATGTATACCGACTCATAGTGACCGTAAGCACAGCAGCCCAAAACACTGCTTGATCCTGGGCCAACCTCATGATTGTTGCCACCCTTGAGTCCATTGAAGCTGCCACTTTGCCAGTTCATCTAGCTGGGTGTCTTCCTCTTTTTCTCTTACCCTACACCCTACCAAACATGATATCCTTCTCCAGCAGCTGGTCCAGCAGGCTTTATATTGTTCCAAAATTTGCATTTGTTTTGTTTATTTGTTCTTGTGTTTTCCTAAAATTTTCAAATATTTCTTCTGTTTTCTCCTTGCTTTCTTCAATATTCTATTAAGTCCATTGAAATACCTATATATCATTCTTTTGTGTTCTTTTTCAGGTAGTTCCATTACCTTTTCCCCTTCAGAATCATGTTCTGGCTCTAATTTGTGTCATTTATTTGAGCCTTTTTCTCTTGTTTCTTCATGTGAGCTAAAATATTCTGTTGTCCTGGAGACATAGTGGGATTGTTGTTTGTTTTTAATTGATGATTATATGTTGGTATGTTCTTAGGCTCTTGCCAACTCTTTCTTGGTGGATGTGATTAGAATTACTCATCTGGATTTCATATTGAAGGTTTGGTATTATTTCAGAATTTGCATTTATTTTACTTGTTGTTTGTTGTAGTGTTTTCCTGGATTCTTATAAGAAGAATTTTGTTTTAGTTCTCCTTCTTTCTATGATCTTTCTGTCAATCCTTTGAAGGTACCTAAATATCATTCTTT
Source organism: Chrysochloris asiatica (assembly GCF_000296735.1). Classification (NCBI taxonomy): domain Eukaryota; kingdom Metazoa; phylum Chordata; class Mammalia; order Afrosoricida; family Chrysochloridae; genus Chrysochloris; species Chrysochloris asiatica. The sequence continues at coordinate 6,530,376 of NW_006408655.1, forward strand.
GGATTCTTTTTCAGTTATTGTTTACTGTTGTTGTTTCTCAGTCCAAATTACAATCTTTTCTTTCTCAGAAACATGTTCTGGCTCTGTTTCTTGGTCATTTGTTTGAGCCATTCTTGTTTCTTTGTGTAAGCTAAAATTGTATCTGGAGCATTGTGGTGTCAAATTTGTATTTAATTGATGATTGTATGTGTACATATATGGGTGTAGTTATAGAATGGAAGCACATGCATTTTTCTCCATTCACTGTTTTGTTTATTCACTACTCATGTACCCGAGTTTAGCGTGGTTTTGACTGTTGTTTGATGTCTATCATAGATCAAGTGGAATAGGAACTGTTATTGGCTCTTGTCCAGTGGGTTAAGATGTGAAGAGGATATGGTCGTGGCTTACTTGTATGGGTACAGTTGCTGTCTCCTGTTAGGTGGGGGAAGAGGAGGAAACACATGCAGGAAAACAACACAGAACAAATAACCAAACAACAGCAAAACCAGAATCTATAATAAAGGAGAAAAAAAAGGGGGTGGGGAACAGCAAAAAGAATGTAGAATATAATAACCAAAAAGGGAAGAGAGTGGCAGGGAAATAGAGTATACAAGAGAAAAATAAGAGCAAATATAAAACTAAGAGAAAACACACACACACACACACACACACACGAGACAGGGAAAATTAAATGAGAAAGTAACTAGATAGTTGTTGATGTTTTTAAGTGCCATCAAGTCAGTACCGACTCATAGTGACCTTATGCACAGCAGAACGAAACACTGCTCAATCCTGGGCCAACCTCACTACTGTTGCCACGCTTGAGTCCATTGATGCTGCCACTTGGCCAGTCCATTTCATTGGGGGTCTTCCTCTTTTTCTTTGACCCTCAACCCTACCAAACATTCTGTCCTTCTCCAGTGACTGGTTCCTCCTGACAATACATCCAGAGTATGAGAGATGAAGTTTAGATATCTTGGCCTCTAAGGAGCACCCTTCTGGTAGCATAGTGGTTAACAATCGGGCTGCGAACTACAAGGTCAGCAGTTTGAAACTGCCAGCCGCCCCACAGGAGAATGATGAGGCTTTCTGCTCCCGTAGTAAAGATTTACACCCTTGGAAACCCTGTTGAGGGTCGCTATGGGTCGGAATGGACTCGATGGCACTTAACAACAACAACAACAAGGAGCACTCTGGCTGCACCTCCTCCAAATGGATCTATTGGTTCTTCTGGCAGCCCATGGCACTTGCAATATTCTTTAGCACCATAAACTCAAATGTGTTAATTCTTCTACGGTCTTCTTTATTCACTGTCCAGCTTTCATATGCATATGAGGTTATTGAAAATACCATGGCTTTGGTCAAGCGCACCTTAGTCCTCAAGCTGACCTCTTTGCTCTTCAACACTTTAAAAAGGTCTTGTGCAGCAGATTTGCCTAATGGAATACGTCGTTTGATTTCTTGACTGCTGCTTCAGTCTTTTAGATGTAATCCATACGCAAAGCTGTGCTCTTTGATCTTCATCAGTAAATGTTTTAAGTCCTCTTCTCTTTTAGCAAGCAAGGTTGTAACACCTTCATATCACAGGTTGTTAATGGGTCTTTCTCCAATCAATCCTGATGCCACGTTTTTCTTCATACAATCCAGCTTTTCAGATTATTTGCTCAGCATACAGGTTGAATAAGTATGGTGAAAGAATACA
>NW_006408655.1:6532159-6532944 GCF_000296735.1 Chrysochloris asiatica
TATTCCTTTGCCCTTTCAATGTATTGTCCATTTCTGATATTCTATTATTAATCGTTTGGACCTCTTTTTGTAGGTTTTGAATTATTTCCAATGCTCCATCTAGCTTTTTTTTTTTTTTTAAAGGACTTATTAAAAAGCACAAATTTATCATTGTGTAGTTCTGAAAGTCAGAAATCCAAGGTGGGTCTCCTTTAGCTAAAATCAGGCATCAGTAGTGTTGCATTTCTTCTGGAGGCTTCAAGAAAGAATTGGTTTTCTTGCCTTCCCTACCTGCTAGAGGTCCCCTGCATTCCAGGACTCATGGCTCCGTCCATCTTCAAAGTCAGCAGAATAGCTTCTTCAAATACTTCTTTAATTTTTACTCTTCTGGTTTCCCTGATTCACTTGTAAGGTACCTTGTGACTATGTTGGGACCCCTGGTGGCACACTGCTTAAGCACTTGGCTTCTAATTGAAAAGTAGACAGTTTGAACCCACCAGTTGCTTTATGGGAGAAAGATGAGGTAGTCTGCATCTGTAAAGATTATTGCCTTAGAAACTACCCTACAGGGCAGTTCTATTCTGTAGAGTTAGTTGCTATGAGTCAGAATTGAGTTGACAGCAATGGGTAATCCAATATAATCTCCTCATCTCAAGGTTAGTTGATTCGAAACCTTAATTCCATTCTATCTATCTGATTTGATTGTTCCTTTAGCACTTTCCTGACTTCTTCCTTATTTTTCTCAACTGCGTTGTATAGTGTTTTGATACCTTTTATAATCATTTTTAGGAATTTCTTCTCAGGCA
>NW_006408655.1:6533044-6541288 GCF_000296735.1 Chrysochloris asiatica
TATGAGGGTTATGCTTGCTTCATAAAATGTGTTAGGAAGTTTTTCATCCTCCTCTATATTCTGGAATAATTTAAGTAGAATTGGTAACAGCTCTTCCCCATTTGTTCTTATAGTTTTGTTCTGTTCTTTACTCTTCCTTCTTTCGATTTAGTTCTGGGAGGTGCTGCTACATATGTCAGTCTCTGGTTGTTATCTATTCTTGTTGGTTCTCAGTGCACAGAACTCCCTTTACGATGTTTTGTAGTACATGGTTGGTTTTGGAGAAATCCCTGAGCTTCTGTTTATCCTGGAATGTTTTGATTACTCTGTTGTATTTGATTGATAGTTTTGCTGTTTTGCTGGATAAAGGATAATTGGTTGATAGTTTTTTTCTTTCAGGGTTTTATATATGTCTTTCCATTGCCTTCTTGCTTGCATGGTTTCTGCTGAGAGTTCTGAGCTTAATCTGACTTGCTTGCATTTGTATGTAACACTTCTCTTTTCCCTAGCAGCTTTCAGGATTCTGGTCTTACCTTTTGAATTTGGAGACCTTAATTATGATCTGTCTCAGTGATTTTCTTTTGGTTACTATCCTTTCTGGGGTTCGGAATGTTTATCTTTTCACTCGTCAGGATGTTAGGGAAATTTTCTTCCATCAGGTCTTCACCTATTTCCTCTATGGATTTGTGTGTTTCTTCCTTTTCTGGAATGCCAATACTTAAGTTATTCGTTTTCATGTTGTACAACATGAATCTTAGGCCTTCTTCAGGCATTTCCAAGTCTTGCCCTCCTTCCACAATGTAGCCCAGGTTTACCTCTAGGTCATTTATCTCAGACATTTTATCTTGTTTCTAGACATGTGCTGATATACTCATTTGCTCTTGCTTCTTGGACATGTTTAGTGTTTATCTGTGGCCTTAATACTTAATTGAGTGTGTGTTTTGGTATTTTTTTGCTTTCTGATTGCCTCCAGTCAGATGTGATCAGGATGTGGACTTCCCTTATCAGTCTTCTTATTGCTTAACTCAGAGTAAGTTTCACAGGTATTGTTTGCCTGCCTGATGTATGGCAGCTGGTATTGGTTCTTATCTGGATTTTTATAGAGTGTGATTGTAGCTTGACTATATGGGAGCAGTTGCTTTCTCTTCTTGGGTAATAAAGGGAAAGAAAGAGTTCTCCAAATGTAAAAGGGGGAGCATAAAACAGCGCAACAGCAAAAAATCAAGGGAAAAAACCCAAAACCACCAAAACAACAACAACTAAAAAACTAGACTGAATACTGTAGTGTGTATAATCGCAGAAAGCAGAGAGGAAGGAGTGAAGGGGAAAAAAAAAAAAATCTGTAGCTCAATGTGGGTATGACTTTAATGTCCTCTTTCAGCTTCTTTCCTTCAAGGTCATTTGATAAATTTCGAGATGGCACTGTTGGTTGTTAACATTATACCTCAGGATTTAATTTAATTTTTGGCCTTTTTTGTTTTTAAACTCTCTTACCCCTCTCCACACTCCTTGTTCTGGCCTTTTCCCTATAGAAAAAAACAGTTTAGTTCAGGGTTTTGGGCGGAGAGTATCTCTGCGCATGCGTGGCAGAAGAACCCACCGGTATTGGGGGTGGGGGAGTGTACACTTGCTGAGGCACCCCCTCTAGTCACCAGAATGGAGATGTGGAAATAGTGGAGGGCCAATGAACTGATACCAAAAACAAAAAAGAAAATCAAAACAAAGCACACTGACAAAGTGTATTGTCCACTTTTGTCCCGAGGTTTCCGCAGTGTTATTCTGTGGTGGGTGTTTTCTCCCCCGCTTGTTTGGGCTGTTGAGCCTTGTCAGATTCAAAGGTACTTGATGTCTTAGTTCCACTAGCTAATAAGCCTTCAAACTTTAAAAATATCCCTAGATATGTGGTTCAGAGTTTTGGAGCTCTGCCCTGACCTCGCCTTGTCTGGTATTCTGTGGTATTGCTGATGGATAATTTCATTGAACCTCTACTCTCTGTGACTTACTCTTTTTTGTTTTAATGTTTTATTGTGAATTATATGATAATTTACATGAGAGAACTTTAGTTTTGCATTCATTCCACCATATATCGTTTCATTGCCATGGTTCCAATCCCCTCCATACATCATCAACCAACCAACCAACCCTAACAGCACCCCCCTTTACCACCACCCCCAAGTCTTCAGCACACACACAGTCGCTCTCCCTCTCTGGATCTAAAGTCCCCAGCACTTCATCACTCCACGTCATTGCCTCTGCCTCTATCTCAGGCAGGCATAGCTGCTTCTCTGGGTAGGGTCCTGCTCTCGGCTCTTCTTCGTTGATGGTCCTAGAGACCTTCACTCCTAGACTGGAGAGTTAATCACTCCCTTCCTTGCTATAAAATGTCTACCTTTACATTTCCAACCGTCACAATCAGTCCTGATAATAATTATTCACTATTTTATCACAAGTGACCCATCTGCATTTCATTTCATCAGCTCTGCCTAGACAGATTGGATTACTCACTGGAGAATCTGCCTTCCTCCATGCCCCCTGGCTCTAGGTTCCCTCTTGAAAGTTTGTAAGCCAGTTACTTCTTGCCTTTGTAATCCCACCACCCGACCCTCCATTTTGGGTATCCAATGTCTCTGACTTACTCTTAAGATAATTTTTTCTTTATTTGGGGGAACATCCTTTGGTGCTGTCTTTAATGTGACTCTTTTAAAGGATATTTCCTTCTTTTATTTGCTTGTTGTTGTTAAGTACCGTGGAGTCGGTTCTGACTCATAGTGACCCTGCTCAGGGTTTCCAAGTCTGTAAATCTTTACGGGAGCAGATCGCCTCATCTTTCTCCCGCGGAACTGCTGGTAGTTTCGAACTGCCGACCATGAGTTTAGCAGTTGTTATTTTTTAAATTACCTTATTAGTTTTGTAGTTTCCTTGCATTTATTTTTATATCTCCTGGTATTTATAGTTTACAGTATTTCTTTGTGGTATTCTATCTTTTATCAGTTCTGGATGGCTTTTTTGTTGTTGTTGTTTTCCATCGTGTTGGTTCTGCCCCTTAGCAACCTTGTATGGGTTTCCACGGAGCAGCTGGTGATAAACCCTGCAGGTAAAACGACTTTGCAGTTTGGTATATTACCAAACAGCGCCACCATATTTCTTATGAGCTATTTTTTTCACCTAGTTCTCTGGACTTTATTTACATCTGTGTTAGACCTGTTTACTGTGTTTATCTTGTTTTTGAATTTTTATACTTTGTATCTTTTTTATTTACAATATTGACATATCCTACTGACCTATTTTGCTCCTCATTAGTTATGTTTCATCCGTGCTAAATAAACCCTTGCTAATATCCTCATTGATTAATTTCATTGTCTTAGTTTCAGAATTTTTATTTGCTCTATTAGTATAGTTTCCAGTTATTTATAAAAAATTATTTGTCTTGCATGTATATGAATGTAGTAAGTATGTGTATTTTACTGTTGGTATTTTAAAATTCTAAGGTGTCTTGGCACCACAGTTAAGCAGTCAGCTGCTAAACAAAGTGTTGGTGGTTCGCAAAGGCAAGAAGTGACTAGCTTTCAAGCTTTTAAGAGGGGGCTCTGGAGGAAGGTTTAGAATCTCCACTGAGTTGTATCTAATCTGTCTGGGTGTGGCTGATGAAAAGAGATGGGTGTAGGACTCTTTTGGTATAATAATGAATAATTGCTATCAGGACTGATTGTGAGGGTTGGAAATATAAAGGTAGACGTTCTGTAGCAAAAGCAGGGAGTGGTTGACTTTGCAGTCCAGGAGCAGAGGTCCCTGGGGACCATCAAGGGAGAAGAGCAAAGTGTAGGAAACTACCCAGAGAAACAGTGACGCCAGAGATGGAGGCAGAGATGATGACGTTGAGAGATGGAGCAGCAGGGGCTCTAGACTCAGAGAGGGAGAGGGGCTGTGTACTGACAACTGAGGGGTAGGCTTGCAAGGTATATCCTTTGGTTGTTTGATGAGGCATGGAGGAGAATGGTATTCATGGCAGTGAAATGATATACAATAGGATTTAGGTAAAGCTAATGTTCTCCCATGTGAACTGTCACATAATTTACAATAAAGTTAAAAAAAAAAAAAAAGTTGGTGGTTCAGGCCCACCCAGCAACTCTGCAGGAGAAAGATCCTAATGAACTTTCTAGAAAACCTTATGGGGCAGGCCTACTCTGTCGTATGGCTTGTCCTGAGTTAGACTGACTTGATGTCATGCAAAAACATTTGATAACTCTTAATATAAAGCAATACATGCTGTAAGACTCAAAGTGATCTCATGTACAACGAAACACTGCCCAGTCCAGTGCCATCCTCATGATTATTGCTGTGTTTGAGCGCTTTCTTATAGCTACTGTTTAGCGCGCTAGTCTACTTTCGTTGAGTGCCTTCCTTGGTTTTGTTGATTTTCCTTTGTAATACATAGAATAGTTTTATTTTGTTTCCTTTGCTTGTGTTCATATATGTTATGTTGTTTCTTATGTGTTTGGTATTCTTTATTGCACTGAAAATTAGCATTTTTAATTGTGGAAATTATAGAATTTATTTTGAGCTCAAGATAATACTGCTTTTAGAGGCTATACATTTTCTACTGCATGTTGCTTAGGTGCACTTGTAATGTAGGATTCCCTTAGTCATATACGAGTTTAAATGATAAAAGTCCATTTGCTACCTCTCTTAAAACTGTTGAGGGTCTGTATATTTTTTATTTACTCTTAATCCTAACTTAAGGTAAGGGTTATATTGTGATGGATGTTAAGAAGAGATGAGAAAGGAGGATGGATTTTCCGTCTTCTCTTGATTGTTCATAGATTACCATCTCTGTATCACTACCTTCCTAATGTTGTTAAAAGTACCTTTTACTTTTACAACTGTTTCTACTAGAATGGGCAGATGTCCCCTGGGCAAAAGTGGCCAAAAGACCTTTACTTAAATCCTGTTCCAGCTTGGGCCCAGTAATTCTTCAGTATCACTCTTTGATACCTAGAGTCACATTTTATAAATTAAAACAATTTAATTTTAATCTTAAAACAATTTTCATTAAATTAAAATAGTAAAATATTTGTTGTTGTTAGGTGTCATCGAGTCAGTACAGAGTCATATCAGCCCTATGCACAACAGAACAAAACATTGCCCGGTTCTGGGCCAAGCTCACAAATGTTATCACGCTTGAGCCCATTGATTCTGCCACTTGGCCAATCCATCTCACTGGGGGTCTTCCTCTTTTTCTCTGACCCTCCACCTTACCAAACATGATACACTTCTCCAGTTGACTGGTTCCTCCTGACAATATGTCCAAAGTATGAGAAACGAATTTTGGCCATCCTGGCCTCCAAGGGAGCATTGCTGGCTGCACTTTTTCCAACACATTTTTGTGTGTTCTTTTGGCAGCCCATGGCATTTTTCAGTATTCTCCAACATCGTAACTCAAAAGCGTGAATTCTTGTAAGGTTTTCCTTATTCACTGTCCAGCTTTCACATGCATATGAAGTTATTGAAAATACCTTGTCTTGGGTCAGGCGCACCTTAGTCCTCAAGCTGACATCTTTGCTGTTCAACACTTTAAAAAGTTTCTGTGTAGCAGATTTGCCTAATGCAATATGTCACTTGATTTTGTGACTGCTGCTTCCATGACTGTTGATAGTTGATCCAAAAAGAATGAAGTCCTTGACAACTCCAATCTTTTCTCCGTTGATAGGAATGCTGTTTATTGGCCCAGTGGCTGAGGATTTTTGTTTTGTTTACACTGAGATGCAATCCATATTAAAGGCTGTGCTCTTTGGTCTTATCAGTAAATATTTTTAAGTCCTCTTCACTTTCAGTAAGCAGGGTTGTATCATCTGCATCTCATAGGTTGTTAATGCGCCTTCATCCAATCCTGATGCCACATTTTTCGTCATAACCCAGTTTATTGGATTATTTGCTCAGCATATAGGTTGAATAAGTATGGTGAAAGAATACAACCCTGTCGCACACCTTTCTTAATTTTAAACCATTCAGTGTTCCCATCTTCTATTCAAACAACTGACTCTTGGTCTATATACAGATTCCTCATGTGTACAATCAAGTGTTCCTGAATATTCATGCTTCGCAATGTTGTCCACGGCTTGTCATGATCCACACAATTGAAAGCCTATGTGTAGTCAATAAAGCACAGGTAAACATCTTTCTGATATCTCTGCTTTCAGCCAAGATACATCCGACATCAATGATACCTCTCATTCCACGGCCTTTTCGGAATCCGACTTGAACCTCTGGAAGTTATCTGTCAATGTATGCTTGTAGCCATTTCAGTATTACCTTTAGTAAAAGTTTACTCGTATGGGATATAAAAGATACTGTCTGATGATTTCCGCTTTCCGTTTGGTCACCTCTCTTTGGAGTGGGCACAAATATGGATCTCTTCCAATCACTCGGCCAGATAGTTGTCTTCCGTATTTTTTGGCATAGTTGAGTGAGTGCCTCCAGTGCCGCTTCACTTTCTTGAAAGATTTAAAATTTTATTAACTTCTATTCCTGGTGCCTTGTTCTTTGCCAGTTCCTTAAGTACACCTTGGACTTCCTCCTTCAGTTTCATTGGCTCTTGATCATATGCTGCCTCTTGAAACGGTTGAACATCAGCCATATCCTTTTGTTACAGTGACTCTGTATTTTTTCCATCTTCTTTTGATGTTTTCTGCATCATTTAGTAATTTGCCCAGAGAATTCTTCCAGAATCAAAGTCAGTGCTTGAATTTTTTCTTCACTTCCCCCAGCTTGAGAAGTGCTGAGCTTGTTCTTCCTTTTTGGTTTTCTCACTCCAGATCTTCTCACATTTTGTTGTAATATTTGGTTTTATCATCTCGAGTTTACCTTTGAAATTTTCTGTTCAGCTCTTGTACCTCTTCATTTCTTATTTGCTTTATCATCTCTATGCTGGAGAGCAAGTTTCAGTGTCTCCTCTGACATCCATTTTATTATTTTCCTTCTTTCTTGTTTTATGTATGACTTTTTGCTTTCTTCCTGTATGATATTCTTGATGTCATCCCACAACTCTTCTGGTCTTTGGTCTTTAGTGTTTAATGTATTGAATCTGTTCTTCAGATGATCTCTAAATTCAGGTGGGATATACTCAAGGTCATATTTTGGTTCTCGTAGATTTGTTTTCATCTTCTTCAGCTTCAGTCTGAATTTGCATACGAGCAGTTGATGGTCTGTTCTACAATCTGCCTCTGGCCTTGTTTTGACTCATGATATGGAGCTTTTCATCGTCTCTTTCCACATATGTATTCAACTTGATTTCTATGTATTCCATCTGGCGAGGTCCATGTATAATTGTCTCTTAATGCTGTATAAAGAAGGTATTTGAAATGAGTAAATCATTGATTTTGCAGAAATCTATCATGCTATCTCCAGCATCATTTCTGTCACCACGGCCCTATTTTCCAACTACTGATCCTTCCTCTTTGCTCCCAACCTTTGCATTCCAGTCACCAGTAATGATCAATGTATCTTGATTGATTGCACGTTTGATTAGTTGCAGATTGACGAAGTTGGTAGAATTCTTCTATTTTATCCTCACAGGCTTTAGTGTTTGGTGTGTAAATGTGAATAAGAGTGGTATTAACTGGGCTTCCCTGTAGGCACATGGATATTAACCCTATCACATATTGTACCACATGACTGATCTGGATATGTTCTTTTTGACAATGAATGCAACACAGTTCCTCTTCAATTTGCCATTCCTGGCAAATGGTTTTCACATTCAAAATGTCCCATATCAGTCCATTTTAGCTCTTTAATGCCTAATATATCAATGTTTATGCGTTCCATTTCATTTTGTTTTAATTTAAGGTTTTTATTGTGGATTGAGTGAAAGTGTACAAGGCACATCATCAGTTTCACATTCAACAATTCATATAACTTGTTTCATTACATTGATTATAATCCCCCCCCCCCCAATATACCATCAGTTAAAAGTATTTCTCTCTATCCAGTTTAGCGTTTTAAAAAACACACAAACAAAAAAACCCACTCAGGCATGTATAATAATTTACATCTCCAAAGGGCACATTCTGCAAGTCTGCTCCTAGCCACCAGTTCTTAATCCTTCTCTTCTTAGTTGATGAATATAGAGTCCTTAGCCGCTCCCCTTCTCCATGCCCCCATCTCTGCCTCCATCTCTGTCACTGCTGCTTCTCTGGATAAGGGGCCCGCACCTATTTGTGTGTTCCTCTCTTGATGGTCCTAGGGTCCTCCATTTCTGGACTGTAAGAT
>NW_006408655.1:6544156-6550428 GCF_000296735.1 Chrysochloris asiatica
GGCCGTTTGGTTTTAATTGGAAATTGTCTCTTTAGATTTCGAGGAAATCTGTGTGCATGCGTAGTAGAACCCTCTGAGGGTGGGGCTGGGGTGTCCAATATCTCAGGCACCCCTATAGTCACCAGAATGGAGGTGCACAGACAGCAAGGGACCAGTGAACAGATACCAAAAGAAAAGAATGTCCAGACCTTTATCTCAGAGGCTCTGCCAGGTGTCTGTGGCCGCTCTGATCCGAGCATCCCGGACTAGAAAGCATTAGATTTCTTGCTTCTACACAAATTCCCCCAGCTGTGAGCCTTCCAACCTTCTAAGTATTCCTTTATATGTGGTTCAGAGTTCTGGGACCATCTCCTGAGCCTGCTTGGTCAGGTATTCCGTGTTGTTGTTGGCGGAGCTCTTTACTATGTACGTCCACCTGTATATGTCCACCTGATCTGCCATCTTGTTTGTTCCTCCCATTTCATTTTTTACAATTTCTAATTTTCCTAGATTCACACTTTGTACGTTCCACGGACCGATTATTAATGCATGTTTAGAGCTGCTTCTCTTCATTTTGAGTTGTGCCCCATCAGCAAATGAAGGTCCCTTGGGTTTTACTCCCTGTGCGTCATGGTCAACTCTCCTCTGAGGAGGCAGCTCTTCCCAGTTGCAATTTGAGTTCATTCCCACCTGAGGGGCTCATTTTCCTGCACTGTATATGACAGTGTTTTTCTGCTATTCATAAGTTTTTCAGTGACTAAATATTCAAAAGTCATTGTCACTCCTTCTTCTTTATTTGTTTTTTTCTGGAAGCTCATTTGAAACCTGTCTACCATGCGTGTCCCTGCAGGTATTTGAAATACCGATGGCATGGCTTCCAGATTCACAGCAAATCACAAGCCACCGCAGTATGACAAATTGACAGATAAATGATGGAGTAAAATATTTAAGTGCATTAAAAATATTAACAAAATTTTAAATGTTATATTGACATTTAAATGTATTAAAAGGGAAGTATTCATGTTTATCTTAAGTATTAAACGGTATTTTTTATGGTTTTTTGAAGTATTTTGTTTGAGTTATATAGTCTGGTATTGTAAGGATAGTCAGTCCTGGCATTTGAATTTAAAAGAATTTCTTTTTATTCATGCTACTGTGTGTTCCACGGGAGAAAGATGAGGCTTTCTGCTCCCGTAAAGATTTACAGCCTCGGAAACCCTGTACAGGGTCGCTATGGGTCAGAACCGACTCCAGGGCACATAACAACAACAACAACTGTGTGTAATAACTGACGAGATTATTAAGAACACTTTGTCTGTTGTAATTTGACTGTTCTGATGCATTTAAGGTGAAAGTCAATTATGGGAATTTGTTACTTTCTTTGTTATGCATTTGCTTAAATATTGTTGTTAAATGCTCATAGTGACTCTGAATAGGGTTTCTGAAGAAAACCTGGTGTGTTTGAACTATCACTTGTGGTTAGCAGTTTAGTGCTTACCCTCCAGTTCCATATGAGAAGTCCATTTGCTTAAATATAGGCATTTAAAGATTTGCTTGGATTCCTGGTGTGGCACTGAAGGATAAATCACTGGGACCTCAAGGTTGTTTTGAACCCCCATGTTGGCAGTTCAAACTTACCAGCTACTCCTTGGAAACCCTATGCAGGGGGTCTCTCTGACTCCCAACCTACTAGACAGCATTTAACAGCAAGTTAATGATTGTATTTTTGTTTGATAAAGCTTTATTAAATATTAAATGACATTACTTGTATTTATTTGTTTTTAGGTTGGGCTCATGTCGTTTGTGCCCTATATATTCCAGAGGTGCAATTTGCCAATGTTTCTACAATGGAACCAATTGTCTTACAGTCTGTTCCACATGATCGTTATAATAAGGTAGAGTGAATATTTTATTATTGTTTGAATATAACTTTCTTGTTTTAAAACTGAGCAGTTTATAGGAATTAAAAAAAAAAAATCCTGTTGTTGCTAAGTGTTTTCAAGTTGATTCTCTCATAGCAACCCTGTATAGGGTTTCCAAGTTGTAACTCATGAAATTGAACTACTGGCTTTAAGGTTTGCAGTCCAGTGTGTATCCTACAGTACCACAAAATTAAATAATAAATTTAGGAATTGCAAATCAATTATTATTACTATTTACTATGATTGTTGTTGTTGCTAAGTGGTGTTGAATCAGTTCTGGCACATTGCAATCGTGTATAGGGTTTTAGAGGCTGTAAATCTTAAAGGAGCAAAAGGCTCATCTTTCTGGCACATTACTGTTAGAGACATTTATTAAAATGTTATGACTAAGGTCCTGTAGTACAAAAAGAAAGAAGCCAAGAAACTTATATTGTCCTTTTCACCAGTCTAGTGATTTAATATTCTAACCTTTATACCCATCTACTGCCATGGAGTCAGTTCTGACTCATGTTGACCGTAGATAGAACAGATTAGAAATTCTTAAGGTTTTCAAGACTGTAAGTCTTTATGAGAGCAGATAGCCTCGTCTTTCTCCTGAGGATTTACTGTTGAGGTTATGACTCATATCAACCCTGTATAAGGTTTCCGACGAGCAGCTGGTGAGTTGGAACCGATGACCTTGTGGCTCAAAATGACCTCATGGTCGAGTGCTTATGCTACAGTGTCACAGTATAGGATATTTTAATTCTTATAGATTGACCCTTTAAGAATTATAGACCTTTTTTTGCTCTTTTATGGATCAACATTTCCTAAAATTTTAATTAGTATTTAGTACAATATTTAAGGTACAAATTTTTTTCTTAAAAAATAATACAGGAATATATTTTAAAAGAACTATTATTTTTAATCCCAAGACATGATTTTTGTTTACATGTTTTAAAATTTGTAATTAGTATTTGACCTTTTCCCTTTTTATGTTTGTCTTGATTTAGTAAATATATACAAGAGGACTCTTAAAAGTTCAGAGAAAAATTCCATTGTATTTGAATTTCAGTTTTACATGAACCCTATATCCCATTTCTTTCTTTATTTACTTGGTTAGGTTTTAAAGACTAGACTGTTGTGTGAAAATTGAGGATTTCCTCCCTCTGTTTCTGGACCATCCATTTTAATTTAGGAAATATGATCATAGGCATAATAACAGCTATCATTTAATCATGTGCTTATCACTATGATTGGTCCATTTATGTTTTATTCCACTGTGGAGACTCAGAAGAAAGAAAACAAAATAAAGTCAGGTTAGGTGACTAGATGACCTGTGATTTAACCATTCCCACCTTCCTCCTATGCTGGATCAGAGCTTCCCTCACAGAGCCACTTCAAGGATTCCACTCCCACCCTTAGAAATTGCATAACTACATCTTCCCTCCAGCCTAGCTCATTGTTGAGGCTTGGGGCTTCCTGTAAGAATCATGGATGCCTAGCGACTCATTCATCTATATCTAGGCGTAGGCTCTCGTCTAATTTTGTTCATTTTGGGATGTCTTAAAGTTTTTATTTGCATGCTTTTTTTCCAAATACTCTTTCTGTTGCCTTTGTCTTTCCTATCTTCCCACACTACAAGAGTTTTGAGTTGTAGGGCCTCAGGCCACTTAGGAGCTGGGAACCCAGAAACACATAGAGGAGGCAGAAGGGAGTGGAGGGCTTCGAGCATTGGGTAGCATGGCCCAGGTGTCCAGAAGCTGCCCAGAGACTCGTGAAGGGAGAGGAGCACATTGCTGCTTTGTTTATTGCCTTGTAAATCTCAAAAAAGTTTGATAGTAGATTTTTTATTATTGTTGTAAATAAAAAATTTCTAAGAACATGATAGTCAATAAGTGAGGAGCAGGTGCATTTTATTTTTATCAGCATATTACAATATTTTTCTCTTCATTAGCCTTTCATGTATTTCAAATAGGTTATATATGAGGGTGATTCAAAATGTTTGTGAAAACATTGCAGTATCTTTTAATTCCATATTTCCATGAACTTTTTTTTAATTAATTTTTTATTGTGAATTGGGGTGAAGGTTTACAGAGCAGATTATCAGTTTTACATTCAATTAATCACATATTTTGCTTCATTGTGTGGTTGCAGTCCTCTCCAAGTACCAAAAATGAGCATCATTTACCTCTATTAACTTTTTAACTGTTGCATTCCTCCCACTACCTTCATCTTTCCTCTGCTAACCTCCCTCTTGTTGTTCTTTTATGATGTTTGTGCTTTTGTGATTGACCAGTTTCACTCAGCATAATATCCTCCAGGTTCAATCATGCTGTGGGTGTTACATAATTATTCAACATTTTTTAGTATTCCATTGTGTGTATGTACCAAAGTTTGTTCAGCCTTACTTCTGTTGATGGGCATATAGGCTGTCTGCATGTTTTTGACATGTTTCTTATAGACAGCATATAGAAAGATCCTGTTTTCTTATCCATTCTACACTTAATAATGTCTCTTGGCTGGTAAATTTTTACATTCAGTGTAATTATCACTTGTTGTTAATTGCTGTTGAGTCAGCTCTGACCCATAGCAACCCTGTATAGGGTTTCAGAGGAGCTGCTGCTGAGCTTAAACTGCTGACCTTGCAGTTCAAACGACATTGCAGTCTGGTTCATTAACCCACAGTACCACACCAGGACTCTGTAATTACCAATAGGTATGAATTAATTGTTATAATTTTTCTGTGTGTCTTTTTTGTGGTATTGCTGGATTCTTCATTCCACTTGATTGTCTTTGCTGAGTTCATTTTGTCTGTGGGTTTTCTTTTCATTTTAATGTCTGTTGTATTAATGTGAACTATATATATCTTTCTGATTTTCCTTTTTAAAATTTTGATTTGCAAGTGTATTTTCTTTGAGTTTATTTACCCTGTAGTTTATTAGCTTTTTTCCCTACTTTAAAAGTTTGTTTTATATTGAAATCTAATTGATTTCCTTGTCATTTGGAGGTTCTGTATCTACACTGTTAACATCTTTTTGTTTTGTTGTTGTTGTTCTTGTTAAGTGCTGTCGAGTCAGTTCCGACCCATAGCGACCCTGTATAGGGTTTCCAAGGAGCAGCTGGTGAGCTTGAACCGCCGACCCTGCAGTTCAAATGGCTATGCAGTCTGGCACATTAACCTGCAGCGCCACACCACCTCTGTTTCCTTATTTTCAGTCTTGTAGGTTTGTTTTACATTAAATTAGTCTATATGTGGTGTGGCACTGTAGGATAATGCATTGGACTGCAGTGTTGGTTTGAACCATGAGGCTGGTGGTTCAAAATCACCAGCCACTCTTTGGAACCCCTGTATAGGGTTGCTATGAGTTGGACCTGATTCAATGGCCTTTAACAGCAACACTCTTTTTTGGAGTCCTGGTATGGTGCTGTGGGATAAAACACTGGACCTCAAGGTCAGTTTGAACCACAAAGTCAGTAGTTCAGACTCACCAGTCGCTCCTTTGAAACCCTGTATAGGGTCACTATGAATTGGAACCAACTCGACAGCACTTAACAACAGCAATGTATCTGGATTGAGTTCTGGGTGGTGTTGTCATATATGGTAATCTCAGGCTGTTTGCTGTTGTTGGTTCTCAGTCCAAAGAACACCCTGTCACATATTTTGTAAAGTTGATCTGGTCATTACAAGTTCCTTTAATCTCGGTTTATCAGGAAATGTTCTAATTTCATCATTGTATTTGAGGGACAACTTTGTTGTAATTCTTGGTTGGTAATCTTTTTCTGTTAAGAGTTTTGTATATGTCATCCCAATGCTTTTATGACTGCATGGGTTCTGCTGAGAAATCAGAGCTTAGTTTTAATTGGGTGTCCTTTGTTATTAAGTGTTGTTGTGTCAGTTCTGACCCATAGCTACCCTGTATGAGGTTTCTGAGGAGCAGCTGGTGAGCTTGAACCACTGACCTTGTGGTTCAAACCGATTTTGCAGTCTAGCACATTAATCCATAGTGCCACACCTTCTGTTATTCTAAAGATGCTCTCAGGGTTCTTTCCTTGTCTTACATTTTGGAAAGTTTGATTATGATAATGTCTTGGTGATTTTCTTTAGTGATCTATGTTGTTTGGGGGCTTGTTCAGGTTCTCGTCTTTTATGGTGCTAGGGAAAATTTCTTCTAAGAACTCTGACAATTATCTCTGTGCTTATCTCTTTCTGTTTTGAAATTCTGATAACCCTCTACTTCACGGTGTTTCACATAGGCCTTAAGCTGTCTTTTTTTTTTTTTTTTTTTTTCCATTTTTTTTCTGGTTGTTCTTTTAGTGTAATAGTATTGAGGGATTTATTTTCAAGTTCACGAATTGGGGCTTCTATTACTTCATATCTACTCCTTTTCC
>NW_006408655.1:6555547-6591031 GCF_000296735.1 Chrysochloris asiatica
CCTTCTCTTTCTGTGTTAAATAAACACAGGAACAAAAAGCAAACAAGGAAAGTTTAAGGCCTGCTCTTGGGCTGAGTATCTGTCGCCCGCTCGGTTTTAAGTGGATACTGTCTCTTTAAATTTCAAGTAGATCTTTGCACATGCGTAGTAGAACCCTCCGAGGGTGGGGCTGGTGTATCCGCCATCTCAGGCAACCCTATAGTCACCAGAGTGGAGATACGCACACAGCAAGGGACCAACGAAAAGATACCAAAAAAAATAGACGAAAATGAATGTCTACACCTCTATCTCTGCGGCTCTGTCAGGCATCCGTGGCTACTCTGATCCTTTCCCTGCTTGGCCCTTCACAAAATGGCGGCTCCTGGAGCAGCTGAGCGTCCCGAACCATGAAGCAGTTGATTTCTTGCTTCTGCCACAAACTCCCCAGGTGTAAGTCTTCCAACCTTCTAGATATTCCTTTATATGTGGTTCTGAGTACTGGGACCATTCCCTGAGCCTCTTGGTCCTGTATTCTATGTTGTTCTCGGCAGAGCTCATCACTACACTTCCACCCGATCTGCCATCTTTTTCCTGTATAGGATTTTTAAGGTGTGCCTGGTGCACTTGAACTGCCAACCTTGTGTTCAAACCAACTTTGCAGTCCAGCGCCTTAACCCACAGTGCCACACGAGGACTCCTTCAATCCTTTAAAGGTACTTAATTATCATCCTTTTGAATTCTTTTCAGTTCCATTACTTTTTCTTCAGAATCATTTTCTGGCTTTGCATGTTGGTCTTTTGTTAAGCTGTTTCTCTGTGTTTCTTTGTGTGAGCTGAATTGTTTGTGGTCTTGGAGGAATTGTGGGGAGAAATCTCTGGGGTCTTCTACAATTCAAGGAGCTCATGAGATGGCTGTGGAAGGGATGTGACAACAGAGTTCCTGGCTCTAGATATAGTTCCTATTAGCCTTGGGCACTCAATCTGTAAGTTGATAGGACTGGTTTACAGTGTCTGTTAGGACCACAAGGAAGCTGGGGGTAGCATGACTGCTTAAATGTTGGTCTAGTTGTTCTGCTGGTTTGGTAAGTCTAGAGCTGAGCCCACCTGAATCCAGGTACTAAAGCGCACGCCAGAGTGGTGCAACCGGCTCCACCTGCTGCTGGTGTGACTCCCAACTCCTGGATGTCAGTTTTTCCACTAGAGGGGTATGAGGGTGGGAGCTAGTCCTACTTCTGATCCCTAGCCGAGCCCAGGGGACAAACAAGAGATCACATCTTTTGGGTTGCCCAAATGAATCTGCTTTACCAGCCCTTCCTCCATTGCCAAAGCTGCTCACAAGATGGTGGAGAAGTGTCTGGCCAGTTTTCATCTCTTCCCATCCCTGTGTTGGGACTCTCCTCCCAGCATGCGCTCTATTAATCTCTTAACCTTTCTTTTGAAATTCAAGGTGCTAGAATTTCTACTATGTATGTTTATTTTTGTCTCTCGTATCTTTGTTGTAGAGGGTCTGTGTAGTGAGTCTGCCTATTGTGGCCATTTTACTGGAATTAGTCCCAGTCCCATGAACCTTTTTGAAGTTCCCTTGTACTAGCCTTTAAATATAATTATTGGTTATATGCTTTGGAGCTAGTTCTGACTCATATGGACCCTGCTTAGAATTTCTGAGTCTGTAAATCTTTACGGGAGTAGAAAGCCTCATCTTTCTTTTGTGGAACTGCTGATAGTTTCAAACTGCTGTCCTTAAGGTTAGCAGCTGAACTGTAAGCACTATACTACCAGATCTCTTTTTTAATAAATGTTATTTAACTTGAATGTATCTTTCGCTGCCAATTTTAAGCTTCAAATATTTTTGTACTGAAATGAATTTTTATAATGTAGTTTATTATTGATTTTAAAAATGAGATAATTTAGAAAAGTACCTGGCCAAAACTATCTTAAAACACATAGTAAATAATGCATGATATTATTAATAGCAAAGAGCTCTAGTGCGCTGTAGGATAAAGAAAAGCTCTGGTCTGTTAACTGTGGACTTCTGGTGTGGCACTGTAGGATCAGCAATGAATTGAAACCCACAAGCTTCAGCTTCAAAACCATATATAGGGTTGCTATGAGTCGACAGCACTAAGGAGCTCTGGTAGCGTAGTGGCTACGAATCGGGCTGCGAACCTTAAGGTCAGCGGTTCGAAACTACCAGGTGCTCCACAGGAGAAAGATGAGGCTTTCTACTCCCGTAAGGATTTACACCCTCGGAAACCCTGTACAGGGTCGCTATGGGTCGGAACCGACTCGATGGCACATAACAACAACAACAATGAGTCGACAGCACTTAGCAAGTCTGTTAACTACAAGGTCAGTAGTTTAAGATGCTACCAGCTGATCTGTGGGCTAGAAATAAGATTTTCTGTTCCCACAAAGATTTATAGTTGCAGAAACCCTATATGGAGTTATTATAAGTCATAATTAATTTAATGGCAGTGGTATTATTAGTATCAATAAACTAATTTAATTAAGCAGTTGCTTATTTTCAAAAGGATTATGGTTTCTGGCATATGTTATTATTGTTAAGTGTTGTTGACTTGATTGTGACTCATAGAGACCCTGTATAGGGTTTTCTAGGCAGTGTCTGTTTGTGGGTGCAGAAAGCTTCGTAGTTCTCTTTTGGAGTGGCTGGTGGGCTCAAACCACCAACCTTGAGGTTTAGAGTCCATTGCTTATCATATAAAGCCATCGTGTTCCCTTTGGCATGTTGTACAAGGCAATAAAAATTCTGTGTTAAAAAACTAGGAACATTTTGAAAGCTTCAGTAATACATGTTCACTGTCTTATATCTTGTTAAGTGAATGGTTTATTATGGTTAAAAATAATCCTTGATATATTAATGAAAAAATATCCTATCTGCTAAGGTTAAGTGTATTTAAATTTATTTTTGGTAATTGACCTTATACATTCCTTTGTTTAGTTTTAATATTGTAATGCTTTTCTTTTTTCTTAGTTTTAAAAATATTATAGCTAATGTTTACTTGTCCTATATGTACTGGTATGTTTTTGTTCCACAATCAAGCATTTCTGTGTGAACTTGTATGTGTCTGGTTTTTGTTGTTGTTATTTTGGCAGGTTAAATTTTTTTAGTAAAGAAGTTTAAATTTTTTATATAATTTACATGATTTTATCTTTATTTTTTTTGCTTTTGATATTAGAATCTATCTCTTTTCTAATGTGTGAACATTTTCTTAGTACTTTAAAAGTTAATTTTAAAAAATGCTTGCTTTTCCTTTTAGTTTTGGGACAATTTCCAATTTCTAGAAAGGTTTCCAAAACAGTTGAGAGACGTTTTCCTCCCCCAAGCCATTTGAGAATAATTTGCCAATATAACACCTTGTCACCCCTAACTACATTAGTGTGTCTTTCCTAGAAAGAGGAACACTCTCCTTTGTAGCAAGAATTTGGCAGAAAATATCAGGAAATTAACTTTAATAAATTATTTCCATTTAGTCCACAGACCTCACTTCATTTATGTTTCCCCAGTTTTTTCCATTAATGTCTCTCATAACAGAAAGATCACAGATTGCATTGTCTTTTTGCTGTTGTTAGGTGCTATTGAGTCAGTTCCAACTCATACCCTATCCTGTGCACAACAGAGCAAAACACTGCCAGTTCCTGTGCCATCCTCACAATTGTTGTTAAGCTTAAGTCCATTATTCTTGCCACTGTGCCAATCCGCCTCATTGGGGGTTTTCCTCTTTTCACTGACCCTTCCTCTGTAATTTTGGTACAATGTCAGTATTTAGTAGACCCTGTGCCATAGTGGTGTGGTAGGATATGCTCTGGACTGCTAACCACAAGGTCGACAGTTCAAATCTACCAGCTACTTTGCAGGAGAAAGATGAAGCTGTCTGCTTTTCTAAAGATTCAGTATCAGAAACCCTATGCAGCATCACATGAGTTGGAATCAACTTGATGACAGCGGGTTTGGTTTTGATTTGGTGTTATATCTGGAGGTGGTGGTGGTGATGCTGTATCTATGGAAGGTTTTATGAAACAGAGAGCTTCTTAGTGCTTCTCTCAGGAATTTTTCCTGCCCCTTCCTCAAAGTTGAAAGGTTTTTTTCCTTTGTTCTTTCCAAACCACAGTGGGTTTTTACTTACACTTTGGAAGTGATAGGATTTGCTTTCAATCCCTCAGAGTCTTAAGGCTTTTGAGAGAAATGTTGAGGAGACTTCAGGTTTTCCCTCAGTGTTGCATGATCTCTTCCTTCATGCCTGCGCTACCCAGGGAGGTTCTTTCTGGTGTCTCCATGTCCTCAAATTTTCGCATGAATTCCCTGTGAAAATCCATGGAAAAGAACCGTGAGTAAATTTGAACCTCCTGTCTGTTGTTCTCCGTGGTTCTGTACTATCACAACAACCCACAATCAAGACTTTAGTAATTTATTAAAATTTTAGCTGATTTCATCTCAGCTGCCTGCTTGGGATCCTTAGTTTCTTCCCCTGTGCTCTGCCATTATACATAGTCTTAGCATTAAGTGATAGTCATTCTTTGGTGGAGGTGAGCATGTCTGTCCTTGAGTTCAAGTTAATTTAGGATACTTTCCTGAATTTTGCCACATAAAATGTTAGTTTTTATTCTGCTTTGTCCTTATTTTTAAATCTGCTTGATTGGACTAAGAGATGTACATTAAATTCTCCCATTGCAATCATTTGTTCCTTCTTTTAATTTGAACAGTGGTGTTCTTACTCAGTGTATGCAGGTTGGTTTTGTTGTAACTTGGGGCTTTTACCTTTTTAGGTATAAAGTGGCTTTTCAAACTGAATTCAGTCTGAGAGTCCTTGTTTAACAACAAGGAAGTAGAAATCATTTATTCAAATAGATAATAGGTTTTTTTTTAGGGTCCAGGTATATCCTTGTAAGGAGCCCTGGTTGTGCAGGGGCTAGGCATACTGACAGAGAGGTCGGTGGTTCAAACCCACCAGCCACTCTTTGGGAGAAAGATAGGTTGTCTGCTCCCATAACAATTTACAGTCTTGTAAATCAACTTTGTTATACTGCTCTGTTTTTAAGTTGTGACTTGGGTGAAAGCTTACAGAACTGACTGATTTTCTATTCAACTGTTTTACTATTTTGAAAGCATTTATTTTTATGAAGTGCATTACCTGATTATATGCAATCCACAATTCATTTTTGTACATTTAGCTTTTAATCAAATTATGTATTGTTTTTTGTGGGTGAAATGTATACACAATAAAACATTTGTGAATTTAAAATTTTTTATACGTGTAATTTAGTGATATTGATTATATTTTTATGTGCAGCCTTTATCATTTGGTAATTGTGTTCATTATACATGTATTTATAGATTGCCACTTATGTAATTCAGCCTTTTATCACATGACCAGCCATAGTTTTGAATTATTGAAAGGTGGTACTGCCTGTCAGCTATTTTTACCTGGGAAATGAACCAGATATCATTAGAAGCTGCTGGGGGTGTTTTTCGATCTGTGCCTTTTGAGGCATATCAAATCAATTTATTAGCTAAGATGTCTTCCTTCCTGCTCTAGCATGTCAGGTTGGCATTACTGAATGACAACTCTTGTGGAATCCCTTGGAAAATTTCTGTGGATAGTTGGAGTGACCTGAATCTTCCTCACTTATAAAGGGGTGCCTTTTGTTTCCCTGGGGCCAATTTCCTGTATCAAATGCCCTTAGACACACTCCAGCAGAGAGGGAAGGTAAACCTCTTTTTACACCCTTGATACAGGGATCAGTTGAATATCGAGGTTTTAAACAAAGATTTGGTAAAGTTTTTGAGTTTAAGTAAGACAGTGCCATCAAGAATGTTGCTAATACTACTTTGACCTGTGTGTTTGTTGTTTTTATTTTCTTGTTGGTATTGTTTGCAAAAGTTAGATTACTGTCAGAAAAAAAGGAACTCATTGAAGCAAAGTATATCAGATAGTAAACATGAGCTTGACTTCTGAAGATAATTGTAGAATTAAGATTCAGATTAAGCGTTTGCACAGTTTTTTATTATTTGTTTGTTTTTTTCTGTATGGTAAGACTTGCTACATTTGTGATGAACAAGGAAGAGAAAGCAAAGCAGCCACTGGTGCTTGTATGACATGTAATAAACATGGGTGTCGACAAGCATTCCATGTAACATGGTAAGTATATTCCAGCATTGTACAGAACTGAAATTGATGAATGCCTTATGTAAAAGCAAAACGTAAAGACTTAATTAGATACTCAAGTATCATTTACAGTAAATTTTATTGGGATAAGTTTTAAGTACATATGTACTTATTTATAATTAAAATGGTTCCAACAATTGAATGTAATTACTAGAATGAATTCATAATCTGTGCACTCAAGGTCTAATTTCTTATTCTTTTTCTTAAAATACTGATATTGATTGCCTACCCTTTGATTTATTATTAGGATTAAATTAGCTGATTCCATTAAATTATATAGGTAAATTGAATATGTAAGTATATTGATAATTTAGTATCTAATTAAGTCTGCTTTAACTTAGTGCAGTGCAAGTCCTTTTTTGGGTATGAGATACATACTAATTATTTTTAGTATGCTAAAAATGAAATAATTTTAAACAGTTGTTAAATAACTGAGTATGATACAAGACTGGGTAGTGTTGCATTTTATTGTACATAGGGTTTCTGTGAGTCAGAATGGACTTGACAGCACCTTATAACAACAACTATAAATGAGAGATCAAATTCATGAGATGATTTTAAACTTTAGTGTTTTGTGTGATATTTAATATATACATAAAACGTTAGATTTAAATTCTTTTTGTTCCATTACTTTTCACTGAAAAGCACAATTTATGTTTACTTTTCCTTCTGTGTTCTGACTTGAAGCATTTAGAGTTACAGAATTGTTGTTGTTGTTAAGTGCCGTCAAGTCGGTTCTGACCCATAGAGACCCTGAACAGGGTTTCCGAGGCTGTAAATCTTTATGGGAACAGAAAGCCTTATCTTTCTCCCGCGGAGCAGCTGGTAGTTTCGAACTGCTGAGCTTGTGGTTCGCAGCCCGATTCATAACCACTATGCTACTAGAGTACTCCTTAGAGTTATAGAATTAGTCCTGGGTAAATGAAATTTTCCTTCCACCAATATGCAATCTACATTGATAGACTGAGTATCATACCATTTTATTCCTTTAGAGGTAAGGGATTCAAAAGTAAAATGGAGTATTTATTAATGGGGAAGGGAGAGAGAATTTATCTTAACCTGTTGCTTCTAAGTCAGTTCCAACTCATAGTGATCCTGTAGGATAGACTAGAATGGCCATACTGGATTTCCAAGACTGTAACCTTTATGGAAATATCGTCTTGAAGAAACTTAAAGTCATATTTGGTGAAATAAAACATGCTTAATTATTCATTATGGATGAAGATGGTTGAAGAGACCATTTTAAGCTCTGAATATGAGGGTAAGTCACAAAGTATTGCTACAAAATCATAGAAACCTTTATTAAACAACAGCAACAAAATAAAAATGTGAAGCTATTGTTTCTCAACATATCCTCCATCTAGGTCTATTCACTTCTGAAGGCGGTGTTTCCATCTCTCTAACCCTTCCCTGAAGAATTCTGCGCTCTTCGATTTACACCACGTCAAATTCAGTTTTGACATCCTCGAGGGACTCACATCATGTTCCTTTGAAATGTTCTTTGAGTTTTAGGAGCAAAAAGAAGCCTGAAGGGGCAAGATCTTGGCTGTAGGGTGGATGGGGTAAGGTTTCCCAACAAAATTCTTGTAAGACAGACCCTGCTCCCTTGAAGAATGAGCAGATGCATTGTCATATGGTAAACAGTTCCTTGGCACAAGTTTCCTGTCCTGTTTCTCACCAATGCCGTTTTCAATTTTCTTAAAATTTCATCCTAATAAGCCCCCATCATCATCGTGTGTCCTTCAAGAAACTCTTATCAAGATAACCCCTTTGGCACTCCAAAACACAGTCACCATAACTTTCTCAGCTGACTTCTGTCTTGAATTTAACTTGCCTAGCAGATCACCCTTGAAACCACTGTTTTCATTAGAACTTTCATATGAAGGCACTCTAACAAGACTAAGACGAGTGTGTTACTGAGAGCACTTGTCTGAAGCCATCCATTGATTGCAAAGAAATGTTTACACAGGTTTTGTTTGGAATAAACCTGTGCATATATGAACTGGAATCCTACCAGCAATACTTTTTGACTTACTCTTGTATAAGATAAATTTAAAAAATACTAGGGACAGTTTGGAGTGAAATATATTTTATCACAGATTTTTATATTTCCTTTTTGTTTTAGGGGATAGATTTTATTTCATATCTGACAAACTTAGAAGTAAATTTATTTGTTTATATATACTATCATTTCGATTTTTATTGATACACTTGGCTTTTACTTTCAGTGCTCAGTTTGCTGGACTACTTTGCGAAGAAGAAGGAAATGGCGCAGATAACGTCCAATACTGTGGCTACTGTAAATATCATTTTAGCAAACTGGTAAGAATTTATCTTGAATTTAATATGCAAATGATAATAGTTTCAGGTACAGTAACCCTGCTTTACAAAAAAGACAAAATAGCTGTTTCTTTGAATTTTTATTTGAATTAGTTTGCTTAGCATGCTTTTTTATTAGAAATAAAAGTGTCTAGTAACTTCACAAGATGCTTGTAAAGGTGAATATTCTAAGATATTCTAATCTAAAATATGTACTTAGGAGTTTATAGTAAATGCTGTATGTTGGTTTTCTTTCAAGGAAAGAAATGGATTTGGAAAGAATTCATATTTTCAGTTATTTTTATTTTTGACATTTGATTATACACTTGTGATGGTCACTTGCTGCTTTGTCTTAATTATTTGCATCATTATTATTGCCCATTTCATTTTTTATTTCCTTTTTATTATTATATATTATGAAGCAGTAAAACTGAAATAAGGTTATTTTGTAACTTAAAGATGTTGAAAAATATATTTACAAATCACTGGTATTTTTTTCCTTTGCAATTTGTTCTCTTTGCTGTCACACAGTAGCATGGATGGTTGAGTTAGTAACATTTGATCAGCTGTTAAATACTTGTGTCTATGATCCATGAATGCTCAATATTTTTATGTCCCAAGTGTCTATTAATCAGTCTTTAATCTTAGGAATTTGTGATAAGAAAGTTTAAACTTTGTTTTTCTTGAGAGTCTTGTTTTTATCATTGTTACTTTTTCTTATAAATAGGCCTGCTTGCCTCCCTCACTCCTGCCTCTGCCTCTTCCCTTCCCTTCTTTCTTTCCTTTTTAAAAATATACATAATATTAGAGGGCCCTGTCTCATGAAATGAGCAACTCATGCCTCAAGTGTTTTAGTTCTTGCATATGAAATACTTAAGAGTATGTGTATTTGCTGATGGTTTTGACTTAAATTTTATTAGCTGACAAAGAATATTGAAGTGTTTTCAGAGAAGACTTGAGATTCTAAACTGAACACTTTGCTTCCTGATGTTAAAAGCATATTGGAATGTTCATTTTCTAAATGAGGGGTGATAGAAATAAAATACAGAAATAATGAGAAATGGATTTTCAAGTTTGTGTAAATAGAACTTTTCTCATTGCTAGTTATTGACAGATTGGTAATCCCATTTGCTAGTTTGGACAAAAAAAAATCTGGTAATAGGATTGTATAGCTCTATATTTGCATGATAATTTTAGCATCTTTTATAGTAGTTTTTGTCTAAATCAATTAGTTATATACCACAAAGTTTTAAGCACTCCAAATACTGTCATGTTCATACTTTCATTGTATATTTGCATAAGGATTGTAAACACAAATGTGTGCAATGCTTTTAGTAATGTTTTGAAAAATGCATGGGCCTGTTACTGACACTTGCTTTAATTTTTTTCTTAGTGAATTGTAGAGAGACCAGTTTTTTAGAAAATATGCCTTTAGTACTAAAATTAAGAGACTAAAAGGCTTCCTGCTTTTCCTAGTGGCATGAAGTAACTCTTCAATATATTTTCTGTTTTTCTAGTCTTGGCATCCTTATTCAAGATGGCATTCTTTCTTGGTTGATACTTACTGTTTTTAATTTAAAGCAGATATTGAAACATTATAGTAGCCTATTTGAAAATAAAAAATCTATTTTCACACATTTTAAGAAATGTACAGAAATATGGCATTAATGTTACATTTAGATGTAGATTTTCCTTTATAATTAGATACATTGGATAATTGAATGTTATGTTAGCTAGATTTTATAGATTGAAATAGAGACTTTTTTTTCCCTTTCTGAAACATTTAAAAATATTTCACACTTAATTGGTTTAAGCCTAACAAAAAGATTTTTTTTGAAAAATTTTATATACATATACATATATGTATATATATTTTCTTTTTTAGAAAAAGAGCAAACGGGGATCTAATAGGTCATATGATCAAAGTTTAAGTGATTCTTCCTCTCACTCTCAGGATAAACATCATGAGAAAGAGAAAAAAGTAAGTGGATTTGTTGTTGCTAAATATGTAGCACATCTACTTAAAAGATTTTTTTTCTTCCTTTTTTAGTGAAAATTTCGTAAGTGAATGAAGGCATTGAAATATGAAACAATTTTAAGTTTATATTATTAAGTCAAGGATAAATTGTTGTTGTTAAGTGCCAGCAAGTCAGTTCTGACTTGTAGTGACCCCTGTATAGGGTTTCTGAAAAGTAACTGGTGGGTTTGAACTGCCAATCTTGTGGTTAGCAGTCCAATGTTTATCCTACAGCACCACACACACACAAATGCCATATTTGGGAATGTGGTTCTACCCATTTTAACTGAAAATTTGAAATACAACTTTATTGAAAGCATGAAAGGAATTTCTTGCATGTGTTACTATGGTCATCTTGAAAATTTTTTAGTGACTTCTGCAGTGGTTTGTTGCTATGTATTTTAAACAGTTCCTTAACATGTAAGTAAATATCTCATGAGCCTTTTCTTCTCTAATAGGACAGTTTTAAAGTTCTGTTTATTCAAGGTTCCACCCCCCATGGTACCAATGATAAATTATTTTTTCTGATGGAAAAATGTCACACCATTTGTTGAGACTATTTTTGTCTTTTAATTAGAACATTTAAAAGCTTGCTTAAATACTAATCTGGCTTCTTCTGACTTGCTTCTTTTCTGCTTCCATTTTTACTTGCTTTAAGGACTATGATTAATTTTTAATAAGCTAAAAATAGATGCTGGAGACTCACTCATAGTTTATCATTCTTTAACAACATATTGCCAGTATAGGAGAAGGATACTACTATGAAGTAAGTTTTAAAGAAGCACAGATATTAAAGCACAAAATATTTTAAAGAATATTTTCAAATTCACAAGAATGTTATTCTTAAGCAGTTGGTTTAAGCTAGTTTTGAAAATATTTCTGCAGGTAAACTAGACACCTAAAGTTTTTACTTTTGTGAATAATTAGGATTTCAAAAGGTTATTGAAATACCAAAGTTAGTTATTCTAAAACATTTTCCGTTTTAATGTATGTGTATGCCTTTTTATCAAAGTAAACATTTAAAAAACAAGTAATTTTGAGATTAAATTTTTGAATGAGTAAAATAATAAGTGTTCAACTTTAGTGGCTCTTACTGCCAATGTATCTTTTTATAGATCTTAAGCAGCAAGTATACATACTCATCTTGATTTTATCAGTGATGTGGTTTTGTGATAAAGCAATAATAAGGATTCTTTCTTGTCAGTTGTATTTGGATTATTGATGGAAAATGGCAGATTGTACTTTCAGCTAGAGGTACCATGAGATTTTATTTAAACTTTCTGGACCATGAAATAGGCTTCATAGGTAGGCTAATTACAGATGGTGCAGAGGAAAATTTCACCATTGATGATCTTCTGTTTTGCCATTTCATGAGCTTTATCTTTTTAAAAGAAGTGTTCACTAAAAAATACATTATTTTTTTTACCTTTCCTGTCATTTGCAGATAACCGAATGGGTGTTATAAAGCATCTTACTCTTTCCTCCCTCATCTCTTAAGATTTTAACATCCATAGGTTTGTCTTGGGGGAGGGAAGGGGTAAGCTTAGAATGTTCATAAAATGTTGCATTGAAAAATAAAACTCGTCATTCATTCAGACTTTACATATTTTTTGCCTTAAGTATGAATTCAATTTTGCATTTTAAAAGTTCTTTTCTGGTTGTTGACTGCTAAGTTCAAAAAGTATTTTACTTAGTCAAACTTGTTTAGCTTTAAATTTTAGAAGTTAGTATTTTCAATAATGTGCAAATGTGTTGTTGTGAAGTGTCATCAAGTCGATTTGTACTCATTGTGACACCCTGTATTGTTGTGCTGTTTTTTTTTTTTCTTAAACCCAACCCATTTTCTTTATTTCAGAAAACAATCTTAATAGTGCCACAATTAACATATCAAATACTAAAATGAAGAAGATAAATATTAAAAATTAAATACTTTAATAGGTACAGGTCAAGTCACATCATCTTTTTCTTTCTTCAGGGAATTTTGTTAAATTTAATGTAATTTATTCATTTAATCCAAATTTTCAAATTTGTTTGCATACATTAAAAAAATTCAATTTCCTTATGTTTTAACATCTTTAGGATCTAAGTGATCATATGTCCCTCATTCCTGAGACTGCTACTCTTCACCTTTTATTGTCTCATTATCTGACACTTTCAATTTAAAAAGATAGTACAATAATCTGCTCCCGAACTGTTTTGCGCATTAAGGATGTGCTTCTGGGAATAGCAAGTTTCAAGACTTGAGACAAGAGTAACACTGCCTGTGATGGCTAAGGTTAATCTGTTAAGTTGCTGGGCCATAGTTGTTTGTCAGGTGTATAATGATGTAACTTGACAGTTATCCAGTGATGAAATTTTTAAGTTATGTAATGATATAGTTAACCTCTGTTTTGTGATCTGATAAGGTTATTACCTATTTTCACATGACACCGATTTTTGTTAACAGTCTTTGGGACCTGTTCATGTGAATAAGTGAAGAACGAGTATATTGCTTTTGTATTTTCTGATCAGTGTTATTTTTATTCGAAGCTTGCTAAAAAAGAAAGCTTTAGAACTAGGTTATTTGTTTTGAATGCATCTGCTACAAAAGACCTCTTCAAGATGTTAAAAAACAAAGATGTCACATTGAGAACAAAGTTATCCCAGACCCAAATGATGTCATTTTCTGTTGCCTTATATGCATGCAAAGGCTGGACAATAAATAAAGATGACCAAAGAAGAATTGATGCCTTTGAATTACGTTGTGCAGATTGAATATATTCTGGATCCCCACCCCCAGCCCCCTAAAAAAAGGCCAGAATGCTCCTTAGAATTGAAGATAGTGAGATTTTTGTCTAGTGTATTTTGGACATGTTTTTAAGAGCGACCAATCCTTGGAAAACGATATCATGCTTGGGAAAGTAGAGGATCAGTGAAAAAAAGAAGCCCCTCAAAGATGGATTGACACAGTGGCAGCAACAAAGGACTCAAACATTAATGATTGTGAGGATGGTGCAGGACCAAGCATGGTTTCATTTTCTTGTACATAGGATGGATATGAGTAGGGACTGATTCAATGACATCTAGCGAAAATAGTCTTTGACTTTAAAGTGACTACTTTGATCATTTACATTTAATACCATTATTGATTAAGAAAGCAAAACAAAACTGAACTTTCTATTGAATTACTTCCAACCACCAACCTTTTTTATATTTTTGCTTAATAGCCATGCATCAACATCACTGCACCACAAGGGCTCCTTTTATATTAGACTTATATTTAAATTTAAATCTTGACATTTGATACCTTTTAATTCCATTCCTTTTTTTCTTTTTCTCTATTTACTACTTTCATTTGGATTGCTTAATATTTTTATTCAATTTAATCTGCTTTGTTGACTTGTAAACGGTAACTTTTATTATTTTAATGGTTACTTTATTCTTTATTGTGTATGTGGTAACAGAATGGTGAATTTCCAAAGATGAAGTTGTTGTTGTTAAGTGCAATCGAGTCGACTCCAACTTATAACGACCCTATACAGGGTCTCTGAGGAGCAGCTGGTGGGTCCGAACTACTGACCTGGTGATTCATTTTCTAGTGTGATCCTACAGAGCCATACCAAGAGTTCAAAGATATTCCAGATGTAATGTATCTGCTTGTTATTCAACCCTTGTAACTTCTGAATGTATGATCTTATAAGACAAAAGGAACTTTGCAGGTGTGACAATTGTCTTGTATTATTTATGTGTGCCCAATCTAATTACATGACCCCTTAAAAGTAGAGACCCATTCTAGAGTGTAGTCAGAGCTGTATTGGGTTTTTACGGAGCAGCTGGTAGGTTTGAACCACTGACCTTGAAGCTAGCAGTCCATTGCCTATCTCACAGTGCCAAACTAGGATTTCAGTGTGTAAATAGTTTGTAAATTTTACTTTTAGCATATTTAAGGTTAGTAGTATTTGTTTTCTTGTTAAGCTTAAAGTCCATTTGTGCATTTTGTTTTTTAATAATTGGGATTTACTTATTGTAAAGGATGTACGATAAGCATATTTTAAATTTATTATTAGTGTTTTATTGGACTTGTTTGCTTGCTTTGGGAATGCATGAGGTTACGTGATAATATAATTTAAAAGAATGAGTGTTATAAAACATCTTTCACTTTATCCCTCTTAAGATTTTGACATCCTTAAGGGTTGCCTTGAAAAATATGCTTAACATGTTTATAAAATGTTGCATTGAAAAGTGACATTCATAATTCATTCAGACTTTAGTATTTTAAAATATAATGAGCTAAATTTTGGTGATTTTTGTAAAAGGAGATAGTTTGAGTTGCTCTCTCTCATGATTTTATATGCCTTCATTTTGGCATTTTAAATACTGTCTCAGCACTGGATAGACATTAACTTGGGAGTGCGGTGACTCTTAACTGTGTAAACACTTAACTGTGAAACACAAGCTTAATGGGCTTGTACCCACCAGCTGTTGCTCTGGAGAAAGATGAGCCTTTCTGCTCCTGTGAAGATTTACAGCCTTAGAAACACTATACTATGGTTCCTATGAATCAATAGTACTTAACAACAACAATAGATAGTAACTTGGAGTCCTTCTGGTACAGTAGGTAAAGCACTTAGCTGCTAACTGAAACCTACCAGCCACCACAGAGAAAGATGTGGCAGTCTGCTTCTGTAAAGATTTCCAGCCTTGGAAACCCTATGGAGCAGTTCTACCCTTTCCTGTAAGGTCGCTATGAGTTGGAATTGACTCAGTGGCAATGGGTGGATATTAACCGGGACAGTTTCTACCAAGAAAAATGAAAATTTGGGATATATTTAAAGGAACCACAGTATATATTTTAGATAAAACTCCATGTATGAGGATTTAATGTATGCACCACTAATTAGTTTGGATTTTTGAATTCTTTCTTAAGAAGAATGTATTTTATTCATTAATATTCATTCTAATATAGAGTTTTATTTTCTTTGAGTAACAAAATGTCATACAGAATTGTGTATTTGATTGTAGTAAAATGAATCATCACTAGACTGTGAACCACAAGGTTGGCAGTTCAAACCTACCAGCTGCTCCTCGGAAACCCTATAGAGGTTGCTATGAGTTGGAACCGACTCAATAGCACTTAACAAGAACTTAACAATAATTTAGTATGGTTGTCATCTAGACATTAAAAAGGCAGTTGGAGCCTGCTCATTTAAAAAATTTTGAATTTTGAAAATAACCCCTAGGAAGTTGAAAGTTCAAGTGTGTATGAAAGGGTGTAGATAGTGGGAGAATCTCAGTTATGGAACAATAACACTCAGGGAGGTAAGCACTCCATAGAATAATCAACCAATTGACATCGGAAGGGCAGCATTTGCTCAAGTACAAAGTTCAGAATGCAGGAAGGGTTAGGAAAGTAGAGGAATGGAAACACAGGGTGGAAATGGAATAAGTGATGTTACATTGTGGGGTTTGCAATCAGCTACATGAAATAAATGTGTATGAATGGAAAATTTTTGCTCTATAAACTTTTATCCAAGTCACAATAAGAAGTAAAGAGAAAAAAATATCTCAGTTATAAAGAGATAAATAGGGCAATGACTAGAAGAAAATGTGAATGGTTGAGTAGAGGACAAGTGGAAGAATACATGTCTTCTGTTTTGGTGTAGAAGGAAGAAAAAGTATGTAGATGAATAACTAACTAGGTCACATAGGTAATGGAGTAGAGAAAATAGGTTTGTGTAGAACCCTATGGAAGACATTGTTATTGAGACTGAATGTAAGTATAAGGAATCAGGTAAGTTGTTTTCAAAATGTTTAAAGTAATGGATAATGGTATTTAGATTGGATAATTGTGAAACTGAGGAGGAGGACATACAGATTTGGAGGAAACGGAGAGAGGTCCTGCAGGAATGAGATTCACAAATTCATAGTAAAAGTATGAATGAACTGAAAGCTTATAGAGAAAATGTAGATCTTAGTGGTTTAATGTTTTGGGTAATGACAACATCCAGGTGTTGGGAGACAATTCTCTCATGTTTATGTACACATCTTTGGCCTTAACTGACATTCTAGACTACTGCTAGAGAAAAGGGCAGACTTGCTTAGAGGCATGAGGTATAGAAATAATGTCTACTTCTTGAATAATGAGCAGTTAATGTATGTTTACATTCCAGAATGAGTTCCCTAAGCTCAAGGTGAGTATCCTACTTTGCAAACCAGTGACTGTGTATATGTCATGTGTCCCACTTTAGTCACCTTGTCTGAATCGGGACTCTGGGAACTGGTACAAATGCTGACACTCTAGCTACAGCTATGTTGTTGTTGTTGTTGTTAAGTGCTGTTGAGTCGGTTCTGACTCAGCAACCCAAGCAATGATTGGTAAGCTTGAATCTCTGACCTTAGGGTTCAAACCAACCTTGTAGTTTAGCACATTAACCCACAGCACCACACCAGGACTCCTGCTGCTATAGCTGTGAGTATAATAAAGCTCTTTATGTATAAATCAGCAGCTTTATTTATTCTTCTAGCATACATTAGTCTGGTGACTGTTGCCAAAAACATGCCTGAATATTTACCCCTGCATTTTCTTCTGAGTTTCATGGCTTCAGCTGAGAAATGAGTCTAACTTCATTGTTTTGCATGTGGAAATTCAATTGCCCTAGCACCATTGGTTGTAGAGACTATCTTTCCATATTTTTTAAAAAAATTATATTAATTAATTTTAAAACTTTTTATTGTGAATTGAGTGAACATTTACAGATAAAATACCCAGCTTTATATTCAACAAATCATATACTTTTGTTCATATCGATTACAATCACCTCCATGCAGCAGCAGCAGTTACCCTGCTTCCTCCTTGTGGTTCCTTTTTGTATTCCCCTCACCTTCCTATCCCTTCCCAACTTTGTTTTTAGGAAGTTGTTGCCCTTTTGGTTTTGAATGACCATTCCATGAATAGCAGCATACTTTGCCTAGTGTTTTTATCCTCACTATAAACCTATCTGCTTGGCTGAAAATTGGGCTACGAGAGTGAGTTCCTTTCCAGACTTGAAGGGTGATTGAGGGCCGGCCAGAGTTAAGGTTCCTTCAATCTCTTTCTGACCAGTAAACTCATTCTTTCTTTTTTTTAATAAATAATTTTGAGTTTTGTTCCACATTTCTTGTTCTTTCTGGAATCTTTTAATGGGATATCCCTTTCAGGGAGATTGGTAGTGGTAGCTAGGTAACTAGAACCATCTAGTTCTTCTGATCTCAGAGTCATGAAGACTGATGTTCCCATGTTTCATTAGTTCACTGGACTAATTGATAACAAGTCTCTTCATTGCTTATCCCTCTTATATCTTCTGTACATGGAGAGACATTAACTGCACTTTAGATGGCTGCTCATGGGCTTTCAAGATCCCAGATGCTACTCATACAAGCAGGATGTAGAACATTGTCTTTGTGGACTATGTTAAGCCAGTTGATCATGCGTCCCCTGAGACTGTGGTCTGAGCCGCCCAGGACTCATTGCCTAAAGATATTTGATAATATCTAGGAATTTTTCATCATAGTTGTGTTTGTGGGAAAGATAAATACTCATGTACAAATACCCTCTTTCAAACTCTCATATTTTGTGGATATATAAACATGTATTTATCCCACTCTTCATTCCTTACCATTTAGTCTGTATCTCAATCCATGTGTCTATGCACTAAATACTGTTGTTCCAAGGTTGAGTATTTATCACTGTTTACCTATCCTCATTATTCTTCCTTCAACCTCCCTCTTTTTATACATTGCCCTTCCCCTCTTATATTTGCCTTCACCCTCATTTGAGTCAACATGTGTTTACCCTTTAGTCAACAATTAGTCTCACCTCCCTCCCATCCCTGATAAACATCAAAGAATGTTTCATTCAGTATGGTAACCTTTTCTTAAGCTGTTAGAATAATGGTCTCATAACAGTATTTGTCCTTTGGTGATGCATTATTTTCACTCAGCATAATGTCCTCAATACTCATCCATCTTATGAGGTGTTTCACAGATTCATCATTATTCTTCAACATTTTATAGTATTTTATGTACCAAAGTTTGTTTATCCATTCTTCCATTCATGAGCATTTAGGCTGTCTCCATCTTTTTGATATTATAAACAGTGTTGCTATTAACATTGGTGTACATATAGCTACTTGTGTTCTGGCTCATATTTCTTATGGTATATACCCAGTAGAGGAATTTCTGGGTCCTAAGATAATTCTGTTTCCAACTTTCTGAGGAAGTGTCATACAATTTTGCAGTGTAGGAGTCTCCCAGTCTCTCCACACCGTCACTAACCTTTTTTTGCTGTTTTTTTTTTTTTTTTTTAATCTTCACTGTTAATGCTAGTGTGAGATAATAGTTTGTTGATTTTTTTTTTTTTTTTTTTAATCTTCACTGTTAATGCTAGTGTGAGATAATAGTTTGTTGATTTGATTTGCCTCTTTCTAACGACTAATAATTGTGACCATTTCTTTATATGTTTGTTGACTGCCAGAACGTCTTCCTTGGTGAAATGTCTGTTCATGTCCTGTGCCCATTTGTTAATTGGCTTATTTGTCTTTTCCTTGTAGAGCTGTTGTAGTTTTATATAAATTTTAGATATTAGTCCCTTGTCTCATATGTTGTCACAAAAATTTTCCCCCCAATTTGTGGGGGTGTGCTTTATACTCGTTAGGCAAAATCTTCTGATATACGTAAGTTACTAATATTTAGGAGGTCACAGTCATCTATTCTGTCTTCTATTGTTTGGGTGTTTTTTTGTAATGTTTGATAGTGTATGTATACCATCTAGTTGTTGTTGTTAAGTACTGTGGAGTAGGTTCTGACTTACAGTGATCTTGCACAGGGTTTCCGAGGCTGAAAATCTTTATGGGAACAGAAAACCTTATCTTTCTCCCGTGGAACACCTAATAGTTTCGAACTGCCAACCTTGAGGTTAGCGGCCCGATTCGTAACCACTACGCTACCAGAGCTTCTTAAACCATCTAGTAGAGCCCCTAAATTTGTCATGGTGTGGCGCTGTAGGAGATAAAGCACTGGACTGCAAGGTTAGTTTAAACCGCAAAGTCATTGTTTCAAACTCACCAGCTGTTCTTGGAAGCCCTATACGGGGCTGCTGTGAATTGGAACCCACTTGACAGTACTTAACAATAACTACAAGTTTGTTCCAATATTTTCATTGCTGATATTTATAGTTAAGAATTTTTCATTTAGGTTTTTAATGCATATTGAGTTTGTTTTTGTATATAGTGTGTGATCATGGATATTGTTTCATATTTTCTGTAAATAGATTTCTAGTTTTGCTATCACCATTTGTAGAGACTATCTCTTTTACATTTAATGTTTTTCTTTGGCCCTTTGTCAAAGATCAGTTGACTGTATATGGATAAATTTACTTCTGGGTTCTGTTCCGTTGATCTAGAAATCTTTTGTTGTACAGTACAAGGCTGTTGTCACTGCTGTGGCTATGTAGTAAATTTTGAGATCAGGGAGTGAGAGGCCTCCAATTTTAGCTCTTAAGCAGAGCTTTCCTTATCCAACGTATCTTTCCTCTCCATATAAAGTTCATTTTTTCCATCTCTTTAAAGCATACTGATAGAATCTGGATTGGGATTGCATTATTTTTATAGATTGCTTAGAGTAATATTGATATTTCATAATATTAAGTCTTCCTATCCATGAGCATAGTATATATTTTTTGTTAATCTCTTTTAGTTTCTTTTAGTAGTGTTGTGTAGTTTTCTTAGTATCTCTGGTTAGATTGATTTCTAAGTATTTCATATTTTGGGTTCTCTATTGTAAATGGTAAGGAGCTCTGATAGCATAGTGGTTACGAATTGGGCTGCTAACCTCAAGGTCAGCAGTTCAAAACTACCAGCCATTCCACGGGAGAAAGATGAGGCTTTCTGCTCCCATAAAGATTTACAGCCTCAGAAATCCAGTGCAAGGTTGCTATGAGTTGGAACCGACTCCACGGTAGTTAAAAACAGCAACAACAATTGTAAATGGTATTGTTTTCCTAATTTCCTTATTAGAACTGTCTTTATTAGAAGAATTAAACTGATTTTTGTATATTGATCTTACATCCTGCCACTTTACTGAATCTTGCAATGAAGTCCAATAATTTTCTTGCTGAGTCTTTGGGATTTTCTATGTATAGGATCATAACGTCTGCAAATAGAGTTTTACATCTTTTTTGCCAGTTTTGGATGCCTTTCTTTTCTTTTTCTTG
Source organism: Chrysochloris asiatica (assembly GCF_000296735.1). Classification (NCBI taxonomy): domain Eukaryota; kingdom Metazoa; phylum Chordata; class Mammalia; order Afrosoricida; family Chrysochloridae; genus Chrysochloris; species Chrysochloris asiatica. The sequence goes on from NW_006408655.1 coordinate 6,576,275, forward strand.
CCTTATAGCTCTGGCTAAAATTTCCAATACAGCATTGAATAGGAGTGGTGATAAAGGGCATCCCTGTGTGGTTCCTGTTTGCAAATGATAAAAGACTTTCAGTTTCTCTACATTTAGAGTATCCTTGTCTGTTGGATTTGTATACATGCTCTTAATTATGTTGAGGAATTTCCCTTCAGTTCCTGCTTTGTTGAGTGTTTTTATCAAGAACAGGTGTTTAGTTTTGTCAGATGCCTTTTTGCATCAGTTCATGTCATCATGTGGCTCTTTTCCTTTAAAAAAAATTATATGGTGGATTATGTTGATTTTTTTTTTTCCTTTCTAATATTTAACCACTATTTTATGTCTGTTATGAATCACACTTGGTCATGATGTATTATTATTTTTTTTATACTGTTGAATTCTGTTGGCTAGGATTTTGTTGAAACATTTGCTATTATGTTCATGAGGGATATTGGTTTATAATTTTCTTTTTTAGTGATGTCATTGCCTGGTTTGATTTGAGGGTTATGTTCACTTCATAGAATGTATTTGGGGGTTTTCCATCCTTTTTTATTTTTTGGAATAGTTTGAGTAAAGTTGACTTTAGCTCTTCTCTGAATGTTTGGGAAGATTCACAAGTGAAGTCATCAGGGCCTGGACTTTTTTTGTTGGGAGTTTTTTAATGACCTGATCAATTTCTTTTGTTATTAGCTGGTTTAAGTTTTCTATTTGACTCTGTGTTAGTGTTATTATATATTTTTTATTTCTGTTGGTTCTGTTGTGATGTTACCCATATCTTTTCTCTTATGTGTGCTGTTTGCATCTTCTCTCTCTTTTCTTTTGTTAGATTTGGCAATTGTTTGTCAATTTTATTAACCCTTTCAAATAACCAACTTCTTGTCTTGATTATTTCTATTGTTTTTATGTTTTATATTTCGTGTATTTCTGCTCTAATCCTTATTATTTCTTGTGACTGTAGGCTTACTTTGCTGGTCTTTTGATAATTGTCAGATGCTGTGTTAATGCATTGATTTTGGTTCTTCTTTGTTTTTCAATTTCTTTTAATGAATTGAATGAAGGTTTACAGACAAGAGCATCATCACCTTTGTATTCAACACATTATATACTTACTTTCATCTCGATTACAATCCTCTTCCTGTAGCATCAGTTATCCTACTTCATCCCTGTAGCTCCTCACTTATATTTCACAAATGAACAAAGCAAATACATTTGATATTGTTCTCGTTGTTAAGTGCCATTGAGTCGATTCTGACGCATAGCGACCCTGTATAGGCTTTCCAAGGAGTACTTGATGAGCTTGAACCACCGACCTTGCAGTTCAGATGACTTTGCAGTCTGTTGCATTAGCTCCCAGCACCACACCAGGACTCCATTTGATATACAAAACAAAAACAAACAAAATGTATTTTTTTAAAATGTTGAAAGGGCACATTCTGAAAGTCAGCCTCCTGCCTTCGGCCACAGTCTTAATCAATCCATAGACCTAGAGCCTACAGCTGCTCTGTCTCTCCATGCCACTGCTTCTACTTCCATCTTTTCTGTTGCCGCTTTTCTTGGTAGGGATCTCATGCTCCACTAATGCTTTTCTTTCTTGATGGTCTGTTCAGGAAATGAAAAATTAGCTACTCCCCCACTTTTAGTTATGTATTCTCTGCATACACAGTTTTGACAATCACAACGAATCCTGTAAACATTACTCACAATTGAATAATAAAATCTACCACCATCATCCCCCACCCCTTTCACCAGACCCATCTGGAAAAGAAAACTGTTCAGTGGGGATTCTACCTTACCCCACTCATTCTGAAATGTAAGTAAGCACACACTCATGAAAGCTTGTAAGGCAGCCACTTCATACTTTTATATCCACACCCCCAGTTTTGATACCTAGGTTCTGAATTGTCCATCCCTATCAACATAGTAGTGGAGCTCTGGTAGAGTGGTGGTTACGAATCAGGCTGTGAACCTTAAGGTCAGCAGTTTGAAACTACCAGTTGCTTCGCGGGAGAAAGATGAGGCTTTCTACTCCCATAAAGATTTACAGCCTCGGAAACCTTGTACAGGGTTGCTATGAGTGGGAACTGACTCCACGGCACATAACAACATCATCAACGTAGTACACAGACTTGTTCCTTGATTTGAAGAATCCTTCCCTTCTAGTTGGAATTTTGAGCAGCAACATCCATAATAAAAGTCCAGTTCACCAAACTGTAGTAATTTACATTTGCTCATAGTATCAAACATTTTTATCTTAACTCTGATTGTGTTCTGGTCAGCTAACCATCCAAGCAGGTCAAATGCAACTAGCTGCACTTCAAGTTCATGCACACCATCAAGTTCATGCACACCTCCCTGTACTTCAGACTAGCTGGCCACTTCACTCTTAGCCCTGGCAGTGCTCATGGGCTCAAGAGTTCATATATCCCTAAACTTCAGATTAGCCAGCCCTTCCTTTTTTCTGTCTCATCTCAAGGTCAATGGAACATGTTCATACTCAGCTTATAACTTCATTGTTGCATTTCCCCCATTTTAACTCACAAATAGACTCAGGTGATCACCAGTAAGCATATTAGACTGTTAGTGGGTTTGCTTTGTTTCATTCTTAGAAGGAGGTTGGGCTGACTTATCTTGCTTTGATACCTCCAAAGTAAATAGCTTGCCTGAAATTCAAACACCAAAAAGTCCGTTTCTTTTCATGCACATCTTTCGTTAGGACCTTCTGTTCTGCCAACAGTTCTCTGTTTGTCTGCATGTCTTTTCAAGTGGGAATGTTCTTAAGTTAGAAGTTTCTGGGTGGGACTCAGGATTCCACTTAACGTCCCATACTCTGTAAAAGTTTAGCAAGAAGCCTGTTTTCCATAGCAAATTCTAACTCTCCTTTTAACAAATCCAGTCTCTTATAGGCTAAAGACAGCCTTTCATCTTTTCTGTAATTAAAATTTCCTATAGTCACTTCTGTCACACATAAATGTCTATTTTGCAGTAGTAGGTAGGAGAAACCAGTATCCACAAGACAGTCAAGTTCGTAAACATTCTTTCTTCTCCTTTAGCCATTCAACTTATGTCTGGTTCCTTGTATCTACTCACACAACACTGTTCCAAAGGTTCTGTATAAATCACTCTTTACCTCTGTCCCATTTAGTCAATGCATACCTACCTCTCTAAATCTTCCCCATCTTCATTGTTCATCTGCCATCCTCCCTCTTCTGTGTACTGCCTTCCCCTCCTTGTACATTGTCCTTCCATTACCTGAGATAACATGTGTCTGCCAGTGAATTAGTTTCCACTCCCTTCCACCCCTGGTAACCATTAAAGAATGTTGCTTTTAGTCTGTAAACCTTTTCTTAAGCTTATAGAATAATGGTCTCATTACAAAATTTGTCCTTTTGTGATTGACTAATTTTACTCAGTATAATGTCCTGCAGGTTCTTCCATGTTATGAGGTGTTTCACACACAAATTTATCGCTATTTTTCAAGACCGCATAGTAAGTGTATGTACCAAAGTTTGTTTATCCATTTTTCTATTGATGGACATTTAGAATGTCTCCATCTTTTTTGCTATTACACTGTTGTGATGTACATATTTCTGTTTATGTTCTGACTCGTACTGATTGTGTTGTTCAGTTACTTTATGTCTTGATTGAGTTTCTTTTGGTTGTTCTGTCCCTGTTCAAAAGTGGTGTATTAAAATCTCGTACTGTTTTTGTAGAGTCTCTATTTCTTTCTTAAAGTCTAGTGCAGTTTGATTTATATATTTTGAGAATCTTTTGTGGGGAGCATAGGTAATTACTATTGGTATGCTCTCTTATTCAATTGCCCCTTTAATCATGAAATAATGTCCTTCTTTGTCTCGCATGCTGGTTTTTGCTTAAAGTCTTTAATGTCAGAGATTACCATTGCCACTCCTAATTTTATTTGATTGCCATTAGTTTGGCATATTTTTTCCCATCCTTTTTAAATCTATGTTTGTCTGTGTCTGTAAGGTGTGTCTCTTGTAGACAGTATATTGAAGGATACTGTTTTCTTATCCATTCTACTACTCTCTGTCTCTTGACTGGTGGACTTAATCCATTGATGTTCAGCATAATTTTTGATAGGTATGAACTGATTGAAGTCATTTGCTGGGTGTCTTTATGGTCATGTTGGTTTCTTTGTTCTGCATGTTTTCCTGAGTATTTTTTTGTACTTTTTCTTGGTAATTTTGTCATAGTTTAAATATTTGTAAAACCTACATGGATTTTCCTTTTTGTGATTTGATGTGAAAATAAATTTCTTTGAGGTTACCCTGTAATTTATTAATTTCTCCCCCATTTAAAAAGTTATTTTATTTTGATACCTACTTGACTTCTCTGCCATATAAAATTCTTTAAATTTGTCCCTCTTTTTACTTTATAGTTGTCTTCATTATAGATTGATATCTCTGATTCCTTATTTTCAGTCATGGGTTTTGTGTTACTCTGAGTGCTTCTATATTGGGATTGATTTCTAGGTGGTGTTTCTGTGTATGTCTATCTCCTGTTCCAGTCTGATGTTGGTTCTCAGTCCAAATGACTCCCTTTAGAGTTTTTTGTAAAGAAGCCTTGGTTTTTACTAATTCCTTTAATTTTACTCTCATATTTGAGGGACAATTTTGCTTGGTATGTAACTATTGGTTGGTAGTTGTTTTTTTTTTTTTTCTTCCAGTGTTCTTTGTACATCTTCTTACTGCTGCCTTGCTTCCATGGTTTCTGCTGAGAACTCAGAGCGTAATCTTACTGGTTTTCTTTGTGTGGGTATCATGTTGTTTTTTTCCATGCTGCTTTGAGCATTCTTTCCTTGTCTTTGGTTTTTGAAAGTTTGATTATATGATATCCTTTTCGAATCTGTCCTGTTTGGGTTTCATTCAGATCTTTGAATACTTATTTCTCACATTCCATGATGTTAGGGAATTTTTCTTCCAGCAACTCCTTGACTACTTTTTTTGTGCATATATTTGTCTCTTCCTGTATTACAATTCTGATTACCTGTGATTTATTCTTCCTCATGTTGTACCACATTAATCTTATCCTTTCTTCAAATTGAAAAAACAAAAAACTACTGATTGTTCAGTTAGAGACTTATCAAGCTCACTAATTCTAACTCCCATTGATTCAAATCTACTCCTTTGCATTTTCAATTTATTGTCAGTATTCTGGTAGCTTGGAATTAATCTTATGGATTTCTTTTTGCAGGTTTTGTGTTGTCTCCAATCTAATAGCTATTTTGTTTGGTTGTTCCTATAATGCTTTTCTGAATTCTTCTTTGTTTTCTTTGACTTTTCAGTCAACCATTTGAAGGTACTTAAATATCATTCTCCTGAAATTTTTTTCAGATAGTTCTAGTGCTGCTTTTCCCTTAAAACCTTTTTATAGCTCTGCCTCTTTTGTTTGAACCCCTGTTTCTTGCTTCTTCATAAAAGCAGAAAGTGTCTGCTGTTTTTGAGCCATTGTGTTGTTGCATTAAGTTGATAAATGTCTATTGGTGTATTCTTAGCAACTCAACAACTGCCTCTTGGTGGGTGTGATTAGGAGGTAAGCTTGTGCACACCATTTTATTTTTGCTTTTGTGCAGTTCAGCTTAGGGTGGATTTAGCTGATGTTTGTTGTCATTGATCCGGTGTATAGCAGCTGATACTGACTTTAGCCCAATTGGTGGGCGTTTTAGAGGTTACAACTGTGGCTGGGCTGTATGGCAAGAATAGAAAACACACCCACAAGAGTGAAGGAAAACAAATCAGAAAACAACAGAGAAAAAAATAAAACAGTAATGTAAAAAGAAGGCATAAAAAAATGACCATGGTTGTCTCTTCACCAATAAGCAGTATGCTTCTGTGCCACTTACTGGCCTCTTGCCTTTATAATCAACCTTGAAAGTTCAAGATGACCTTGCTGTGACTGATAGGCCCGCATAGATTACCATTCTTTCTTTTTTTTGCTCTTACCCCATGGGTTCATTCAGCTGCTGCTTTTAGTGAGAGCTAGTTCAAAGTTCGCTAAGGCCAACTTTGTAGATATGGAATAGGATCCTCCTAAGCAGGGCTATTGTGGATAGCTCTTCTTTCCTTTAGTGGGGCTCACAACCTCAGTGTTCATTTCTGTTGGGCTCAGACCACCTGGAGAATAGGAATTTCCCGAGGGGTATGTGCTGGTGGAGGCCCCGCCCTGATTCTGGTCTCCTGGGAAGTATGGGGAACAAGAAAAAAAACAAACAAACTGCACCTTTGTCTTTGTGAACCACAGGTATGTTTCTGCAACAAGAATATGTTTCTTGTTTCTGAAACCTCTTACATATTCTTAATAAGATGGTTACTGCAGGTCTGGGCAACCTCCACAGCCTCCACAGCTCAGTAATCTCCTCCTCTTTTGCATGTCTATATAGCTCTCTCCTAGCAGTCACTCAACGCTGTTCTCTAACCCTTCATCATAAGCTCAGAGTTCTCTCATCTGGTTTTTATATCCTTGCTGTTGAGGGTCTGCGTAGCCTTTCTGTCTAGTCCTCCATCTTGCCCCACCTCTTAATTCTGTTTCTACACTGACTGTTTGAAGAGCCTTTTGCATATTTTGTGGCTCTGTTGTCAGGTATATATATATTTTATTATTAAATATTCTTGATGAATTGACCTTTTTATTATTGTATAATCGTCTTTATCTCTTGTAACAGTTTTTAAATTAAAGTCTTACATTGTCATATTAATATTGCCTCCTCAGCTGTATTTTGCATTAGTATTTGCAATATATTGTTTTGGAACATTAAAAATTTTTTTCTTTTGTTCTAATTTTTATTAAATCAATTCTGCAGACACTGCTTTTTGTTTGAAGAATTTAACCCATTTACATTTGAAGTCATTACTGATAGACTTATTTTGTCACTGGTATTCTATGTTTCTTACATTTTGTTTTCCTTTATATCATCCAGTATTGATTTTTTTTTTTATAGTAAATAGAAATAAATATTCCCTTCTCTTTTCTTTTGGATACTTTTTAAACAGTTTTATTTGTGGTTATTTTATTTGTGGTTACTATGGGCATTATATTTAACATCATAAATTTTTAGCAGTATAGTTTCAGTTAATACCAATTTAACTTCGGTTGGTTGGTTGATTATGTGCTGTGGCGTTGGTTCTGACTTATAGTGGCCCTGTATAGGGTTTCAGAGGCTGTAAACCTGTATGGGAGCTGAAAGCCTCATCTCTCTTGAGTGGAATACCTGGTAGTTTGTAACTGCTGACATTGAGGTTAGCAGCCCAACTTATTGTAACTACCATGCTACATACAGAAACTGTAGAGCTCTGTTCCTCCTTGGTCTGTTGTTATTTTCACAAATTAGACCTTTGACATTGTTTGCTCAATTACTTAACTTTATAATTATCTCTTGTGCATTTACAGTTGAAGACTTGATGAGCATAAAAAGAGGAATCATAAATAAAAAATAATACTGACTTTTACATTTGGCCATTGTAATTGCCTTTACCAGAGTTCTTTTTCTCTTCATACTGCTTTGAGTTTATTTCCAGGGGAAAGACTCCTTCTAGAATTTTTGGTAGGATAATGTAATGGAGTTAACCTGGACTATATAGTTGGTGTGAAACGTAAAGTCGGCAGTTCAAGCTCACTAGCCACTTCTCAGAAACCCTAAAACAGGGTTGCTATGAGTCAGAACTGATGTGATGGCCCTTAACAACAACAACAACAACAGAAAATTCTAATGATAACACATTTCCTCAGCTTTTGTTTATCTAGGCATATCTTACACATGTTAATTTGCTGCTCTGACTGCTTTCAAGATTCTATTTTTTGTTTTCTGAGAATTTGATTAAAATGTATCCCAGTTTAATTTTACTTGGAGCTTATTCAAGGACACTGTGACCTTGCATGACACATCCACACATCTTTGCCCACATTGTTGACAATCTGTAAAAAAACTTTGTTTTGAGGGTGTTAAAGCGTGCTGTATTGAGAACCTGTTTGGTTCTCTGAATGCAGTCCTCCAAGGATGAAGATTTAAGTGAGAACAGTGGTGCATTTGTGGCTCACAGCTCAGCCTAAAACATTTTTTCAATAATGGAATACAAAAGTGTTGACAGATGGACAAAGTGTATTGAAAAGCAAGGAGATTATGTCAAAAAATGATGTATTTGTCTTTCCTGAAAATAGATTAAAAATAAATTCTGCAGCCAGAGTGAAGGTAATTTTTTATTTACCCTCGTAGTTCCCTAAATTTTCTGTCTGTAGGTTGTCTCATTGCTTTGTTGATAAACTTCTTTGATTCACAGAAGTTTCTCATTTTTATGACGTCCAATTTATCTGTTTTGTCTTTTGCTGCTTGTACTTTGTATAGTATTTGTGAATTATTCATTGATTATTTCAATTCGTGTTATTACTGTGGTAGTAGCAGTTAATATTTTTATATTCTAGCTACACTTCCATGTTTATTACTTAGTGTGCTTAGGTACAGAAGGGCTCCCATCCATCCATTGGTCAGTTTTACTATTTATTACCTTGTAGCTTCAAGTACATTCTTCTTCTTCTTGAATTCATTGTTACAGAACCATTCCTGTATTTTTTAAAATTTTATTTTAATGCTTAAATTGCCTAAATTAAACCAGTAAAAGTCCTTGAAGTTGACCTTTTAAAAATTTTTTTAAACTTCCCTAATAAGTTATAAGCATTTTAATTTATAGCAGAACTAAGTATTTTAGGCTTAGAAATATGTAAATATTGCTGCCCAGTCCTGGAATCAGCTTATTTTCCAAGGAATCCTCCATCCTTACTGTTCTGCTGTAGTCCCTGGAAGGTTAATTTTGAGTTCCTTGTATTTTCCAAAATTGGAGATTGCAAAACCCCTTGCTCGTTTCATCTCCTGTTCTCAATGTGGTCCTTAGGTGCTCTGCAGTTGATACTTCATGACTATTGTGATTTTTCTGTTGGTTTGTTTGTGTTTAAATTCTTCCCTTACAAATGCTGTTGTTAGGAAGATCTTACAGCTCATTGCCCAGCCAATATATTAACAATTAGCTTTGGTGTAAAAGATTTTTAATTGCTTTTTATGTCTTCATAAGTGGATTCAGAAAGATTGAGAAACTATGCTGCTTCTGCTGTCATACCTCCCCTTTGTATTTTAAGTTGTGCTATTTTAAATGGTGTTCTCTCTTCCATTAAGTAAAATGTATTGTTATAAAGCTTCCAGTTCATATGTACATAGATTAATCCCAAGAAAACATGTTGAAACAATGCCTTTGTGACTAGTGGACAATTTTTCTCATTAATTTGTCTTGCTGTGGCTTAATGGGCTGGACTGAAAGGTTGGTTTGAATCGCAAGGTTGGTGGTTCAAGCTTACCAGTTGCTCCTCAGAAACCCTATACAGGGTTGCTAAGAGTCGGAACCTACTTGAAGGCACTTAGCCAAAAACAACAACGTACTTGTTCAGTCATGTGATTATGTCTTTTTTAAAAAAAACAGACAAAATGTGTAATAGAAAAAACTGATTTTGAGGTCAGGCCTAATATAAAATTTGTAACAAAACTCAAGTGAACATCTTCCCAAATCATTGAATCTTCACAACAAGTTTAGTGATATACTTAATCATCAGGTAGCAAGAAATTAAAATGAATATTAAAGAAATTACTATTAATATATTACATTTACTATAATATTATAAAATTTATTTGTGTTTTTATACTTTACTTCGTTTCCTTTTCCAGTTTGTAGAGACCACCCATGATCTTTGGTTTGTGGCCCCTTCCTCATTCTTCAAGGCCAACAACATTGCATTTATGACTATGTTGTGTTGTTGAGTCGGTTCTTTAGTGACCCTGTATAGGGTTTCTGAGGAATGGCTAGAGGGTTTGAACTGCTGACCTTATGGTTAGCAGTCCCGTGCTCATCTTACAGTGTTACACTAGGATTCCTCCAGTCACATGTCCCTCTAAATCTCTTCTTCCTCCTGCTTTCATGTTTATAAATGCTCATAATTGCATTAGGTCCACCTGGATAATTCCAGTGTAATCTTCCCACCTTTAAATCCTTAAACATATTTGCATAATCCCTTTTTCCTTGTAAAACAATGTGCTTACAAATTTTGGGGATTAGGACATGGACATATTTGGGGGCCAGGATTCTGCCTGCAATAGAAGTATTTATCATAAAAATAGCCTACATTCTGCCTAGGTGAGGTAAATCATCAGTCTTAAGCTGAGATGAAGGATCAGGAAACCAAGACCTGTGTTTAGAGGAAATACTATGAGTAGAGGTCCACACTGTGCCAGCAGCTTTGTATTAGGTGATTGGGTGAAGGTAGCTGTTATTTTCTAAAATTGAGATGCTGCTGGGATCAGGTGAGTTGTGTTCTCAAATATACCATTTATATTTGATAAATGTGGGTTTTGAGGTGCTTCTCACATTGTTAATTACTAGTGTGATTTATTTAATATTAAATTCTTAGGCTGTACTGAAATAAGGCCACCATGGATCAGGTGTACATTTTGAAAGGGACTCAGTAACAAACTATTAACCTTTCAGAATGGGTATAACATGTCAAAAGTGACATGCTAGACATGTCAGTGAGGCAGTTAGTCCAAAATCTCATGGGTACCTCTGAGTGGAAGCTCCCTTCCTTTGCTTAGAGACTCCAGTTGACAAAATCATAAATCACAGAAACTTGAACTCAAAAAAGCGAGGATGCGGCACCACGTACTCAGCACAACCTATTGACTTTAGCTCCTCTGGAAGAATGTATAGTTATAGGACAGGTGATATAAAGGGCCAGCTAGAGTGTTGAATGAGACACACAGAGCCTCTAATACTTGAATAAGTTTAAAAATATGCTAAGCCTCATTTTTGGTATTGAGAGATCTGAAGAGACTGCAGTGTTTTCTTGAGTGCCACAGTAATTGAGCATTTCAAATCTACTTAATTTGTTCCAAGAAACTACTAGTTGGGCCGACTTAATAACTCAACTTGTTTCAGCCAACTCTGCAGTGAGAGGTATTATTAACAGTTAGGGCTAAAAGTAATAGCTAACTTATTGGGTGATGATTCACTATAAGCCTCAAACTCCCATTATGCAGGACTTTTAAGTTGAGATACTGCATCTCTTATTTCTCAACCAAGGCTAGGGTTTCTCTTCATCTTCTTGGAATTCTATCCTGTTTTGTGGGACTATCTAGGAGAGGGAAGTGATTTGGAAACTGATGTATGTGTCCTACTAGCACATCTATACATATTGATCTTAATTAAGAGAATACCTTATGACACCAAAGCATAGGTAAAGTTAAGAATATAACACAGTTTGGCAAACTTTTTATGTAAGGGGTCATAAAATAATTTTGTCTTTGTAGATTACAAACACCATCTTTGTGTTTTCTTAAAAATAATTTTTTACAACTCTTTAACAATGTAAAAGCTATTTTTAGTTCAGTTTGCCAAACTCTGGTGGAGCATTAAATTCCTGCTATATAAACATCAACAAAGTACAGTTAAATTGTCTTGGTGCTTTACTTACAAAGTCATGTAAGTTTCCTGTATTCAGTGTAGATTCTGCCCACTGACTCTACCTGCCTTTTTTTCCAATAGGTCCAGGTAGGATACTGATCTGCTTGTATCCAACAGAACTATAAAAGTTTTGTGTCCATTCTCAAATTCTCAGTGTACTTGGGTGGGTGTGTGACCTTTGATCTCCCTTGGGCACAAGGAGACTTCATTCTCATCTCTAATCATTTTTGTCCTTCAAGTAACTAAGGTAACATAAGTAGAGGTGAGGAAGGGTGAGAGTAGGTAATGGGAAAGGGGTAGTGAGTGGCTCTGTACCATTAAGTAAACCTTTTAGTTTACCTGTAAGGATTATGGTGACACTTTGTGGGTCAACCAAATAAATGTCCAGTGTTTTCAGCTCTATATCAGGTGGTGAAGTTGTCATAGCTAACACCCATTTATTTCAGCGAGTAGAATCCTTGGACTCAGCAGCTACATCCACTTGGCTTTCTGTCTGTGATTATGCATGTTGGCAGACTTGGGCGTGGCTCAATATAATATTTACCTGCTTTGAAAAGTTGTCTTTAATTTAATGCTCTGTTACTAAGATAACCAGTCAAGGCTTACCTACTTTCAACATGAAGTCTTGGAGCATTTTCTAGGGTGGTGGTACTTATTGTGAGAATTTATCTAAATGTCTCTTTGGGTTAATTTCTCATTATCTAATATATAATGAATACTGTAAATCTAATCCAGGATAGTAGGAATCTGAATACTAGTCAAGGTTTAATCTAAAATTTCTCGCAAGAGTTTTTAGGTTTTTTTTTTTTTTTTTTTTCTTAAAATATGTCCTTTACTGTTTTTTTTTTTTTTTTTTTTTTCCTTAAAACTTTATTGTGAATTGAGTGAAGGTTTACAAGAGCAGATCATCACTTTTACATTCAATAAACCATACACTTTGCTTCACTACATGGTTGCAGTACCAACTATTAACAGCATTTACCTGTATTCACTTTAACTATTGAATTCTTCCCTGTGTCTCTCGCTCTTGTATGTTGCCTGCCCTGTCACCTAGATTAACATTCATCTACCCTCTAGCCCAGGAATAATTTTCCATGTGCATCTCTCTCCCCACCTCCAACTGTCATAGATTCTTTCTTTTTCTATTTTTTGACGTATTAAATTGGTCGCATACACTATTTTTCCATTGTGATTAACTAATTTCACTTAGCATAATGTCTTCCAGGTTCAACCATGTTGTGATGTGTTTCACAGTGTAGGTGTGTGTATGTGTATGTACCAAAGTTTGTTTAATCATTCTTCTGTTGATGGGCATTTAGGCTGTACATCTTTTTGATGTGTATCTTGTAGACAGCATATTGAAAGTTCCTGTTTTCTTATCCATTCTTTTTTTCTCTAGACTGTTGCATTTAATCCCTTTGCATTAAGTGTAGTTATCCGTAGCTATGAAAAAGATTACTGTCACTTTTCTGTGTGTGTGTATTTTTGTGGTGCTGCTGGATTCTTTGTTTCACATAATAGTCTATGCTGACTTCATTTTGTTTGTGGGTTTTTTTGCAAGAGTTTTTCATTGGGAAATCAATCTGAGAGGACCAAAGCTGCATTATAACAGCCAGGACTCACTGCAAACAAAACCCTGTTATAGCTCCACTGTGATCTGTAAATGAATTTAGAGTTGCCATAATAGACAGCAGAGTCCTGGTGTGGTACAGTGAGTTAATGCACTGGATTGCAAAGTAGGTTTGAATTGCAAGGTCAGTGTCCAAGCTCACTAGTCATTCCTTGGAAACCCTATACAGGGTCACTATGGATTGGAACCGACTCAATAGCACTTAACAACAACATCATCATAGACAGCAGGAGATGTTGAGTTGTAAGACTAACAGCTGATGCCATTCTTCCCTAGCATGCATTAATACCCTACCCCTTTATCTTCCAAGCAAACTTGCTAGAGTTCTTAGAATTTGCCTGGTCCTGCTCAAAGTGGTTGCTTGCTAGTTTGTTACCCTTCATGATTAGTGTAGGTGAATATCTCTGTAATTATGACCTGAAAAGTGATTGGAACTTTCTGTCTACTCAGTATGAATCTTTGTTGTTGTAGTTGTTAGGTACCAACTCACAGCACCTCCTATGCACAACAAATAAATACTGACTGGTCCTGCATCATCCTCACAACTGTTGCTGTGTTTGAGCCCATTGTTGCTGCCACTGTGTCAGTTGATTCATTGAGATACTTCTCTTTTTTGTTAACCTACCACTTCACCAAACATGATGTTCTTCTACAGGGGTTGGTCCCTCCTGAAAAGTATCTGAAGTACAAGAGATGAAGTTTTGCCATCCTAGCTTCTAAAGATCATTTTGGCAACACTTCTTACAAGAAAGATTTGTTTATTCTTCTGGCAGCCCACGGTACTTTGAATATTATTTGTTCACACCATAATTCAAATGCATCAGTTTTTCTGTGGTCTTTCTTGCTCATTGTCCAACTTCCATATGCATTTGAGGTGATTAAAATTACTATGACTTGGGTCAGACACATCTTATTCCTCAAACTAACATCTTTGCTCTTAAACACTTAAAGAAGTCTTTTACAGCAGATTTCCCCAATGTAATATGTTCTTGTGGTGTGGCCTGCATCACCTTTTATCTTGTTATTAATATTAAGTGTAATTGAGTCAGTTCTAACAAGCAGCTGGAAGTTTTGAACCACAAACCTTGTGATTAGCAGTCCAGTCCTTATACTACAGTGCCACACCAGGACTCCACCTTTTACCTTTTAAGAGATAAAAGGAGAAAGAAAGGGACCTCAGTACAACCAAGAAGGAAGAGCCGGAGCAGAACTTAAGTCCTTTGAACCCAGAATCACTGCGCTGAGAATCTCTTAGCTATGAGGAAAGAGAGCTGACAAACCACAAGAAGATCATCCAAGAGCAGAAGCTCAAAGACTTCCTTTAGAGCCAAAAAAGAGGAAAAAAAAGCCTTTTAGAGCTTGCATCCTGACTTTGGACTTCTAGCCTCCTAAATTGTGAGAGAATGAATTTCTGTTTGTTAAAGCCATTCACTTGTGATATTTCTCTTATGGCTCCGCAAGATAATTAATACTGATGGTTGATTAGATAAAAAATTATTCTGATATATTGATCTCCTATTACGAATCGGGCTGCGAACCTTAAGGTCAGCGGTTCGAAACTACCAGCCGTTCCGCGGGAGAAAGATGAGGCTTTCTACTCCCGTAAGGATTTAC
>NW_006408655.1:6601206-6602336 GCF_000296735.1 Chrysochloris asiatica
TCATTAAGAAGACAAGAAAGAAGGAAAAGGTCAAAATGGATGTAAAAAGACACTGAAGCTTACTCTCCAGCGTAGAGATGCTAAAGCAAATGGAAGAAATGAGGAGGTCCAAGAGCTAAAAAGAAAATTTCAAAGATCTTCTTGAAAAGATAAAGCCAAGTATTACAACAAAATGTACAAAGATCCGGAATCAGAAAACCAAAAAGGAAGAACACGCTCAGCATTTTTCAAGCTGCTGGGGGACCTGAAGAAAAAATTGAAGCCTCGACTTTAGTTACTGAAAGATTTCCTGGGCAAATTATTGAATGATGCAGAAAGCATCAAGATAAGATGGAAGGAATACACAGAGTCACTGTACCTAAAGGAAATGGTAAATGTTCACGTGTTTCAAGAGGTAGCATATGAACAAGAGCCAATGATACTGAAGGAGGAAGTCCAAGGTGTGTTGAAGGAATTGGCAAAGAACAAGGCACCAGGAATTGATGGAATAAAACCGTTCAAGAAAGTGAGGTGGCACAGGAAGCACTCGTCTCTGCCAAGAAATTTGGAAGACGACTATCCGGCCAACTAATTGGAAGAGATCCATATTTATGCCCATTACAAAGAGAAGTGACCCAACGGAATGCGGAAATCATTGGACAATCTCTTTGATATCCCACACAAGTAAAGTTTTACTAAAGGTAGTACAGAAACGGCTGCAAGCATACATTGATAGAGAACTTCTAGAGGTTCAAGCCGGATTCAGAAGAGGCCATGTAACAAGGGATATCATTGCTGATGTCCGATGGATCGTAGCTGAAAGCAGAGAATATCAGAAAGATGTTTTTTTAAATGTGCTTTATTGCCTATGCAAAGGCTTTTTGATTGTGTGGATCATGA
Organism: Chrysochloris asiatica; assembly: GCF_000296735.1. Lineage (NCBI taxonomy): Eukaryota > Metazoa > Chordata > Mammalia > Afrosoricida > Chrysochloridae > Chrysochloris > Chrysochloris asiatica. The sequence goes on from NW_006408655.1 coordinate 6,602,086, forward strand.
CAAACTATGGAGAACCTTGTGAAGTATGAGTATTGTGGAACACTTAATTGTGCTCATGAGGAATCTGTACCTGGACCAAGAAGCAGTTGTTCGAAAGAACATGGCAACACTGAATGGTTTTAAATTAAGGAAGGTATGCAACAGGGTTGTATTCTTTCACCATATTTATTCAGCCTGTATGCTGAGCAAATAATCCGAGAAGCTGGGTTATATGTAGAAAAACATGGTATCGGGATTGGAGGAAGACTCAT
>NW_006408655.1:6602436-6605196 GCF_000296735.1 Chrysochloris asiatica
AAGATGAGGCTTTCTACTCCCGTAAGGATTTACACCCTCGGAAACCCTGTACAGGGTCGCTATGGGTCGGAACCGACTCGACGGCACTTAACAACTTAACAAATTACTTTTAAAAATAACTAAACTCGGGTTTATTTAAATAAACACAATAAAAAGAAACTGATGGCAAATAGATATTAATAATTTAGATAAAAATTTATCACTACAACATAAATTATTTCCTTAAAGTAACTATACATTTAATAATGATGGTGGTGTGCCGTCTAGTTGGTTCTGACTCATAGTGACCTGGTTTGGGGTTTCCAAAGCTGTAGATCTTTACAGGACCAGAAAGACTCATGTTTCTCCATAGAGCAGTTTATATATATATATTTGTTGTGGTTGTTAAGTACCGTGGAGTTGGTTCCAACTCATAGTAACCCTGCATAAGGTTTCCGAGGCTGTAAATCTTGACGGGAGCAGAATGCCTCATCTTTCTCCCGTGGAACCACTGGTAGTTTTGAACTGCCGACCTTCAGGTTAGCAGCCGATTCATAACTACTACACTACCAGAACTCCTTCTATATATATTTATGCTTTATTGTGAATTATGAGAGAACATTAGTTTTACATTCATCCTATCATACATCGTTTCATTGCCATGGTTACAGTCCCCTCCATGCATCATCAACCAACCAAAGAGTATACCCTACAAGCCTACCCCCTCCAGTCATCAGCATACGAGCAGCTCTTATATTTGAATTGCTGACCTTGGGGTTAGCAGCCCAACTTGTAACCCACTATGCTACTCGAGCTCCTGCATTTAATAATATTGTTGTTAAGTGCCATCAAGTCAGTTCCGATTCATAGAGGCCCAGTATAGGGTTTCTGAGGACTAGCTGGTAGGTTTGAACTGCTGACTTTGTGGTTCACAGTCCAGTGCTGATCCTATAGCTCCACACCAGGAGTCCACATTTAATAATAGAGAGTACAGAAACACTATAAACATTGAGAAGGGGCTACTCCACGGCACATAACAACAGCTGCTACCAACTACTGTAATCAAGATCTCAAAACAAGGTTCTGGACAGAATAGGAGGAAAATGTAGAATGTAATTCAAAATCATGAATCAAACTAGACTTACTGTTTTGATAGAGACTGGTGGAACTCTGAGACCATGATCCTTAGATACTCTTGAAACCCAGAACTGAAACTCATCCCTGGGGGGAGCACATTTCAGCCAAACAGCAGACAAACCTATAAAGTGAACAGTATTACTTTTGAGGAACATAGTCTTAGGAGCAGTCAGCCATTTGAGGAACCAACTACTCTTAGAAACAATCAGTCAACTGAGAATAGCATTTGCCCCATAACAAAGATCAAAAGACAAGTGGTTATTGTTAAGTGCAGTCAAGTCTGTTCCGACTAGACTAATAGTGACCCTGTTTCTGAGTTGTAGCTGATGAATGTGAACCACTGACCTTGGGGTTCAAACTGACCTTACCTTCCAATGCATTATCTCATAGTTCCACACCAGGATTTCTTCAAAAGGTAGGAAGGGGTATGAAATGGGTGAATGGAAACAAGGAACCCAAAGAGGAAGTGGGAACATTGTTGTTATATTGAGGTGATTGCAACTAATGTGTATAAATTGTTGAATGTGAAACTAACGTGCTCTGTAAATGTTCATCCAAATCATACATAATACAGTGTTTTTAAAAATCCCCAAAACAATGAGAGTAAGTACTACCTTTCCAGTTAGGATGTTTTAAACTGTAAGTAACAGAATACCAAATTAGCTTCAGAATAAGCACTCAATTATAAGGTCCGTTTGAACCCTAAAAATGGCAGTTCAAACTCACCAGCAACTACTCGGAAACCCTATACAGGGTTGCTATGAGTTGGAACAGACTCCACGGCACTTAACAACAACAAAACAGTAAGTTCATTAGTTTACAGATAAGAAGTTCAGAGACTAGGCTTTTCTAAGACTGGTTAATTTAGGAATTCAGTTGTAGCATTGTCTTTTTTTGTGATTCTCTTGGCTTTTCAGTCATGACTGCCAGGTTACAGTGGTAGTTCCAGTGGTCATGGCCTTACACTCAGCATATAAATGTGGAAAGGGAGGACAGCATCTCAGTAGTCTGAAAAATTTCTCTTTTTATCTTATATGGTGATTCAGTTGTAGAATTTTTACCTTCCATATAGGAGACCTGGGTTTAATTCTGCTTATTACACCTCATGTGCAGTCAACCTCTCATCTATGTAGTGGAGGTTCATGTATTGCTGTGATGCTGAAAAGCTTTCAGCTGAGCTTCCAGAATGAGATCCCTAGGATGGAAAGACAATCTGCCCTCCCCAAACCAGCTAGTGAAAACCCTTTGGATCACAGCAATCCCTATCATTATTGAGATGGCACAAGGTAAGGCAGCACATGGTTCCACTGTGTACTGGGTCAGCTATGACTGGAAAGGCAGCTGACAGTAACAACAAACATACCCTAGACTAAAGTAGTAAATAAGGAGTTCTGGTAGCGTAGTGGTTATGAATGGGGCTGTGAACTGCAAGGTCAGAAGTTCGAAACTACCAGCTGTTCTGCAGGAGAAAGATGAGGCTTTCTGCTCCCATAAAGATTAATAGCCTCGGAAACCCTGTACAGGGTCACTATGAGTCGGAACCGACTCCATGGCACATAACCACCACCACCACCATTGTTTGATGGCTGACTGGGTTTTCTAGAGGAGCAAAACCTTTAGAAGTGTGTGTGTGTGTGTGTATAT
>NW_006408655.1:6605697-6612294 GCF_000296735.1 Chrysochloris asiatica
ACATATATATGTGGGTATGTATAAATTGGCTTTAAGAAAATAGTTTATGGAATTGTAGGAACTGGCAGATCCCAAATTTGTGATTTAAGGAACAGGCTAAAAACATCTGTAGGCTTACTTGGTGGTTACAGGGGCTGATAAACCCCAAATCTGCAGATTTTGACAGTAGATTATGTCTCAAGAACTGGAGGTCAGGTGATGATGAGTTCAGGTTCACAGGGTGGAGAAAGAAAGAAAGCTCTTGTCAGAATATCCTTTTATATACTCGAGACAGACCACACCCCCAGGGAAACTCCTCTTTCAATGATTGGCTTCTCACATCAAATCACAGAATGGAAGGTGACTATGATCTGCCAAACCATGGTATTTGAATTAGCTCCTAATGGCTCAGTTATGGCCCACGGAAACATATTTGTTGCATTTGTTTCTCTTGCCTGTCTGTTTTGGACCCAAGTAGGATATAAGAAGTGGTGCTTTATTATATAGTTAGCAACCTCACCAAGACACACATTCAGAGTGGTGTGGTCAGCCCTCATCTTTGAGTGGAACAACAATGCCTCCTTCCTACTCAGGTCAACATCCAGTGCTTCAGCATTTGGTTATACAGTGCATGCACTGCCATTATATCCTTTGGCCATGAATGAACCATTTTGAACTGGTTTGAAGCCTTGTGCAAATCACTGAGAATCATAGCCTAACCAAGTTGATATTATAACATTAACTGTCACAGTGGCAAACTATTTTAACTACATGCTTAAAATTCCTCGTTTAGTCACTGCTCTGCATGCCTCTAGTTCCTCACTCTTTTTTTTAGTATTCCATTTCCTTTTTTTGATTGTTTTAAACGATCTTAATGTTGAATTTTCAAGTCTGTGACATTCTTTTCTGTAAACATAATCCTTAAAGCTTTTTCTGGTGTTTGTTGTGTATTTAAATTTATTAGACTATTATTTCCAGCCCTTATATCATAGTTCCTCCAGTCTTAAGTTCTTGATGTTATTGTTTGTTAAAGTGCGGTTGAGTTGGTCTGATGTCTACTGTCCCTTGTGGGATTACGGTCCAGTGCTTATCCTACAGTGCCACACCAGGAGTCCATTACATTCTTGATAACATGTTTTAAAATTGAGTGAATCTTATCGTTAAGTAACTTTTTAAACCATAAGTGCTTAGAAATACATTTATTTCTGAGTTCTTTCATAATAAATTTTTTCTTGCCTTATTATTTGAGCTATGTTATTTTATATTAAAGTTTTAGAAGTAGGTCTAAAATATTGCTGAAGAGACAGACATTAACTCTCACACCCTTTGTAGTGATTTTATTTCCTAATATTCTCTAAGTTTAACAAGTGTTCAACATTCTGTAATATGATTTTTTAGAATGTAAGCTTTCAGTTTTCATTTTTGGAGTCTGCTTGAGAGACCCAGGTTATCCTTGTATCTGATTATGTTCGTTTTCTATAGCTATTAATTTCTTTTTAGTTGCCTTTAATATCTATTTAATTTGTTCTACTATGACTATGTCAGTGCTCTCAGCAGTATATGTATTTTCAACAGTGTTATTCTTGCAACTTGTATATTATTTACTAACCTATATTATTACATCTTAAGGTGCTCTGGTAGTGTAGTGGTTACAAATCAGGCTGCTAATTTTCAGGGTCAGCAGTTAAAAACTACCAGTGGTTCTGTGAGAGGAAGATGAGGCTTTCTGTTCCCATAAAGATTTACAGCCTCAGAAATCCTAGGCAGGGTCATTGTGGGTTGGAATTGGCCCAACGGGACTTAACAACAACAATATTCCGTCTTGATCTTTATTTTGGATTTGAAATCACCTTCTGTAGTGTTAATAAAGGGACACAATGAATAAATCCTATCTTTATTACTAACTGCTTGGTAAAGATTAGCATGAATTCAGTTCCCACTTGGAAATGGGTCTAGTTCTCACCATCCCCATCATTTTTCTCATTATCAAATGTACAATGTCTAGCCACTCAGAGCTGAATTGGAGTTCACAAGTTAGATTCTGTCCTTAAGATTGGCCTGTGCAACCCTTCTCTGAATTAGTCTCTCTCTCTGTCTTATCTCATACATCACACAATCCCTCACCCCACCACAAGTTGGAAGTTCTGCCACATAGGCATATGCCAGCCTCTCTGCTAGCTCTCATTGCCCCCTGTGGTTTCATGAATTCACTGGAATGGCTCATAGAATTCACAGAGATTATTATACACAATGAACCTCTCCAGATGGAATACACAGAAATCAAATTGACCACATCTATAGGAAGAGATAAGGAGCTCTGGTAGCGTAGTGGTCATGAATTGGGCTGCTTATGTCAAGGTCAGTAGTTCAAAACTACCAGCTGCTCTGAGGGAGAAAGATGAGGCTTTCTGCTCCCGTAAAGATTTACTGCCTCGGAAACCCTATGCAGGGTTGCTGTGAGTCGGAACTGACTCCACAGCACATAACAACAACAACATAGGAAGAGATAGTGGCAAAGCTCCATATCATCAGTCAAACCAAGGGTAGGGTAGACTTTCAATTGCCCGGTTTGAACTAAAGCTGACGAAAATTTAAAGTCCTCAAGAGCCAAAATGTGACCTTGTACATTTCCCACATGAATTTAGAGATCATCTCAAGAACAAATTTTATGCAGTAGACATTAATGACTTGAAGATTTGTGTGATGACATCAAGAACATCATACAGGAAGAAGGCAAAAGATAATTAAGAAGACATGAAAGACGAAAAAGATCAAAATGGATGTCAGAAGAAACTCTGAAACTTGCTCTCCAGTGTAGAGATGTTGAAGAAATGAAGAAGGTAAAAGAGCTGAGCAGAAAACATCTAACTGGAGAATGTATAAAGACTTGGAGTTTAAAAAATTAAATGGAAGAATATGCTCAGCGTTTCTCAAACTGTAAGAACTGAAGAAAAAAAAATCACAATCTTTTAGTAGTGAAGGATTCTATAGGATAAGCAGAGTCCTGGTGTTGTGCTGTGAGTTAATACTCCAGACTGCACAGCCGTTTGAACTGCAAAGTTGGTGATTCAAGCTCACCAGCTGCTCCTTGGAAGCCTTATAGCAGCACTTAGCAACAACAACAACAATATAGGGTAAACGCTTGACCTCAAAGGTAGTTTGAACCAAATGGTCAGCAGTTCAAATCCACCAGTCACTCCTCGGAAACTCTACACAGAATTGCTAGTAATGGGAATGTACTAGACAGCACTTAATAACATCAACAATGGGCACATATTGACTGATGCAGGAAATATCAAAAGAAGATGGATTGAATACACAGTTACTGTACCAAAAATAAGTAGTCTATTTCAGGAGCCAATGAATGATACTAAAGGAAGAAGTGCAAGGTGTACTGAATACATTGGGAAAAAGCAAGGCTCCAGGAATTGATGGAATACAAATTGAAAAATTTCAACAAACTGGTGCAGCACTGGAGACATTCATTCATCTATGCCAACCCATTGGAAGAGATCCATATTTGTGCCCATTTCCAAGAGAAGTGACCCGACAGAATGTGGAAATAATCAGACAATACTGTATACAAGTCAAATTTTGCTAAAGATTATTAAAAATGGTTGCAACAGGACATTGACAGGGAATTGCCAGAGGTTCGAACCAAATTCAAAAGAGGTTGCGGAATGAGGGATCCCATTGTTGACGTCAGATAGATCATGGCTAAAAACAGAGAATACCAGAAAGATATTTGCCTGTGCTCTATTGACTACATAAAGGCTTCTGAGTGTGTGGATCATGACAAGCTATGGATAACATTTTGAAGAATGGCTATTCCAGAGCACTTAATTGTTCTCATGATGAACCTGTACATAGACCAAGAAGTAGTTGTTCAAACAGAGTAAGGGGGGCATACTGAGTGGTTTAAAATCAAGAAGAGTCTGTGCCAGAGTTGTATTCTTTGACCATACTTATTCAATCTGTATGATGAGCAGATAATCCAAGAAGATGGGCTATATGACGAAGAACATGGAATCAGGATTGGAGGAAGACTCACTAATATGTTTTACTCATGTGATACATCCTTACTTGCTGCAGGTGAAGAGAACTTAAAATACTGATGAAGATCAAAGACCACAACCTTCAAATGGGTTGTACCTCAATGTAAACAAAAAAATTCTCACCACTGAACCAATGGATAAATGATAAAAATGAAGGAGCTCTCAAAGACTTCATTTTCTTTGCTCCACAATCAATACTCATGGAAACATCAGTCAAGAAATCAAAAGATACTAGGCCAATCTGCTGCACAAGCCCTTTTTAAAGTGTTCAAGAACAAACTTGTATGTTTGAGAACTGGGCCCCAGCCATAGTTATTTCCAGTGCCTTATACGCATGTGAATGTTGGACTCTGAATAAGGAACACAATAGAAAAATTGATGAATTTGCGTTATGGTATTGGAGAAAAATAATAAAATTACCATCGTTAATAGGGACGGGGAATTTAAACATTGACTATCCAAAATGAGGGGCTATAAAGTCATGACACTTTAATGAGTATGCTTATTTTCAAAACAAGGGGGGTAATGTAGAATCAGCATTGAATAGTTTTCTACTTTTCCAGATGGTTGTGGTAAAAGGGGGATGGGGGATGATGGTGATAGGATTTTATGATTCAATTATGAGTAATTGTTAGCAGGATTAATTGTGACTGTCATAACTAATTGCAAAAGATGTGTAATAAAAGGGAGACCTAGTTAACCTTCTATTGCAGAAAAAGAGGGGTACCTGGACCATCAAGAAGAAAGAGCATGACTGGAGTGTGAGATCCTACCTAGAAAGATGGTGACAGAAGCAATGGCATGGAGAGAGAGCAGCTGTGGACCCTAGACCTATGGACTGAGAAAGGCTGTGTGACTACAGGCAGGACGCTGGTCTCTAAAATGTTCTCTTTGGACATTTAAATTAATAGATACTTTTTGTTTTGTATGTGCATCAAGAAAATTTTTTCTATGTTGATTTGTGGAAAAAATAAGATGTAAATGGGGAAGCAGTATAACTGTTGTTGCAAGGAGGGGATTGTAATCATTTAGAAACAGAACGCTTGATTGGTTGAAAGTAAAGATGATCATCTTATCTGCTAACTTTTACTCAACTCACAATAAAAAAAATTAAAAACAAACAAACAAAAAAACATGAACTGCCAGAAGAATAAACAAATCTGTGTTGGAAAACTAGAGTTAAATGCTCCTTAGAAGCTAGGATGATGAGACTTCGTCTCATATTTTGAACACACTATCAGGAGGGACCTTATAGAACCAAATGGCCACTCATCTGTCAGTTTGTCTTATTGATATGGCTTGTGACTTGCTGTGATTCTGAAAGCTATGCCACCGGTATTTTAAATACCAGCAGGGTTACCCATGGTGGACAGGTTTCAGATGAGCTTCCAGACAAAGGCAGATTAAGAAGAGTGAGTGATGGACTACTTCCGAAACACTGTCAGATATAGTGCCAGAAAATGATCCCCTGAAGTTGGAAGGCACCCAAAATGCGACTGGGGAAGAGCTGCCTCCTCAAAATAGAGTTGACTGTGATAATGCGAATGGAGTAAACCTCATGGGAGAAAAGCCTGTGGGACCTTCATTTACTGATGAGGTACAACTCAAAATGAAGAGAAACAGCTGTAACATCCATTGAAAATCGGAACATGGAATGTATGAAGTATGAATCTGGGAAAATGGAAAGTTGTCAAAAATGAAATGGAACTCATAAACATCGATATCTTAGGCAATATTGAGCTGAAATGGACTCGTATTGGACATTTTGACTCTGACAGCCACATGGCTTACTGTGCTGGGAATGACAAATTGAAGAGGAATGGTGTTGCATTCATTGTCAAAAAGAACATATCCAGATGAGTCATGAGGTACAATGCTGTCTGTGATAGGATAATATCCATGCACCTACATGGAAGCCCAATTAATACCACTATTATTCAAATTTACGCACCAGTCACTAAAGCCATTGAGGATAAAATAGAAGAATTCTATCAACTTCTTAAATCTGAAATCGATCAAACATGCAATCAAGATGTATTGATCATTACTGGTGATTGGAATACAAAGGTTGGGAGCGAAGAGGAAGGAGCAATAGTTGGAAAATATGGCCTTGGTGATAGAAATGATGCTGGAAATCGCATGATAGAATTCTGCAAAACCAATGATTTGTTTATTGTAAATACCTTCTTTAGACAGCATAAGAGACGACAGTACACATGGACCTCAACAGATGGAACACATAGAAATCTAATTGACTACATCTGTGGAAAGAGTAGATGGAAAAGTCCATGTCATCAGTGAAAACAAGGCCAGGGGCAGACTGGAACAGACCATCAATTGCTCACATGCAAATTCAAACTGAAGCTGAAGAAAATGAAAACAAGTCCATGAGTGCAAAAATATGACCTTGAATATATCCCACCTGAATTTAGAGATCATCTGAAGAACAGATTTGATGCATTAAACACTAAAGATCGAAGACCAGAAGAGTTGTGGGATGACATCAAGAACATCATACATGAAAAAAGCAAAAAATCATTAAGAAGACAAGAAAGAAGGAAAA
>NW_006408655.1:6613364-6626404 GCF_000296735.1 Chrysochloris asiatica
AGAGAAAAAGGATTAAAACATTTACTGATGAAGATCAAAGAGCACAGCCTTCGGTATGGATTACATCTCAATGTAAAGAAAATAAAAATCTTCACCACTTGACCAATAAACATTTTTATCAACGGAGAAAAGATTGAAGTCGTCAAGGACTGCAGTTTTCTTGGATCAGCTATCAACACTCACGGAAGCAGCAGTCAAGAAATCAAACAATTTATTGCATTAGGGAAATCTGCTGCACAAGATCTTATTAAAGTTTTGAAGAGCAAAGATGTCAGCTGGAGGACTAAAGTGCGCCTGACCCAAGCCGTGGTATCTTCAGTAACCTCATATGCAATGCGAAAGCTGGACAGTGAATAAGGAAGACCATAAAAGAATTGATCCCTTTGAGTTATGGTGTTGGAGAAGAATATTGAAAGTGCCATGGGCTGCCCAAAGAACCAATAGATCTGTTTTGGAAGAAGTGCAGCCAGAGTGCTCCTTGGAGGCCAAGATGGCCAAACTTTGTCTCTTATACTTTGGATATATTGTCAGGAGGGACCAGTTGCTGAAGAAGAATATCATGTTTGGTAAGGTGGAGAGTCAGAGAAAAAGAGGAAGACCCCCAAAGAGATGGATTGGCCAAGTGGCAACATCGATGAACTCAAGCATGGCAACAGTAGTGAGGTTAGTACAGTTTCGTTCTGCTGTGCTTAAGGTTGCTATGGGTCGGTACCTACTCGAAGGCACCTAACAACAAAAACAACAGCAACAATATCAGGAGGGACCAATCGCTGGAGACAGATATGCTCAGTAAAATGGCAAGTCAGCAAAAAAAGAGGAAGCCCCCCAAGTAGATGCATTGGCACAGTGATAGAAGCAGTGGGCTCAAGTGTAACAACAATGATTGTGCGGATGGCTCAGGATCAGAATTTTTCGTTCTCTTATGCATAGGGTTGCTGTAAATTTGAACTAACTCAGAGGCACCTGACAAACAGCAATGACAATACATTTTCCCAGACTTTTTATACTTGAAAAATATTCTAGGGAAAATGGAGCATAGATAATAAAGAAGGATAAAAAATGTTAAAAGACATACCACGCTCAATGCCATAGAGTCAATTTTGACTCAGCAATCCTATGGGGTAGTTTAGGGTGCACACCAAAAATTATTTAAATATGTGTTATACTTTAACTTGTAATTTTTTTGTGTGTATAAATACATCCAATGAGATAGTTGCATATTCTAGTGCATTCTCAGCTCTCTTATTACATGATAAACCATCCTACAACTTAGTGACTTATAACTTGCTCAGCGGGTATTTTGCCTTTGCTCCCAATGGTATCAACAAGATTTACTTACATAGTTATATTCAGCTTTTGGTTGGGCCGGGTATCCAAGATGGTCTTATATACATGTCTGTGTCTAGGTGTTACTGACTGTCAGCTGGAGCTTTTCAGGTTTTTCCTACACATCTGCATTCTCCACCTGACTCCCCTGGGGCGTAAGAGGGGAAAATTAAATGCCATCTAACACTCCTTAAAGCCCTCATTGTCTAAACTTTCATACCATATCTTCTGCTATATCCTGTTGGTCAAATAAGTTTAAAAGTTATCAAGCCTGAAGGGATTGAAGAACAAGTGTCCTTCCTAAGGATCAAAGGAACAGTTACCTTCCATTGCAAAGGGTGATAAATATACCAAGGCTTGATTCCTTGGAAGTCTTTATTATTGTGATGTATCACAATAGAAATGATTTTAGTGTAAGACGGTCTGAAAAAAATCATATGTTGATTTACATTGTTTGTTGCTAAAGTGTTAAAACTGCCGTCAGAAAATGACTTGTATACTTAGATTGGGAATTAAAAGCAAAAGCAAACAAACAAAAAAAACAGTATTGGACAGTACTGAGGAATTATAGTAAAATAGCTATCTTTAATGTTTATGCCTTTCTTCTGCTGATACTTAATCAGTTTCTTTTAGGCCAGGGACAGTGATACTAATCTTTGTGTCTCCTTAATCCCTTTTCTCATTCTTTGAACAGATAAGTGCTCTGAATGGTTACATTTAAGTACCATGTGAAATAAGCAAGTTGGATTATTTAAATGTTAGTAAATTTACTACCCAGCACTGATTCCTAAACTATTGATTCAAACCATTGAGAATGTTTAAATTAAATTCTTTTTCCTATCAATTTACAATGTTTTCTTTTGTATATTGTGCTTACCAGCATTAGCACATGTAGCACTTCCTAGCATAGCAGTATGCCCTGACTTAGGTTCATTTTGGGGGACAGAGGAGCTCTGGTAGCGTAGTGGTTACGAATCCGGCTGTGAATCTTAAGGTCAGCAGCTTGAAACTACCAGCTCTTCTGGGGGCGAAAGATGAGGCTTTCTACTCCTGTAAAGATTTACAGCCTCAGAAACCCGACTCCACAGCACAAAACAACAAGAGGTGACCAGTTCATTAACTTTCCAAGTAAACCTAGAATTTTTCACTTGAGTTTCTTCTCTCTAATATCTAGTCTCTAGATGTGGAATTCAGTGCATAGTGGTAGAGGATCTACCACTATTCAAATGTAGCAATATCTGTGTCTAAAACAGATTTAATGATTGTTATTTTTTAATTTTTTCACAGACTTTAACATTTTATATTACTGAACACAGTTGTAAGAGATTCATCATTGTAAATATAGTCTAATTAAATTTTGCTTCTATTCATTTTTAGAAATATAAAGAAAAAGATAAACATAAACAAAAACACAAGAAGCAACCTGAACCATCACCTGCATTAGTTCCATCTTTGACTGTTACTACAGAAAAAGTAAGTTTGAAGTGCCATATTTTGTTTTATATAATAACTAGTTATATGCTGATTGTTAAATGTTAACTTTTAGGAAGATTTTCATTCTTGGTGCCTTGATTTCCTAAAACACTTTTCTAATTCTTTGTATTTCTACTTCTTAATCCTTTATCCTATCGTCTGCTTAATCTAAATTCATCTGGAAAGGATCTAAGTAAAGGATTCTTATTGTTAAGCGCTGTCGAGTCATTTCCAACCCATAGCGACCCTGTATAGGGTTTCCAAGGAGCAGCTTGTGAGCTTGAACCACCGACCTTGTGGTTCAGACGACTTTGCAGTCCATTGCATTACCCCATGGTGCTACACTAGGACTCTTAAATAAAGGATAAGAGGTGGTAATATCGTTGAAATTAAGAATTTTGGTTTATTTAGCAAATATTTTTTTAGTGGTTATTTTATGCTAGTGATTGTTCTATACCAACATGTTAGCAGAAAAACCCAAATAATTTATGCTCTTGTGAAAAGTCCCTTCTACTTGGCATTGTCATTCACGAAAATAAAAATAATTATGTAATACATAAGATGATGGAAAGTGCTATGGAACAAAATAATAGAACAGACTAAGAGGGAAACAAGGTGTCAAAGTGGCAGTGAAAGGTGGTTTGCAATATTTAGTAGGGTGATCAGTGTTAGCATGACCTAAAAGGTGACTCTTGGAAAGGGCCTCAGCTGGGAGGTGGTGGAAAGATTATATAAAATGATATATGTAGTGAGCTTTTCAGGAATAAGTAATAGTTTGGTCAGTGTTCCTAAGGTCAGAGAATGCCTAGTATATTATAGTAACAGCAAGGAGACTAGTGTGGCTGGACAGTTATCAAGAAGTGGAGTGCAATAGGAGATGAGACCAGGGTGAGACAACAGTCCTACAGAGCTGTATAAACTGATGTAGGAATTTTGCTTTTCATTTGCTCTGCTGCATGAAATGTGTGCTATGAAGATGTTCCAAACTGAAGTGTAACATGATCTAACTTGGATTTTTAAAGCATCTTTTACTACCTCATTGGGAATAGATTGTAAAAACTCAAGGGTGGAAATAGGGAGATTATTAGAAAGTTATTGTGTTATTCCAGAAAGATACTGGGAACAGTGGCAGTGGTGAGAGGTAGTCAGATTTTGTACCCACCTGACTTTACATGACTTTTCTTATATTGAGAAATGTAAGGGAAAGAGAGGATTCAAAGATGATTCCAATGTTTTTGGTCTAGATAATTGGAAGGCATGGTGTTACTATTAATAAAGATTGGAAAAATTATGGGCTTGTTGTTAAAAGGGGGCAGATAAGGAATTTAGTTTTGAATTTTTATTGGTATCCATTTTCTATTGTTGCCAAAACAAATTACCACAAATTCAGCAGTTTAAAACGGTTCACTCTGGTTCGACCCCTTACTGAGAATTTGCCTTTCCACCCCAATAATACTAGTCAAATCACCTGAGATTTTATTAAAATGTAGATTCTGATTCATTTTATGTAGAATGGAAAGAGTTCATATCAAAAGGTTGAACTAGAATGACCAATTATAATCCCTGCTTTAAAACAACACATTTATTAAATCACCATACTGTAGGCCAGTACTCTGGATGGGCATCAAAGGTGCCTCTGCTACAGGTTTCTCAAGATTGTTAGATTTTCTAGCTCTCTATATGAAATCTTCATGTAGTCTTGAGGTGTCATTGCGTAATATGTATGGAGTTTCTGTTTAGGGTGATAAACATTTTTGGTAATAATGGTATTGATTGAATTATGAATATAATCAATGCGACTGAATTACACATGTAAAAATGGTTAAAATGGCAGCTTTTTTTTTTTTTTTTAGCACAAAAGAAAAAGTCTCTAAGAAGCAAATTGGGAGTAGTACTCTTCCTTTGTTGTTTTTATTTATTTATTTTTATCCCCATCCACTTACAAATATGGAGTCCTGGTGTGGTGCTGAAGGATAAACATTCTATTTTTACTAATTAGAAATCACTTTCTCTCACTGTTATTTTTTTGTATTATTGAGCCAGCACACTTAACTTAGAATGTTAATAGTTTTTACCCCAAGTAAAACATCAGTTTGAAGAAAATTTTGTGTCACACATGTTTATGCAAACACTTAAATCATCTTAAGAAAATTATAAAATTTGAAAATTTGTTGTGTCATAAATACATGGGTGAGGCTGCCCCCCTCCAAAAAAAATTCAAGGTGTAATCGACATTGAATAAATTTACACATACTTAAAGTGAAACCATCACCATAATCACTAGCTTCCCTGTGATTGTAATCCAGTTTCTCTATCCTGCCATGTTACCCCTACCCAGGCAACTACTTGCTGTTTGCTATTATTAATCAGTGTATTTTTTCCTATAATGTAAAGAAAAATGGAGATATAAGGTATACATCCTTTTCCTGACTTTTTCTACTCAGCAGGCATAATTATTTTGAGATTTATCCATATTGTGTGTATCAGTAATTCATCATTGCCTTTTATTGCTGTCTGGTATTCTAGTGTGTGGCTAGATCATAATTTGCTTTTCCATTCATGGACGTTTGGGTTGTTATCAGTTTTTTATTACAAATAAAGTGACTCTGTCTGTCCAATTCATGTGGTGGATTTTGTTTATTGTTTTTCTCATACTGACATTTCCTTGCATCCCTGGTATGAATCCCACTTGGTTATGATGTATTATTTTTTTTGATAGATTGTTAAATTCTATTGGCTAGGATTTTGTTGAGAATTTTTATGACTGTGTTCATGAGGAATACTGGTCGACAATTTTCTTTGTTAGTGATGTCTTTGCCTGATTTTGGTAGGAGGATTATGCTTTACTTCATAAAATATATATTGGAATTTGAGTAGAATTGGTATCAGGTCTGTCTGAAATTCTGGTAGAATTCACCAGTAAAGTCTTTTGGTCTCAGCCTTTTGTTGTTGTTGTGGTTGGGAGTTTTTTAATGACCTGATCAGTTTCTTTTGAAACAGGTCTGTTCTACTTTTCTACTTCATTTTGCATTAGTTTTGGTAGATTGTGTTTTTCTCAAAATTTATCCATTTCTTCTAGATTCTCAAGTTTGTTGGAGAACAATTATTGATACTATTCTGTAATTATCTTTTCCAGGTCCATTGATTCTGTTATGACATCACCCATATAGCTTCTTATGCATGTTATTTTCATCTTCTCCATCTTTTCTTGTGTTAGAATTGTCAATGCTTTGTCAGTTTTTATTAATCATTTAAAATAACCAACTTTTTGTCTTGTTGAGTACTTTTATTGCTTTTCTGTTTTCTAATTCATTTATTTCTGTAGTAATTTTATTTATTTTCTTCTGGTGACTGTGGGCTTAACTTTTCTGGTATTTTTCTAATTGTTAGAGATGTTGTGTTAGTATGTTGATTTCTGTTCCTCTTTTGGGATGTGTGTTTTTATTGCTATAAATTACTTCCTAAGCAATGGTCTGGACTTCTGATGTGTCACTCTGGATTAGCACTGGACTGTGAACCAAGGTTGGCAGTTCAGACTCACCAGTTGCTCCTTTGAAATCCTATACATGGTCACTGCGAGTTGGAACCGACTCACCGGCACTTAACAACAACAAGAAATGGTGTGGTATGGTGCTGTAGGATAAACACTGGACTGCAGGGTCATTTGAATCACAAGGTCAGTGATTCAAACTCACCAGCCACTCCTCAGAAACCCAATACAAGGTCACTGTGAATCGGAACCAACTCGACAGCACTCAAAACAATGGTCCTGTTTTGGCACTGTGGGATAAGCAATGGGCCACAAGGTCGATTTGAATCTCAAGGTAACTCTTATAACCCACTCCTTGGAAACCACAGGGTCACTGTGAGTCAGAATGGAATGATGGCACTTAACAACAATAGTAGGCACTGGTTCTGTTGTGTCCCAAAGCTTTTGGTATGTTGTGTTTTCGTTCTCATTTGAGTCAAGGAATTTATTTCCTTCTTCTATTACCCGTTAGATTGGTGGTTTAAACCCACTAGCATCTCCTTGGAAACCATATACAGGATTGTTATGGATTGGAACCAACTTGACAGGACTCAACAACAACAGTTCACCCAGTATCTTCTAAACTTTTCATGGTGCTTCTGGTTTCTTTGCACTGAGGTCACTTTTTTGTGTGTTTTCATGGTGCTTCTGGTTTCTTTGTTCCACATATTTTTCTGTGCTAAGTTCATTTTATGCGTTTTCTTGTCAATTTCTTCATTGCTTTTGTTTTAATGTTGAAAAAAATCTTCATGGATTTCCCTTTCCTTCATTTAATGTGAAGGTGTATTAATTTTCTTTGAGGCTATCCTGTAATTTATTAATTTCTTTTCCAGTTTACAAAGTCTGTTTTATCTTGAAATCTATTTAACTTCCTTGCCATGTGGAATTTTTGTAAATTTTTCCTCTTTTTGATTTGTAGTTCTCTTCATTATAAATTAATCTCTGGTTCCCTATTTTCAATCTTGTAGGTGTCTTTTACTTTGGATACGTCTCTGTTTGGATTGAATTCTGAGTGGTGTTGTTGTGTATGTCACTCTCTGGTTGTTGTCTGCTGTTTTTGGTTCTCAGTTCAATTAGTATTTTTGTAAAGTTGGCATGATTACTATAAATTCCTTTTAATTTCTGTTTATCTGGAATTATTTTACTGTTGCTGTACTATTTGAGGAACAGTTTTGCTGAGTATTTCATTCTTGTTTGGCAATTTTTATCTTCCAGAGTTTTGTATATGTCTTCCTATTGAATTCTTGCCCCTCCATGTTTTGTGCCAAAAAATCAGAGCTTAATCTTACTGATTCTCCTTTGTAGGTAACTTTGTAGATAACACCACTTGTCTGTCAGTTTGTCTTATTGTGGTGGCTTATGTGTTGCTGTGATTCTGGAAGCTGTGCCATTGGTGTTTTAAATACCAGTATGGTCACCCACAATGAGTTTCCATACTAAGGCAGACTAAGAAGGAGATACCGACTAATTCCCAATATTTATCACTGAAAATCCTGTTAACAGTGCAACGCTGTCAGCAACAGAATATTGAATATTCGAACATGATGAAGAGCACAAGAATATTGTCAGCTGTAATGAAGGGAAACAAGTCCAACAGATTGGAAGGCACTCAAAGTAGAATGGACGGTGATGACACAAATGGAGTAGAGCTTTTGGGACCTTCATTTGCTAATTAGACACAACTCAAAATGAGGTGAAACAGCTGTAAAGATCCATTAATAATCTGTAATGGAATGTACAAAATATGAATCTATGAAAAGTGGAAGTTGTCTTTAATGAGATGGAGTGTGTAAACATCCATATGCTAGGCATTAGTGAGCTGCAATAGACTGGTATTAGCCATTTTTAATCTGACAATCATATGGTTTAATATGATGGGAATGACAAATTGAAGAGGAATGGGTTTGCATTCATCATCAAAAAGAACATTTCAAGATCTATCTTGAAGTATAATACTGTCGGTAATAGGTTAATATTCACATGCACACATAGGAAGAAAAGTTAATACCATGACTTTTTTAGTGGTAACTAAAGCCAATGATGGTGAAATGTAAGAGTTCTACCAACTTCTTCAGTCTGAAATTGATCAAAATGAAATCAAGATATATTAATTACTGGTGATTGGAATACAAAGGTTGAGAACAAAGAGGAAGGATAAGTAGTTGGAAAATATGGCCTTGGTGATAGAAGCGATACTGGGGGATCACGTGACAGAATTTGACAAGACCAATGATTTCTTCATTGTAAATATTCTTTGTCAATAACATAAAAGATAACTAATACACATAGACCTTACCAGATGGAATACATAGATATTAAATTGACTACATGTTGGGTAAAGAGATGGTGGAAAAGCTACATGTCATCAGCCAAAACAAGGCCAGGGGAAGACTGGGAAACCGACCATCAATTGCTCAGACACAAGATCAGACAGAAACTGTTGATAATGAAAACAAGTCCACGAAAACCAAAATATGACTTTGAACATATTCTACCTTAATTTAGAAATCATGTCAAGAACAGAATTGATGCTTTAGACAGATACTAATGCCAAAGAACAGAAGAGTTGTGGGATGACATCAAGAACATCACATAGGAAGAAAAGCAAAAGGTCATTAAGAAGACAAGGAAAAAAAGAAAAGACCAAAATGGATGACAGTGGAGACTCTGAAGCATGCTCTCCTGCATAGAGATGATTAATGCAAAAGGAAAATATCAAGAGATAAGAGCTGACCAGAAAATTCCGAAAAGCAGCTCAAAAACACAGTTAAAGATTTTAATGAAATGTGCAAAGACCAGGCATTAGAAACCCAAAAGGAAAGAAGAATATGCCCAGCATCTCTCAAGCTAAAAGAACTGAAGAAAAAATTCAAGACTGGACTTGCAATATTAGAGGATTCTATGGACAAAATATTGAATGATGCAGAAAGCATCAAAAGAAGATGGAAGGGCTACAGAGTCACTATACCAAAAAGAAAAGGTTGGTGTTCAACCATTTCATGAAGTAGCATATCAAGAGCCAGTGGTACTAGAGGAAGAAGTCCAAGGTACACTGAAGGCATTAGTAAAGAGCAAGGCTCCAGTAATTTATGAATTACAAATTGAAATCTTTCAAGAAATTTATGCAGTATTAGAGGCAGTTACTCCTCTATGCCAAGAAATTTGAAAGACAGCTTCCTGGCCAACTGATTGGAAGAGATCCATATTTGTTTTCATTCCAAAGAGAATTGACCCAAACAAAATGTGAAAATTATAAGAAATTATCATTACTATTTCATGCAAACAAAATTTTGCCAAAAATAATTCAAAAACAGCTGTAGTAGTACATTGACAGGGAGCTGCCTAAGGTTCAGGCTGGAATCAGAAAGGGATAAGGTTCAGGCTGGAATCAGAAAGGTATGTCATTGCTGACATTAGGTAAATGGGAGTCTGTGGAATATGGTTGAACTTAGCCCATTTCTTAATTTCTGCCTTTCCCCTTCTTCCACTCACCAGTAGACCAACATGGTTGCCAGCAAGCTTACATGTCTGCTCACGTGCTCCCTTTGAGTTTGAGTCTTGAGGGGAGTTTGTTCTGAAGGGACTTGATCGCTTGCCATGATGATGGCTCCCCAGCAAACAACTTGCTTATTTTTGTAGTAGCCAGTCAGATTGCCTATTTTGTTTTGGATTTTTTTCCTGCTGATCTTTCTTTGAAGAAGTATCTTCTGTTTCTCTAGCTGTTCCAGGTTGCTCTGCTTGTCCTTTCTAATGGGAATGTCCCACCTCAGAAGGTTCTGGATGGGGCTCAAGATTCCACCTAAGGTCCTGTACACTGCAAAGGCTCTGCAAGAAGCCTGTTTCATGGGGCAAGTTCTAGAACCCCTTTCAGGTATTCCATTCAGTTATAGGCTGAAAATGGACTTAACAAGCTTTCTGTAATCATGTTTCCCATTATTCCTTTCTATCCCCCTCAAGAAGGAGCTCAGGTAGCGTAGTGTTTACCAGTTTGGCTGCAAACCTTAAGGTCAGCAGTTCGAAATTACCAGCTGTTCCGCAGGAGAAAGATGAGGTTTTCAACTCCTGTAAAGATTATAGCCTCGGAAACCCTGTACAGGGTCTCTATGAGTTGGAACTGACTCCTTAGCATTAGCTCCCCTCTTCAGGCTATGCCTCGATCCCTGTATCACAGAGCCCTTTTGTTCCAAGGTCGAGCATATACCACTGTTTACCTCTGTCCCATTTAGCCCATGTAAACATGCCTCAGTGTTCCCCTCTTTGCCTGTTCTTCTTCCCCCTTCTAGTGTATTGCCTTCCTCAACACCCAAACTGATGTGTTTATCTCCTACCCTGCACTCTACCATCCCTTCCCTTTACACACACACACTGCCTCTACCTTCCACTGGTAACCAACAAAGAATTTTTTTTTTTTTTTTTCGTTTTAGTATGGGTATCTTTTCTTAAACTTTTACTATACTGTTCCCCTATTTACCTTGTTTTCCACACTCCTCCCCTTCTATTGTATTGTCCTTCACAACACCCAAACTATGATGTGTCTACCCACTACCCTGTGCTTTACCATCCCCTCCCTCCACCACTCCAAGCCTCCACCCGTAATCAACACCAGTAAGGAGCTCTAGTAGCGTAGTGGTTACAAATCGGGCTGCGAACTGCAAGGTCAGCAGTTCGAAACTACCAGCTGCAGAATGCCTCATCTTTCTGCTCCCGTAAAGATTTACAGCCTCGGAAACCCTGTACAGGGTCGCTATGGGTCGGAACCGACTCGACGGCACTTAGCAACAACAAAAACAACCACCAACAAAACATTTTCCTCCCTTTTAGTATGGGTATCTTTTCTTGTTGTTGTTGTTAAGTGCCTTTGAGTCGGTTCCGACCCATAGCGACCCTGTACAGGGTTTCCGAGGGTGTAAATCCTTACGGGAGTAGAAAGCCTCATCTTTCTCCCACGGAGCGACTGGTAGTTTCGAACCGCTGACCTTACGGTTCGCAGCCCGATTCGTAACCACTACGCTACCAGAGCTCCTGGGTATCTTTTCTTAGGCTTTTACAATAGTGGCCTTCTGCCATTGACTAATTTGACTCAGCATAATTCCCTCAAAGTTCATCCTTGTTATGTGGTGGTTTACAGCTGCCTTGTTATTCTTCAAGGTAGCATAATACTCCATTGTGTGAATGTACCAAAATTTATGAATCCATACTTCCATTGATAGGCACTTAGGCATTCTCCATGTGTTTGCTATTGTGAATAGTGCTGCTCTGGACATTGGTGTGCATATATCTGCTTGCGTTATGTTCTGTATTTCTTGTGGATATTTACCAAGTAGAGGAATTGCTGGATCATAAGGTATTTCTGTTTCCAACTTTCTGAGGAAGTGCCATACTGTTCTGCACAGTGATTGGACCATTTTGCATTCTCACCAGCAATGTAGGAGGGTCCCAGTCTCTCCACATACTCATCAGCATTTATTGTCCTCTGCTTTTTTGAACTTCACTGTTATTGCTGGTGTGAGGTGATATCTCATTGTTGTTTTGATTTGCATCTCTAACGGCTAATGATGGAGAACATTTCTTCATATGCTTATTGGCTGCCCAAATCTCTTCCTTGGTGAAGTGTCTGTACATATCCTGTGCCCAATTTTTTTTTTCTTTCTTAAAGTTTTTATTGTGAATTGAGTGACAGTTTACATAGGAGAACATCAGTTTTACACTCATCATTTCATTGCAATGATTACAGTCCCCTCTGTGCATCATCATTCAACAATATTTGCTTCTATTCCGTCCGATTTTTTGTTTTGTTTGTTTGGAGAGGATATACAAAAAAACACTCAGGAATATATAATAATTTAAACAGCAAAAGGGCCACCAGCGCACAGCCAGCCTTTCTCTTTCCAGTAGTCCAGAGACATTAACTGTCTCTCCGTGTCCTCATTTCTGCTTTCATCTCTGGTGTTGCTGCTTCTCTGGATAGGGTCCTACATTCCACTCGTGCTCTTCTCCCTTGATGATCCTAGGGTGCTCTGTTCTAAAGTTGTGTTTTTAAGAGAAAAATATCAAATTAGTTAAACCTTTGGCACTGTAGGATAAGCACTGGATTGTAAAGTCAGTTTGAATCAAAAGGTCGGCAGTTCAAACTCACCAGCCACTCCTTGGAAAGCCTGTACAGCTGTGCCCAATTTTTAATTGGATTATTTTCTTTTTCTTGTAGAGGTGTTGTAGTTTTCTATAGGTTTTTAGAAATTAGTCCCTTGTCTGATATGTCATTGCAAAACACTTTTTCCCCATTCTGTGGACTTCCACTTTACTCTTTTGGTGAAATCTTTTGATGTACATAAGTTTCTAATTTTTGTCTTCTTTTATTTGTGTAATTTTCACAATGTTGGGTAATCTGTGTATGCCCTGAATTATTGTTGTTGTTAGGTGCCATTGAGTTGGTACCGATTCATAGTGACCTTATTTATGCACAGTAGAACAAAACACTGCCCGATCCAGGGCCAACCTCACTATTGTTGCCACACTTGAGTCCATTGATGCTGCCACTTGGCCAATCCATCTCCATAGGGGTCTTCCTCTTTTTCTCTGACCCTCCACCTTACCAAACATGAAAAACCTTCTCCAGCGATTGCTCCCTCCTGACAATATGTCCAAAGTATGAGAGATGAAGCTTAGCCATCCTGGCCTCCAAGGAGCACTCTGGCTGCACTTTTTTCCAAAA
>NW_006408655.1:6627414-6663202 GCF_000296735.1 Chrysochloris asiatica
TATTTGTGCCCATTCCAAAGAGAGGTGACCCAACAGAATGCGGAAATTATCGGATATCTCGTTGATATCCCATGCGAGTTAAGTTTTACTAAAGGTAATACAGAAACGACTGCAAGCATACATTGACAGAAAAATTCCAGAGGTTCAAGCTGATTCAGAAGAGGCCGTGGAACAAGGGATATCATTACTGATGTCTGATGGATCTTAGCTGAAAGCAGAGAATATCAGAAAGATGTTTGCCTGCCCTGTATTAGAGGCCTTAAATTTGTCCCTGCTTTTTTGTTGATTATCTTTATAATTCTGGGATTCATATTTAGGTCTTTAATCCATGCTGAGTTGATTTTTGAGTATGTCATGAGGTCAAGGTCTTGTTTCAGCCTTTTGCATATTGATTTCCAGTTCTACCAGCACCAGCTGTTGAAGAGACTATGTCTTCCCAATTCTGTGTGCTTTGGCGCTTTGTCAAAGATCAGTTGACTGTATGTGGACGGGTTAATTTGTGAATTCTCAATTCTGTTCCATTGATCTATGTGTCTTTCATTGTACCAGTACCAGGCTGTTTTGACCACTGTAGCCATGTAGTAAATTTTGAAATCTGGAAGAGAGAGGCCTCCAACTTGGTTCTTCTGATCCTGGATCTCTTTCCTTTCCATATAAATTTTATAATTGTTTTTTCCATTTCCCCAAAGAATGTCATTGGAATCTGGATTTGAATTGCTTTGTGTAGTACTGATATGATCAAAATGTTAAGTATTCCTTTCAAGAAGCATAGTATATTCTTCCATTTTTGTAAATCTCTTTTAGTAGTATTCCATAGTTTTCGTTGTATAGGATGTTTAATTCTCTGGTACATTTATTCATAAATATTTCATCCTTTGGGTGACTATTGTAAATGGTGTTACTTTCCTAATTTCCTTGTCAGCATTGTCATTATTAGTATAGAGGAATCCAACTGATTTTTGTATGTTGATCTTATACCCTGCTACTTTGCTGAATCTTTCAATGACTTCCAGTACTTTTTTTTTTTTTTTTTTCTTGCTCAGTCCTTGAGAGTTTCCCATTTATATGGTGGATTACACTGATTGTTTTTCTAATGTTGAACCATGCTTGCATCCCTGATATGAATCCCACTTGGTCATGATGTGTTGTTGAATTCTGTTGAGATTTTGTTGAGAATGTTTGTATCTGTGTTCATAAGGGATATTGGTCTTAGTGATGTCCTTCCCTGGTTTTGGTATGAGGGTTGTGTTTGCTTCATTGAATGTGTTAGAAAGTTTTCCATCCTCTTCTATATTCTGGAATAATTTGTGTAGAATTGGTGACAGCTCTTCCCAGAAAGTTTGGGTGAGCTGTCACTCACTAGTGAAGCCATCTGGACTTGGCTTTTTTTTTTTTTTTTGGGGTTTTTTTTTTTTTTTTTTTGCTTTTTATGACCTGGTCAATTTCTTTGTTATAGGTCTGTTTTCTACTTCACTCTGTGAAAGTTTGGGTAGGTCCTGTTTTTCTAACAATGTATCCATCTCCTCTAGATTTCAAATTCATTGGAGTACAACTCTTCATAATACTCTGTTATTATCCTTTTTATTTCTATAAGTTCTGTTGTGACATCACCCATGTGGTTTCTTATGCGTGTTATTTGTGTTGTCTCCCGCTTTTCTTTTGTTATGATTGCCAATGGTTTTTTGATTTTATTAAGTCTTTCAAAGAACCAGCTTCTTGTTCTATTGATTCTTTATATAGATTTCTGTTTTCTACCTTGTTTATTATTGCTGTAATCTTTATTATTTCTTTTCTTTTGTTAACTGTAGGTTTACTTTGCTGATTTGTTTCTAGTTTTTGGAGTTGTTGTGTTAATGTGTTGATTTTGATTCTTCTTTTTAGATGTGTGCGTTTATTGTAATAAATTGTCCTCTCAGCACTGCTTTTCCGTATTCCACAGATTTTGCTATGTTGTGCTTTCATTCTCATTTGTTTCTGGGATCTTTGTTCACATTTTACTTATTTTACTACCCAGTAGATTTTAAGCAGAGCCTTATTCAATTTGTATGTATTTGATTTTATTTCCTTGGATTTCTTATTATTGATTTCTAATTTGATAGCATTGCGATCTGAGAAGATGCATTGATCAAACATGCAATCAAGATGTGTTGATCATAACTGGTAATTAGAATGCAAAGGTTGGGAACAAAGAGGAAAGATCAGTAGCTGAAAAATATGACCCTGGTGATAGAAATAATGCTGGAGATCGCATGATAGAATTCTGCAAAATCAATTATTTGTTCATTTCAGATACCTTCTTTAGACAGCATAAAGACAATTACACACATGGGCTTCACCAGATGGAATACGCAGAAATCAAATGTACTACATCTGTGGAAATAGACGATGGAAAAGCTCTATATTTTCAGTCAAAACATGGCGAGGGGCAGATTATGGAACAATCTGTGAACAACCATCAATTGCTCATATACAAATTCAAACTGATGCTGAAGAAAATGAAAACAAGTCCACGAGAGCCAAAATATGACCTTGAATATATCCACCTGAATTTAGAGGTCATCTAAAGAACAGATTTGATACATTAAACATTAAAGAACGAAGAGCAGAAGAATTGTGGGATGACATCAAGAACATCATACATGAAGAAAGCAAAAAGTCATTAAGACAACAAGAAAGAAGGAAACGATCAAAATGGATGTCAGGAGAGACACTGAAACTTGTTATCCTGCATAGAGATGCTAAAGCAAGTGGAAGAAATGAGGTGGTAGAAGAACTGAACAGAAAATTTCAAAGGTCAGCTTGAAAAGACAAATCAAAGGTTACAACAAAATGTGCAAAAACCTGGAGTCAGAAAACCATAAAGGAAAAACATACTCAGCTTTTCTCAAGCTGGGCAACTAAATTAAAAATTCAAGCCTCCACTTTCCTTATTGAAGGATTCTCTGGACAAATTATTGAATGATGCCGAAAGCATCAAAAGGAGATAGACGGAATACACAGAGTTACTCTATCAAAAGGAAATGGTTGATATTCAGCCATTTCAAGAGGTAGCATATAATCAGCAGCCAATGATACTGAAGGAAGAAGTCCAAGGTGTATTGAAGGAAATGGCAAAGAACAAGACTCCAGGAATTGATGGTATAAAGTTTGAAATCTTTCAAGAAAGTGAGGTGGCACTGGAGGCACTCACACATCTATGCCAAGAAATTTGGAAGACAACTAACTATGTGGCCGACTGATTGGAAGAGATCCATATTTGTGCCCATTCCAAAGAGAGGTGACCCAACAGACATCATCAGAAAATATCTTTGATATCCCATGCGAGTAAACTTTTTGTTTTTTAATGTTTTATTATGAATTATGTGATGTTTTACGTGGGAGAACATTAGTTTTACATTCATCCTGTTATATATAATTGTATTGCCATGGTTACATTCCCCTACATGCATCATCAACTAACTAAAGGGTATACCCTGCAACCCTGCCCCCTGGTCATCAGCACACAGCCCCTCTCCCTCTCTGGGTCTAGAGTCCGCAGTCGCTCCATTTCTCCCTGTCATCATAACTGTCTTCATCTCTAGTGTCATTGCTTCTCTGGGTAGGGTCCCGCACTCTGCTCTTCTCCCTTGATGTTTCCAGGGCCCTCTGTTCCTGGAATGCAAAGTCAACCACTCCCCTCCTTTTGCTACAAAATGTCTACCTTTATATTTCCAACCCTCACAGTCAGTCATGATATCAATTATTCACTATTGTGCCACATGAGTGCCATCCCAATCTCCTTTCATCAGCCCCACCCAGACAGATTGGATACTACTCAGTGGAGATTCTATCTTCCTCTATGCACTCTGGATCTAGGCTCCCTCTTGAAAGCCTGTAAGCCAGTCACTTCTTGCCTTTGTAGCCCCCCCCATTTTGCGTAGCCAGTATCCAAGTTGCCCATCCTTATCTACCCTGTGTATCGGCTGGATGGGAATGATCCTCCCATGTGAGTAATCTTTCATTGAAGGTTATACAGAAACGGCTGCAAACATACTTTAACAGAGAACTTCTAGAGGTTCAAGCCAAATTCAGAATCAGAAGAGACCGTGGAAGGAGGGATATCATTGCTCATGTCCAATGGATATTGGCTGAAAGCAGAGAATACCAGAAAGATGTTTACTTGTGCTTTATTGACTGTGCAAAGGCTTTCAGTTGTGTGGATTATGACAAGCTGTGGACAACATTGCAAAGTATGGATATTCCTGAATACTTAATTGTGGTCATGAGGAATCTTACATGGACTAAGAGGCAGTTGTTAGAATAGAACTTGGGAACAATGAATGGTTTAATATTCTGTCCCTTAGTTCTTCAATTATTTCCATGAAACATCAGTCTCCTCTCCCCACTCCCATTGGTCTTTGCTTGATTAGGTGCCTAAATCTCCTTTTATATTTCAAAATGGACTGGTAAAAAAAATTGTGACACTAAGATGTCTTCATCATTTTAACGGGGAAAGCCCTCTTCCCAAATGGGATTACATCTTCCTGTATACAGGTCAGGATTCTAGTACATATTTTGGGGTTGGGGGTGGGGGTGATAAAAATGAATCAATCCATAGCAGTTTGACTATGTAGGTTTATGAACTTTTCATCTGCTCAAAAATCAGCTTTATTAATTTCTTTTATGATCTGTTTCTTTTTCTTTTCTGCAGCTCACTTTTCTCATTGATGAAATTAATTTGAGACTTTTATGTAATATAGTCACTTAATGCTATAGATTTTTCTTTCCATGAGGATACTGTGTAAAAAAATTGCTGTATTTTCATTTTAATTTAGTTAAAACACACACACACACACACACACACACAAAAACCTCATGTTTTCCCTTTTTTTTTTTCTTTTACTCATGGATGACTTGTTGTGTCCCATTTTGTCAGTTGGTACTAATGTTGTTGTTGTTAGGTGCCATCGAGTTGGTATCCACCCATAGTGACCTTATGCACAGCAGAACGAAACACTGCTCGATCCTGGGCCAACCTCACTACTGTTGTCACGCTTGAGTCTATCGATGCTGCCACTTGGACAGTCCGTCTCTTTGGGGGTCTTCCTCTTTTTCTCTGACTCTCCACCTTACCAAACATGATATATTTCTCCAGCGACTGCTCCTCCTGACAATGTGTCCAAAGTATGAGAGACGAAGTTTGGCCATCTTGATCTCTAAGGAGCACTGTGGCTACACTTCTTCCAAAATGGATCTATTGGTTCTTTTGGCAGCCCATGGCACTTTCAATATTCTCAACACCATAAACTCAAAAGCATCAATTCTTCTACGGTCTTCCTTATTCACGGTCCAGCTTTCGCATGCATATAAGGTTATTGAAAACACCATGGCTTGGGTCAGGTGTACCTTAGTCCTCAAGCTAACATCTTTGCTCTTCAACACTTTAAAAAGGTCTTATGCAGCAAATTTGCCTAATGCAATATGTCGTTTGATCACTTGACTGCTGCTTCTGTGTGTGTTGAGTTGATCCAAGAAGAATGAAGTCCTTGACAACTTCAGTCTTTTCTCCATTGATAAGAATGTTGTTTGTTGGTCCAGTGGTGAAGATTTTTGTTTTCTTTACATTGAGATGTAATCCATACAGATCTTCATTAGTAAATATTTTAAGTCCTCTTCACTTTCAGCTAGCAAGGTTGTATCATCTGCATAGCGCAGGTTGTTAATGAGTCTTTCTCCAATCCTGATGCCATGTTTTTCTTCATAGAACCCAGCTTCTCAGATTATTTGCTCAGCATACTGGTTGAATAAGTATGGTGAAAGAATACAACCTTGTCGCATACTTTTCTTAATTTTAATCTCAAAGCAATCCTATATTGGGTTTCTGAGAGTAGCTGGTGAGTTTGAACTGCCAACCTTGCAGTTATTAGTCAAGTGCTTATCCTACAGTGTCATATCTGGGCTTGTTGTTGTTAAGTGCCGTCAAGTCAGTTTTGACCCATAATGAACCTGTATGGGGTTTCCAAGGAGCAGCTGGTGAGCTTGAACCACAGACCTTGTAGTTCAAAAGGCTTTTCAGTCTGGCAGTAACCTACAGTGCCATGCCAGGGGTTAGAAGTATATTATTTAATTTTGAAATATTTTGAGAATTTTCTACATATCTTGTTATTTATTTCTGTTTTAGTAACTTTGTATTCTATTAGTTCTTTTAAAATATATTGACTTATAGCACAAAATGTGGATTTGTTAAATGTTTTCTGTGCTCTTTATAGAATGTATATTCATTCTATTATTATAAAAAATTTTTTTTCTATAAATATCAATTGTTGTTGTTGTTAAGTGCCGTCGAATCAATTCTGACCCATAATGACCCTGTATAGAGTTTTCAAGGAGCAGCTGGTGAGCTTGATCCACCGACCCTGCAGTTTGAACGACGTTGCAGTCTGACGCATTAGCTCACTGCACCCCACACTACTAGGATTATATCAAGTTAATTTATATTTAAATCTTTATTTTTACTGATTTTTTTGTCTACTTGTTTTATCAGTTACATAGAGAGGGGATACATACATCTCTTACTGTAAATAGGGATTTTGATGTACATTTTCCCGTTTAACTTAATTTATTTTGAGTACCCTTATTTGTTGCAGACCCTATACATATCAGAGCAAATCACTACATATCCCTGTGCCATCTTCACAGTTGTCATGTTGGATCCCATTGTTGCTGCCACTATATCATTCTGTCTTTTGACCCTCCATTTTACCAAGTATGCTGTCTTTCTTCAGGGATACATGCTACTTACAAAATGTCCAAAGAATGAGTGATAAAGTCTTGCCATCCTTGCTTCTAAGGAGCATCCTGTCTCTAATTCTGCTATGACAGATTTGTTTATTCTTTTGGCAGTCCATTTTCTTACCATATAACATAATTAAAATAAATAGATTCTTTTGTGGTCTTCCTTATTCATTATTTATCTTTCACATATGTGTGAATTGATTGAAAAATGCCATGACTTGGGTCAAGCACATTTTAGTCCTTAAACTACTATCTTTATTCTTGAACCGTTTAATGAGGTCCTTTGCAGGAAATTTGCTATTTTATTTTGTTATTTTACTTCATTTCCTTAACTGGTGCTTCTATGAGTGTTGATTGTGGAGCTGAGCAAAATGAAGTGTTTGATAGCTTCAGTCTTTTTTCTACTTACCATGATGTCATTTATTGGTCCAGCTATGAGGAATTTTGTTTTCTTTACATTGAAATGCAGTCCATACTGCAGGCTATAGTCTTTGGTCTTCATCAATGAGTATTTTAAGTCTTATACACTTGGAGCAAAACAGGTTGTATTATCTGCGTACTGTAGATTTTTAGTGAATTCTCCTCCAGTCCTGATGTTCTTTCTCCTATAATCCAACTTCTTGAATTATTTGCTCAGCATACAGAATAAATAAGTATGCTGAAATGATACAATGCTGGCACACACTTTGTTGATTTTAAACCATTTCATATCCTCTTGTTCTGTTCAGTTGACTACCTCTTGGTCTATGTACAGGTTCCTCATGATCACAATCAAGTGTTATGGAATACCCATTCTTCGCAATGTTACCAGTATTTTTGTTATGATCCTCACAGTTGTATGCCTTTGTATAGTCAATAAAACACTAGAAAATATCTTTCTGGTACCCTTTGCTTCTGATGACTAGCAGTGATATTCCTTGTCTTTTTTATGTACTTATCTGCTGCTGACCTGAAGGGTAGCAGAGGGCCATAGTCTCAGGTTCTTCGAGTTTCTTTCTGACCAGTAAACCTGTCTTTTTTTTAAAAATAATTTTGTGTTTTGTTCCACATTTTCGCCCACTCTGTCCAGAACCCTCTATTTTGATCCCTTTTAGAGTAGTTGTTAGTACTAGCTGGGCACTGTCTAGTTCCTCTGGTCTCAAGAGTCATGGAAACTGATAGTCACATGTTCCATTAGTCCATTGGATTAATTCCAGATCTCTTCAATTTTTAGAATTTTTTTCTTCTGCACATGGAGAGACCAATAGCTACACCTTAGACAGCTGCTCGGGAGCTTTCAAGATACTGGATACTATTCACCAAAGTAGGATGTAGAACATTGCCTTTGTGGACTGTGTTATGACAGTTTACCATGGTGTCCCCTAAGATTATAGTCCTGAGCTTCCAGACTCAGAAACTCATTGCTTTAAGATGTCTGATACTATCTAAGATGTTTTGTAATTTTGCCCTCTCTGTACTCCACCATACTCATAGTGTGTTTACAGGAAAGGTAAATACCCATGTACCAATGTCCTCTAATCAGTCTTCTGTCAGCGTCACTCTTTTGGTTTATTGTCTACTCCCTTCTATATTGCCTTCCCTGTCACCCAAGCTAAATGTATCTACCTCTAGCCTTCTCTCTCACCCCTTATTGTTATGTGCTGTCGAGTCATTTCTGCCTCGTATCACCCCTGTATAGGGTTTATGAGTAGCATCATCCTACAGCGCCATATCTGGATTCCCATCACTGGTGACCATCAAAGAATGCTTCTTTTAGTATGAAAACCTTTTCATAAATTTTTACAATAATGGTCCCATACAGTATTTATCCTTTATTTAGTAATTGTGATTATATGGACATACTTTGTATTAAAAAAGGTTATTAAACACTAGAAGCTAATCATTTAAATGTCTTTTTATTGCTCTTTTATGTGTCAGTCAAGGAGTGATTGAGTTGATTTGGGGCATAATGATTTTTAATTTTTATGAATCTCAACTATGGGATAGTATTTTTTTCTCAACTTATTACTTAGAAGATATGGTTTCAGTTTTAAAGCCTTTAATCAGTCTAGTTAGTTTTAAAAAGCAAGCTTCATGTGAATTCTTTAAAAATTCTTGCTCTATCCTAAGCTAATCAGTTGCCATTGCATAAATTCTGACTTTTATTATTTATGTGTATGGATTTGTAGCACTCTAAAGGCCCTGATTTGGTGCTGCAAGATAATGCACTGGACTGCATAGTCGGTTTGAACTGCAAGGTCTGGCTACTCGTAAACCTGATACAGTGTCGCTGTAGTTTTGAACCCACTTGACTGCACTCACCAACAATTCTCCTAAATGTTTACCTTTCTGTGCTGAACATTAAAATGGATTTTAATTTCATCTCTAGTACGTTGAATATTATTACATGATGTTGGTTGAAAAATTCTTGCCTCCAATATTAGAGTTGGTCACTTAATAAGTGTCACAAATAACTATGTGTATGAATTGCTGCAGTTTGATACTTGACTAGCCATAGTATAAGCTGGTGTTATGAACATTGTTTAAAGAAAATTAGAATATGCTGAGTTTAAAATTATTATCTTTATATGATTTTCTTAAGTAGGCTGAGATATTTTTAGAATTATACATTTCAGATATCTCACAATGTCCCATAGTTATTTATTAATTGGCCATATTTTTTTTCTGTAGCCAAAATATAATTAGTTCTTTCTCCTTTTACTTCCTTTTCTGAATCAAAATGTTAGACTTACACAAGCACTAGCAGCAACTCTATGTCAGGATCCTTGAAGCGCATGGAAGATACTGCAGCACGGTTTACAAATGCAAATTTCCAGGAAGTCTCTGCTCATACCTCAACTGGAAAAGATGTTTCAGAGGCTAGAGGGTCAGAGAGCAAAGGGAAGAAATCTTCAGCTCACAGCTCAGGTCAAAGGGGAAGAAAGCCTGGTGGTGGAAGAAATTCTGGAACGACTGTTTCAGCAGCTAGTCCTTTTCAGCAAGGTATTAATTATATTATAGCTAAAGTTCTTATTCTTATAATAATTAACATTAGTTAAGTTTTGTAGAAGAATTTGTCTTTTATTTATAACTCATGGATTATTTGTGATAAATGAAATGAGTCAGATTATTTAAAAGACAATTATGTTTTGTTAAAATGTTTCTGGGACTTTTGTTTTCTTTTATGTTCTATATGCATACGAAGTTTAACTGTACTTTTGATGTTTAATAGATCTGAATAAAGTTTAAAATTGGGGAGAAAAACAATAAAAGCTGGAGTTTTACTTTGTGATCTGTAGAACCAGTCATTCTTTTTCTTTTATTTTTCTTTCCAGTTAAACATTAATTATGTTTTCAGCAGGCAAAGAATGCAAAGTAATCTAGATAGTACTGAGAGGATTTACAGGTCTCAGTAAATAATAGTTGTTGATTGATAATACATTTGTTTTAAATTTGAAGTTACAGTTGGATTTTGCTAAGCCTTTAAGTAGATATTTTATGGTAAGACTTGCCAAATTTAGGTAAAACATAGATACCCAGTAAAATTTGAAGTTTATATATTAAATAATAATGTTTTAGAGCGGATTTGTCCCAAATATTTCATGGAACACACTTACACTGAAAAATAATATATTATTTAACTGAAATTCAAGATACTGGGCATGCCATATTTTAGATGACAGCCTTGTTTTATGGAGAAGAGTTTGATAAGCCAGCTAACTTTAGGATACATTAACCCTTATGTCGTAAATTTTAGCATTGTGTAATTTTTAGGTGGAGTCCTAGTGTGACGCTGTGGATTAATGTGCTGGACTGCAAAGTCAGTTTGAACTGCAAGGTTGGCGGTTCAAGCTCACCAAACACTCCTTGGAAACCCTATACTGGGTCGCTATGAGTTAGAACTGAATTGACGGCACTAAACAACAAATAAGAGTTCTGGTGTGGTGCACTGTGGGTTAAGCACCGAACAGCTAACTACAGGTCGACAGTTCAAACCCACCAGTCACTCCTTTGGACACCTAGGCCATTTTTGCCATAGGATTGCTATGAATTGGAACCAGTTTGACAGCACTTAATAACAACAATTTTTAAACATGAACATAAATAGTTTGAGATACATGAAAGTAAAAGTTGCTGGAGGAACATATTAGTACAATATATTATACCAGAAATGCCTTTCCCCCCCCTTTCTTTTACTCCCTAGAAATTAATATGGTAGGGAAATTATGCTCTTTATTTTCTGTTCAAGCTTCTGTCAGTGCTAAGATTGGCACCCAAAAACCAGAAGTTTGTAATTTAATATGTATAGAGATTACTTAATCTGCTGACTTCTTATTTTAAAGTATATTCATACTTTATTCAAGGAAGTAATTTGGATGTGAATATTTTTAAGTGCTCATTTTTTTCTCTTGCCTTCTATTAAAATAATTAAATTGAAATAAGGTTTTAAATTTATTTAATTTCATAAATTTTATATTATTTTTGTTATGTCACATCTTTTGAAAAATAAAATAATAATAAAACCTTACGAAATTTTAATGTAACTCAGTAACATTTTTAATGTTACATAGTTAGGATCTTATTTCCATTATATATATTTTTTCGATTATTAAAATTGCATTTTGGGTTTTTAATCTATTTTATGAAGTGCTAGGGAACCCTGATGCAGTGAATTGAACAATGAGCTGCTTACCACAAGGGGCGCACTTCAGACCCATCAACTATTCTGCAACACAAAGATGAGGTTGTCTGTCTGTTTTGGTAGAAGACTTAGAGTCTCAGAAACCCAATTGAGCAGTTCTTCTCTGCTTAAAAAGATTGTTAGGAAGTCCCAATGTGGCATTCTAATTGCTGACCTTAAGCCTAGCAGCCCAAAGTAAACCACTGTACCACCAGAGCTCCGTAGTGATCCTTTGTACGGTTTCTGAGATTTCCACAGAGCAGCTGGTGAGTACAGAGCGACTGGAGGGTGTGCACTGCTGATCTCTCAGTTAGCAGCCCAGTGCTTACTCTACAGCACTGCCAGATCTCCTTAAACATTTTTGTTGCTGTTAAGTGCCATTGACATTTCCAATTCATAACAACACTGCATAGGGTTTTCAAGTTGCGGCTGGTAAGCTTGAACCTGCAGTCCAGTGCCTTAACCTACAGTGTCGCACCAGGACTCCCCGTAAAACATTACAGCCTTGGAAAGTCTGTGGAACCCTAGACTTTGGGGTCTCAGTGAATCAGATTCAACATTATAGCACACAACAATAATGTGCTATACTAATTTATTTAGAAAAGAAATCTTTTATTTTCTTTAACTTTGTATCATTGAAGAATTCTATGCAGCTTTCATCAAATCATAGTGAATGTGTTATGTTTTTATATCTTAGGTCACGTGCCATAAAAATTTTTAATGTATAGTATTTAAAGTTGGGGAAATACGAGTTTTTTGGTTTTAGTTTTTCATAATAAGCAGTGTGTAAATGATTAAAATAGGCATTGTAAGTATCTCATTTACTAAATATTTAAACTTATTTGCTACACTGTAGTAACAAGCTTTTAACACCAGCTGTAAAAAAAAATAGTTTAGAAGAAAGACATATGGCAACAGATCAGAATGAATGATAAAAAAATTTCTTTGTAACTGTTAATTAAGTGGCAAATTACAGTTATCCTTAAATGTGATTGATATGACAAATTATAAAATATAAATGGCTTGTTACTATTTATATTTTTTTTCATTTAAACATAACTTGACAATCCAAAAATAGTAGAAATAATTTTGTAAAGTAATAAAGCAAATACATTTTAAAAAGTGACGTTTTAGAACTACTAATGCTCTTTTAAATAGGCCTTTTTTGAGGGAGGTAAAAAGTTAAAATAAAAAACCGTTATGCTTCAGTTAATTTTTTTTTCCTTTATGTGTGAAGAAAAAAATCTTATGTAAATAATTTAGATGGCTTCTCCACCCCCCTTTGCCAATTCCAACTATGTCTCAATCCCTGTATCCCAGAGCCCTGTTGTGCCAAGGCTATGCATACATCATTTTTTACCTCTGTCTCACTTAGCCCATGCAAACCTGCCTAATTGTTTTCCCATCTACCTTGTTCTTCCAGTCCCCTCCCCTTTCTTATATACTGTCCCCTTCCCCAGCACCCAGACTATCCTGTGTCTATTCCCTACCCTGTGCTCACCTTTCCCTCCCTCCCTCCCCCCATCCCACCCCCCACATCCCCGTAACCAGCAAAGAACCCCCCCCACCACCACCACACACATACACTTTTAGTATGAGTTCTTTTTCTTAGTCTATTACAATAGTGGTCCTATGCAGTATTTCTCCTTTTGTGACTGACTAATTTCACTCAACATAATGCCCTCAGGGTTCATCCATGTTTTGTGGTAGCTTACATCTTCCTTGTTCTTCAAGGTAGCATAATAGTCCATTGTGTGTATATACCACAGTGGGTTTATCCATTCTTTTGTTGATGGGCACTCAGGCTGTCTCCATCTTTTCGCTATTATAAATAGTGCTGCTGTGAACATTGGTGTGCATATATCTACTCATGTTATGCCTTGTATTTCTTGTGGGTAAATACCAAGTAGAGGAATTGCTGGATCATAAGGTATTTCTGTTTCCAACCTTCTGAGGAAGCGCTATATTGCTTTCCAGGGAGGTTGGACCATTTTGCAAACCCACCAGCAAAGCAGGTGTGCCCCCACATCCTCTCCAGCATTGTCCTCTACTTTTTTTGTTTTTTTTCAACTGTCTTATTGTGAATTACATGATAGTTTACATGGCAGAACATTAGCTTTATGTTCCTCCTATCACATATTGTTACATTGCCATGATTACAATCCCCTCCATGCATCATCAACCAGCTAAAGGGTACAAACCGCAAGCCTGCCCCCGGTCATCAGTATCCTCTGCTTTTTTGATCTTTGATGTTACTGCTGGTGTGAGATGATATCGCATTGTTGTTTTGATTTGAATCTCTTTGATGGCTAATAATTGTGAATATTTCTTCATATGTTTGTTGGGTGCCTGGATCTCCTCCTTGGTGAAGTGTCTGTTCATGTCCTGTGCCCATTTTTTAATTGGGTTGTCTTTTACTTGTTAAAGGTATTGTAGTTTCTTATATATTTTAGAAATGAGTCCCTTGTCTGATGTGTCATTGCAAAAGTTTTTTTTCCCCATTCTGTGGGTTCCCTTTTCACTCTTTTGGTGAAATCTTTTGATGCACATAAGTTTTAATTTTTAGTATGTCCCAATCATCTATTTTGTCTGCTTTTGTTTGTATAGTTTTCAAAATGTTTGATAGTTTGTGTATGCCCTGAATTAGAGCCCTCATATTTGTCTGTATTTTTTCATTGTTGGCTTTCAAAATTTGGCGATTCACATTTAGGTCTTTAATCCATGCTGAGTTGGTTTTTGTATAAGGTGTGAGATAAAGGTCTTGTTTCAGTCTTTTGCATATCGATTTCCAATTCTGCCAGCACCATCTTTTGAAGAGACTATCACCTCCCCATGCAATATATTTAGGCACTTTGTCGAAAATAACTTGTATCTTTTGTTGTACCAGTACCAAGCTTTTGACCACTGTAGCTGTGTAATAAATTTTGAAATCGGGGAGTGAGAGGTTTCCAGCCTTATTCTTAAGCAATGCTTTGATTGTCCTGGGTCTCTTTTCTTGCTATATAAAGTTTGTAATTATTTTTTCCATCTCTTTGAAGAATGTTGTTGGAATCTGGATAGGGATTGCATTATATGTGTAAATTGTTTTGGGCAGTATTGACGTTTTCACAATGTTAAATCTTCCTATCCAGGAGCATGTACATTCTTACATTTTTGTAGGTCTCTTTTGGTTTCTTATAGTAGTGTTTTGTAGTTTTCTTTGTATAGGTCCTTTGTCTCTTTGGTTACATATATTCCCAGATATTTCGTCCTTTGGGAGGCTATTGTAAATGGTATTGCTTTCCTAATGTCCTTTTCAACGCTGTCATTTTTGGTATAGAAGAATCCAACTGATTTTCGTATGTTGATCTTATATGCTGCTATTTTGCTCAATCTTCCAATGAGGTTTAATAGCTTTTTTACTGAGTCTTTGGAGTTTTCTATGTATAGGATCATATCATCTACAAATTTTTACTTTCTATTTGCCAATTTGGATGCATTTAATTTCCCTGTCTTGTTATGGCTCTTGCTAAGACTTACAGCACTGTGTTGAATAGGAGTGGTGACAAAGGGCATCCTTGTCTAGTTCCTGTTCGCAGAGGGAAGGCTTTCAGTTTCTCTCCATTGAGAGTAATGTAGGCTGTTGGTTTTGTATGGTTGTTGGTGGTTATGTGCCATGGAATCGGTTCCAACTAATAGCAACCCTGTGCAGGATTCCCGAGGCTGTAAATCTTTACAGGAGCAGAATGCCTCATCGATCTCCCGTAGAATAGCTGGTAGTTTCTAACTGCTGACCTTGCAATTTGCAGCCTGATTTGTAACCACTATGCTACCAGAGCTCCTTGTTTTGTTTATATGCTCTTAATTATGTTGAGGAATTTCCCTTTGATTCCTACTTTGTTGAGTGGTTTTATCAGAAATGGATGTTGTATTTTTTCAAAAGCCTTTTCTGCATCAATCAATATGATCATGTAGTTCTTTTCTTGTTTTCTCATTTATATGGTGGATAACATTGATCGTTTTTTTAATGTTGAACCATCCTTGCATCCCTGATATGAATCCCACTTGATCATGATGTATTATCTTTTTGATGTGCTGCTGGATTCTGTTGGCTAGGGTTTTGTTGAGAATTTTTGAATCCATTTTCATGAGGGATGTTGGTCTATAATTTTATTTCTTAGTGATGTCCTTCCCTGGTTTTGGTATGAGGGTTATACTTGTTTCATAAAATGTGTTAGGAAGATTGCCATCTTCTTCTATCTTCTGGAATAATTTGAGTAGAATTGGTGACAGCACTTCCTTGAAGGTTTGGTAGAACTCACCAGTGAAGCCCTTTTGGGCCTGGACTTCTTTTGGTTGGGAATTTTTTGATGACCTGATCAATTTCTTTTTCTGTTTATGGGTCTGTTCAGGTTTTCTAGTTCATTCTGTGTAACCTTAGGTATGTCGTGTTTTTCTAAAAAGGGATCCATCTCTTCTAGGTTTTCAAAATTTGTTCGTATATAAATAACAAAATTTATAGTATTATGTTATTATCTTTTTGATTTCCTTTGGTTCCATTGGGACATTGCACATATGGTTTCTAATGCGTGTTATTTGTGTCTTCGCTCTCTTTTCTTTTGTTAGGTTTGCCAATGGTCTGTCAATTTTGTTAATCCTTTCTAAGAAACCAGCTTCTTGTCCTGTTGAATCTTTCTATGGTTTCTCTATTTTCTATCTCCTTTATTTCTGCTCTAATCTTTATTTATTTCTTTTTTTCTATTGGTGGCTGTAGGTTCTCTCTGTTGGTATGTTTCTAATTGTTGTAGATGCTGTGTTAATGTGTTAGTTTTGGTTCTTTCTTTTTGGATGTGTGCATTTATTGCAATAAATTGTCTTCTCAGTACCGTTTTCACCGTGTGCCAATGATTTGCTGTGTTTTCATTCTAGTTTATTTCTAGGAACTTTGTGAATTCATGTTTTATTTCTTCTACTACCTAGTAGCTTTTCTGCAGGGTGTTATTCAGTTTCCATCTATTTGACTTTATTTTTTTGGTTTTCCTATTGTTGATTTCTAATTTTATAGCATTGTGGTCTGAGAAGATGCTTTGTAGTATTTTGATATTTGTAAATTTATGGAGGTTTGTTTTGTGGCCTAAGACTTGGTCTATTCTGGAGAATGTTCCTGAAGTTTCGCAGGTCTTGTCTGCCTCCCTAGTGTATGACAGTTGGTACTGTTTCTTGCCTGCATTGTGGGGCTTTACAGGGTGTAATTGTATCTTAACTATACAGCAGCAATTGCTGTCTCTTCTTGGGTAGTATAGGGAGAGAAAGAGCTCCATATAGGTAAAAGGGGGAACAAAAACAAAACACAGAAGAACTGAACAACAACAACAAAAAACAACAACCCAGCAACCGCAAAAAAGCCAGAGGTGGGGGGAATCCCCCAAAATAAAAACAAAACAAAAAACTACATTGGATACTGTAGTCTATAATCGCAGAAAAAGGAGAGGAGAGAGAGAAGAAAATAAAGAAAAGAAAACACTGTACCTAATGGACAATATTGTGAAGTATGAGTATTCCAGAACTCTTAATTCTGCTCATGAGGAATCTGTACCTGTACCAAGAGACAGTTGTTTGAACAGAACATGGGAACACTATAAGAAAGTTGTACGACAGGGTTGTATTCTTTCACCATACTTATTCAATCTATATGCTGAGCAGATAATCCGAGAAGCTGGATTTTATGAAGAAAAACATGGCATCAGGATTGGAGGAAGACTCATTGACAACCTGCGATATGCAGATGATACAACCTTGCTTGCTGAAAGTGAAGAGGACTTAAAACATTTACTGATGAAGATCAAAGAGCACAGCCTTCAATATGGATTACATCTCAATGTCAAGAAAAAACAAAAATCCTCACCACTGGACCAATAAACAACATTGTTGTCAATGGAGAAAAGATTGATGCTTTCAAGGACTTCATTCTTCTTGGATTAACTATCAACACCCACAGAAACCACTG
Organism: Chrysochloris asiatica; assembly: GCF_000296735.1. Classification (NCBI taxonomy): domain Eukaryota; kingdom Metazoa; phylum Chordata; class Mammalia; order Afrosoricida; family Chrysochloridae; genus Chrysochloris; species Chrysochloris asiatica. The sequence continues at coordinate 6,644,835 of NW_006408655.1, forward strand.
TCAAGAAATCCAATGGTGTATTGCATTAGGCAAATCTTCTGCACAAGACCTTTTTAAACTGTTGAAAAGTAAAGATGTCAGTTTGAAGACTAAAGTGCATCTGACCCAAGCCATGGTATTTTTAATAACGTCATATGCATGTGAAAGCTGGACAGTGAATAAGGAATACTGTAGAAGAATTGATGCCTTTGAGCTATGGTGTTGGTGGAGAATATTAAAAGTGCCATGGCCTGCCCTTAGAACCAACAGACCTGTGTTGGAAGAAGTACACCTGGAGTGCTCCTTGGAGGCCAAGATGACCAAACTTCGTCTCTCATACTTCAGAAATATTGTTGGGAGGGACCAGTCGCTAGAGAAGGTTTTTCATGTTTGATAAGGTAGAGGGTCAGAGAAAAAGAGGAATCCTCCAATGTGATGGATTGACCAAGTGGTAGGAACATTATTGAGGTTAGCCCAGGATGGGGCAGTGTTTCGTTCTGCTGTGCATAAGGTCGCTATGAGTTGGCACCAAGTCGATGGCACCTAATAATAACAACGAGTATGACTTTACTGTCCTCTTTCAGCTTCTTTCCTTCAAGGCCGTCTGATAAATTTCAAGATGCCACTGTTTGTTGCTATGTACCTCAGTATTTAATTTTTGGCCTGTTTTGTTTTTAAACTCTTTCCCTCTCCACGCCCCCTGTTCTGGCCTTTGCCCTATTAATAAACAGTTCAGGGCCATCTGTGGCCGTTTTCAGCTGCCTGCTTGTAGTGTTGTGGTTAAGTATCGGACTGTCAAGCCCAAGGCCTGCAGCTCAAAATCACCAGCTGTTCCGCGGGAGAAAGATTAGGCCCTCCGCTCCCATAAAGATTCACAGCCTTGGAAATCCTGTGCAGGATCACTATGAGCCGGAACCGACTCCATTGTACTCAACAATCTTATAGACCAAGTCCCTCTCAATGCTGAGAGGACCTGTCTAGATAGCTTCATGTGTGATTACTTGTGAATGTGTTCTGCAGTAAAATTTAACACTTAGCTTGAAATTTCCTTTTACTCCAATAAGACACTATTTTGAGGTTTAATTTTCAAACGTTAATTAAAATATAATGCTGTAGTTTATGAAACATAATATATGTGTGGTACAACTATGTCTAAACATTTGTTACTTCATTTGATATCCATTGAAGGAGAGTTGGTGAAATAGGATGTTGAATCAAACTACTGTTGCATTCTAGCCATATTAATTTCCTACCAGGTAAATAAGAAACTTGTGCGTCTTAAATCTCATAATGACTTGGATGGTGGGTTATTCATGTTTTTAAGTTGTAGAGTGGAAAGAGAATGAACTGTTTTAGAACAGATTTATATAAGCTGCCTTTCCCATAATTTTCATAAAAGCAGTAGTGGAGTGGCATGATGGTGAGTTTCTTTTCTTTATGCAGCTCTGGGGGAAGTAGATTTGGAGATAGGTTCTTTGTGACCATTATTACAAGCATACCTTGTTTTGTTGCTCTTCACTGAGACTGATTTATTTTACAAATTGAAGGTTTGTGGTAAGCCTGTGTTGAGCATGTTTATTGGTGTCTTTTTACCAATAGCATGTACTCTGTGTGTTGGGTCACAGTTTGGTAACTCTGACAATATTTCAAGGTTTTTCGTATTGCTATTGTCCACGGGAGAAAGATGAAGCTTTCTACTCCCGTAAGGATTTACACCCTCGGAAACCCTGTACAGGGTCGCTATGGGTCGGAACCGACTTGACGGCACTTAACAACAACAACATTGTCACTTAGCGTAGTGGTTATGAATCGGGCTGCGAGCCGCAAGGTCAGCAGTTCGAAACTACCAGCTGTTCCGCGGGAGAAAGATGAGGCTTTCTGCTTCCGTAAAGATTTCCAGCCTTGGAAATCCTGTACAGGGTCGCTATGAGTCGGAACCGACTCCACGGCACATAACAACAACAACAACAACAACATTGTCACTTAACAGACCACAGTATAGACTTGTTAAGTGCTATCACATCGATTCCAACTGTAGCAACCCCAATGAGCTGCTGATGAGTTTGAACTACTGACCTTGTGGTCCACTACTTATCCTACAGTGCCACATTGCTTTTATATCCACAGGAGGTGTGTGTGTCTGATTCAGTTTACTGCGATATTCTGGAAACAAACCTGCAATATCTCTGAGTTATTCCTGTATATTTTATCAAGTCAGTGTTTTGTTGGGGTGAATTCACCTTAACAGTAACATTCAATGATGTGTCTTGAAGTTAAATCTTCTACTCTAAGAAACACTCTTGGTTCCTTTTCTTTGTGGGAAACACTTAAAATCATTATCTTTAGTATCTGAAAGGACATTCATGTTAAAAATATTTAGTCATATTGTAGTCTTGTCATGTCTCCTTGCAAGACTGTCAAAAGGAAACTTTGTTGTTCTTTAGTCTCCCACAAGAGATTTGGGGAGAATTGAGGCATGGTGTTATGGTAAAAGGTAGGTTAGATAAAGCACAGCTTATATTGTAGTAATTATACAAGCATTGTTTTCACTTGAGGCTTAAGTATTTAATTTGATACAAACTCTATTTCTTAAGATGATTTTATAGATAAACTTGACTTGAAAAATACCTGTTTCATTGTAGCTGTATAGTGTTGTATCCTAATTATTATAATTAATTTGTATTTTAACCTCTTGATGATTGTATCATGTTGATTATTTGTGAGAATTTTTGGATCCTTTTATTATTTTTTTTCCCCTTTTCCTATTCCATTTTTTCTTTCTTCTTTTTTGCTGCAGGCAGTTTTTCAGGAACTCCAGGCAGTGTAAAATCATCTTCTGGAAGTTCAGTACAATCTCCCCAGGATTTCTTGAGCTTTACAGACTCAGATCTGCGTAATGACAGTTATAGTCACTCCCAACAGTCATCATCAACCAAAGATGTACATAAAGGAGAGTCTGGAAGCCAGGAAGGGGCTGTAAATAGTTTTAGTTCCTTAATTGTTCTCCCTTCAACCTCAGCTGTTATTTCACAGCCTAAAAGCTTTGAAAATTCACCTGGAGATTTGGGTAATTCCAACCTTCCTACAGCAGGATATAAACGGGCTCCAACTTCTGGCATAGAAGAAGAAACTGTAAAGGAAAAGAAAAGAAAAGGAAATAAACAAAGTAAGCATGGGCCTGGTAGACCCAAAGGAAACAAAAATCAAGAGAATATTTCTCACCTCTCAGTTTCTTCTGCTTCACCAACATCATCTATAGCATCAGCTGCAGGAAGTGTAACAAGTTGTAGTCTTCAGAAATCTCCTACATTGCTCAGGAATGGAAGTTTACAAAGTCTTAGTGTTGGTTCATCTCCAGTTGGCTCAGGTAGGGATTTTCCCATAATTTTTCTTACTCAACCCCACCACCACCACCACCTTCCTCTATACCCCAAATTAAAGTATTTATTGAAACTACTGTTATACTACTTCAAATTGCTAAATTACATTTAATTATCTTAGATAATAAAAAAGTCCTAAAATTTTAGAAAATTTTGTACGTGAAAACGATGCTTCACACTAATATTAAATAATAACTGAATATAAGCTAAAAAATTTATTGGTCATTTAGTGTTTATGAAGCACATAGAATTCGTTTTCTTATTCTATTTTATTTTTATTTCACCTGCACATCATTAAAAAAACCCAAACAACACTTCATTTTTAAGGTGTGATAGTTTTTTGTAATGTATTTTTGGTTGGGTTTTGTGTTTGAACTCCTTTTCTTTAAACTTTATTTAGATTTCATTTTCTAAATAATTCATCACACAAATACTACTTAAATTATTCCATCCAAAATGTTTAAAAATATTTCATTTAAATTTATGTAATTTAGCAATTTATTTTACTTCTTTTTGTTTTCAGATTTTAATAGTTTTAAAATTTCCTTAGAATATTGAGTGAATTTATTTAAGTTGTCATTCACACCATTTGAATGCTTATGCAACTTGTAATTTGTATTAACTCTTGAAAATGCATGTTTTAAAAAGACACTTATTGGATTTAAGCATTTTATCTTTATATTGCTTCTTGAATTTTAGATAAGTGTTTTTAATGCAGTGTTGATTATAAACCTCACCCCTCTTCCGATTATAGATTTCTAATTCTAAGAGTCCATGATATTTTAGCTAAGATAAACTATTATGAATTTTATCAGCTCTGTTAGTTAGTTGCTGGGCAAGTATAGATAGGAAATGATATGAAAAAAATCTACTTTGAATGAAGAACGTTCATGTATACTTTGTAAAGACAAAATTTTAGAGTATTTTATTAGTACAAATATTAGCTTCAATAAAAAATTTTATTACGAATCTGTTACTTAGCCTTTCCAAATTTAAAAATACAAAACCGTTTAAAGAAAAATAATCATGTGTAAAGCACAGATGTGAGAATGTACCTTTAGAACCTATCTGTTTTGCACCCAGGGTATATTAAGTGCTTTATGTTTTTTCATTTAATCCTCACAATTTATATAGAAAAAGCAGTTAATTCATCCATTTTTATAACTGAAAAAAAAAATGAGGCTTAGATGATTCAAACAGTTTAAAAATACAGGGATTTCTCTCTATTTCATTGCTATCTTAACTTCACTGCCTGTTTTTGACCTATTTGCCAAGCACTTAAAACAACATAAATATTGGGTGATAGGTGGTTTCCTGTTTTTATAATTATAAAATATTTTTTCAACTGAAAATTAGCCCAAAGGAAACACTAACTTTCTTAAATTAATAGTAGGAAATAATGTTGAAAAATTATTTATTCAACAATCTTTTCTTGCATCTCTTTGCTTAAAGTATGACTTAAATTATACTAGTGTGGCTTTAGACCCTCATTAACAACATCCCTTGAATTTTATACTTAACATAGCTTTGAATAAGTTTCTTTTTCAGTAAATAAGTAATAGTCCTTATGCTTGTATTAAGTATGTACTATGTGTATATTTGGGGAGAAAGAGGATTTCTGCTCTCTGGAAGATTTAAAGCCTTGGAAACCCTATGCAGGGTCTCTTAAGAGTCGGAGCCAAGTAGATGGCAATTAACAACAAGTGTGTATTTAGCTTGTATTAAATGTGTTACATACTGAGAGTTCAACAGCCGTTGACAATTCTTAATTTATTATTGTACTTTGGAATACTTGTTAAATATTCAAAAGATGATTATGTTGCTGTTATGTGCTGTTGAATAGGTTCCGATTCATAGTACTCTGTACTCCTAGGATTTCCTAGGAGTGGCTGGTGAGTTTGAACCGCCGATCTTGCAGTTCCAGTGCTTTATCCCACAATGTATTAAGTGTTGTCAGTAAGACAATGTCCCGTTCGACTCATACACTTTTATTAACATGTATTAAATTATAAAACATATTATCTCAAATAGCTTTGAAAAACATACTACAATTATACCTTTAACCTTATTATTTAGGGTGATGTTTAAACAAAAATGTGAAGAAAAATCTTGGAAAGTCCCAAATTTGTTACTTACCTTCTTGTCAAATAACAATATTTATGATAATTTCCTTCAAATCACTATGTTTTTACCTAAATGTGAGGGAAACAGACCAGCTTCATAGTTTTCTTCCATAGAGTACCACAAATATTACCTCCTAAGTAATGATAATGTAAGAGACACTATTTCCAAAGATAAAATTACCTAAATCCTACTGCTACTATGAGAAAGTTAATGTTTCCTTTGTGCTGATTTTAAGTTGAAAAAGTATTTCGTAATTATAAAAACGAAAATCTGCTTCTTACCCTAATGTAAATTCTGACTCATAGAGACCCTTTGTATTGTTTCTGAGCCTTTAATCTTTGTGGGAGTGGAAAGCCTGATCTTCCTCCTATAGAGTGGCTGTTACGTTTAAACCATTGACCTTGTGGTTTGCAGTCCAGTGCTTAATCGTATGGAACCACCACTCTTCTCAGTATATATGTGTTGTTGGAAAGTGCTGTAGAGTCAGTTCTGCCCCATAGCAACCCTTCATAGGGTTTCCAAGGAACAGCTGGTGTACTTGAACTGCCTATCTTATGGTTCAAACCGACTTTGCAGTCCAGAGCATTAACCCATAGCACCATACCAGGACTCCAATGTATGTGTTGTTGTTGGTAAGTGCCGACTAGTCAGTATCCAACCCAGATACATAGTTTCTGAGGAGCGGTTGGTGAGCTTGAACCATTGACCTTGCCACTCAAATGGACTATGCAGCCCTGCACATTAACCCACAGTGCCACAATGTATATGTAGGAAGAAGAAACTCAGGTTTTATACTACATTATCAAGAATTGTTTTACATGATGGCCTTTTAAAAAAGTTTTGTTTGCTTTCTTGATATATTTGAGAGCACTTAAATTTTAAAGAACTCTTTCTTTAAAAATATTTGAAATTACTATTTCATGATGGATTGATGGTTTAGTAATGATGAAGGTGACCTTTGTAAGTACTTGTTGATCATGATTATAGAATTACAGCATCCACTAAATATTAGCTCCATGAAGTTAGAGACTCTCATGTTCACCACTGTATACATATTGCTGGACAGTGCTTTGAAGATAATAAATGCTAAATATCTTTTTTTTTTTATTTTATGAATGCCTATCATTAGTCACTGAGTGCATAGGCAAACATGTTATTTGTAGTATCTTGTATGATTTTGTACGTGTCTTACAAGTGTTTAGGTCAGGCTTCAAGTGAAATGATTTATTTGTGAAGCTTTTCATGTAGTATAACAGAACTATTTACGATTAAAGAATTGTCCCTTCCTGATGTGGAAGGGACCATAGAGAAGATGGTATTTGAATCGTACTTTGAGTAGGCAAAAAAACAAGGTCAACCATTTTACCAGAAAGGAAAGGAAAGATTATTGGAATGATACGCTTAATAGAGGAATCTTGGTGTGGCACTGTAAGATAATTACTGGACCAAAAGGTTGTTTGAATTACAAGCTCGGACGATTCAAACTCAGTAACTGCTCCTCGGAAACTCCGTACCAGGGTTGCTGTGAGTTAAAACCGACTGGATGGGACTTAACAACAAGCTTAATAGAAACATGAAGTCTGTGTTTGTACATAGTTAGAGGTAATGTTGATTAAATATGATATGATTCGTCAAATTTTAGTAATAGTATTATCTTACACTTGTGAGCGCTTAAGTTTGAAAGAACTCTTTCGTTAGTATCGTATTTGATCTTATTAGGCATGGCAACTGCTGCTATTATTGTTCTTAATATTCTTCCTTGAATCAGGTTCTGATGGTATGATTCTGTATTGAAATTATTAGCATCAATTTTAACAATATCCAAAATTCTCTTATGACATTTTTCAAATCAGATGTATATAGCAAGCAATAAGTTCTAGGATATCTGCAGTAAATTACTAGAAACCCAGAAAAGTTACATGTATTTCTAGTCTGATCTTAAAGGAGTACTGGTAGTATAGTGGTTATGAGTTGGCCTTCTAACCTCAAGGTCAGCAATTTGAAACTACTTAGCTGTTCCGTGGGAGAAAGATGAGGCTTTCTGCTCCAGTAAAGATTTACAGCCTCAGAAACCCTGTACAGGGTTGCTGTGAGTCGGAACCAACTCCAGGGTACATAACCACCACCACCAGTCTGATCCCAAGGTATGTAATGTAAAATTCTAAGTTGATGCAAGAACCATTTGGGAGTCATGTCTGACTTCCCCTGACTTCACAAGGGGGAAAGATAAACTAAAAATCAGCCCAAGGCCAATTTCTGTGAAGAAAAGGTCAGACATGTTTCACCCTACAGAGTTCTTTACCCTATTCTGACACCAACCATCCCTTCCACAGCACTCTCTGCTTCACATCTGGGTTGCAGTGGCCACACAGAACTCCCAACAATATTCATGATTGTGGGGTTTATTAAGTAAGTCATTAGGGTACAGTGCAGCAGTTCTCCAGTCAGGGACATCTCTTGCTGCCATATTACAGGCACAACTCACTCTTGTCTTTGACCTCTCAGCCATATGGTCCCTTGGTCTCTTCCCTGTCCACAAATGTTAAAAGGTCTTTTAGTCAGTGTGTGAATGCCCAAAGGGCACATTCTGCAAGCCAGTCTCTTGCTTGTAGGCACTCAGCTCTACGCTGTCCATAGGCCCAGAGCCTGAAACTGCTCTGTCTTTCCATGCCACTGTCACTGCTTTCAACTCTTGCTGTCCCCTCCTCAGTTGCTGTTTCTCCAGGTAGGGGTCTCATGTTTCACTCATGCTCTTCCTTTTTGATGGTCCTGGGCTCTTCTGGCTCTGCTTCTGAGATGGCTCCTTTTAAACCTAGCTGGAGAGCTAAACTAACCAATCCCAGCCTTGTATGCCTTATTTGCTTGGTCCCACCCAATCACTTGGTGGGTATTAAGAAGACTTTGGATAGAAAAGCCACATTAAGTAAATTCAAGATACCACCTTAAATCCCGATAAATGACCTATTGTTATACAGTGATTTATACAAAGTGGAAAGGCCTATCTACAGGGTTGCTATGAGTCTGAACCTACTCAGCGAAACATATTAAGCTTTTCATTGAAGTGTTCATATATTCTTTTGGATTTTGCTTATCTGCAATCTTAGATATCCAGTAATTTTAAACATTGAAAATTAATACAGCTTTTGGATGAGTTGAAATGCTGTACTTTTCCTTTTTCTGTTTATCTTAACCGCATTATGAGTTTATAATTTACTAAAGTGAAAGTTGACAACATTGTTTTCTTTAAAAAAATCAACATCTCGTTTTACACATACACACACAAATCAAGTACTCATTAAATGACAAGTAGTTGATAGTTAATTATTTCATCAAATTTGAAATTTCTGGTATACTATGACCTTTCAAAGTATAAAGTTTCATGTTATTAAAAATCTTGGTCTCTAGTTTTTTATGTAATACTCCCATATTTTTCTAATACAAGGTGCTTGAAATGTCTTTCAATAATGAATTTCTTTAGTGGTGATAAGTGCTACAAATGAGATTCTGGAAAAGTACTGTTCGGTTGTGATTCTGTTGTTGTTAAGTGTCGTCGAGTCGGATCTGACCCATAGCGACCCTGTACAGAGTTTCCGAGGCTGTAAATCTTTACAGGAGCAGAACGATTCTGTAGGCCTATTTTATTTATTTTAATTGTTACGGCAGATTTGAAAAAAGCTTTTGGTTTTTTTAATCATCTACATTTAAATTTTTTGTTGTTAAGTATTTACACAGTAAAACATATACCAATACAGCAGTTTCTATATGTATAGTTTAGAGACATTGATTATATTCTTTGAGTTGCTAAACCATTCTCACCACCCTTTTCAGAGTTGTTCTTCTCATTAACATAAACTCACTGCCCCTTAGATTCTATCTAATTGTTTGTATTGCTGTTATCAGTTTGATCCCATATAGATCTTAAAAGAGTATAATGCTCAAAGTAGGTCTATTTTACTAGTTAAGCTAAACTTTTGTTCAGTTTTAAGACAATTTCATGGATTATTTTTGGCTTTAAGATTCAAGATTATATCTGGGCTATAGTTTTTGGAATTCATCCAGTCTATGTTGCTTCAGAAAGTCAAGAATCCATGAGATTTAAAAATTCTGCTTTATTATTTCCCCCCATTTTTAGGATTCTTCTATAGAATTTTTTATCAAAATATTCACTAATAGTAGCCTGGCACCATTCATTTCTTGTGGCAAAGGAGGCAGTTGCTCACAGAGGCAATTAGCCACATATTCCATAGCCGTCTCTTATTTCTGACTGTCTTCCATTGTTGCTCCAGGCAAATTGTACTACCTTGCATGACTGCTTATGACCTTTTAAGACCCCAGGCACTAACTACACAACAGAAATATTGAACATGCTATTAGGGCAATTAGCTGGAATGTCCCATGAAGCTATGATCCTAAATCTCCAAACAAAGCCAAATCCTATGAAGTATTTGGTTGTACACAGGCAGCCTAGGCACTCATTCTTTCTTTTTCTTGATGTACATGAAGAAGGTAGCTTGAAAAAGTGTTACTACTAGGGTTCTAGCTCATACATACAGATTTATTCCAAATAAAACATGTTTAAGTGTGTCTTTTTAGAAATCAGTGGGTGACTGCAGAAAATTTCTCTCAATACACTTGTGTTTGTCTCATTAGGGTGCCTTCAAAAAAATTAAAAGGATACTTTTGTGCAGTGGAGAAAAACAATTTTGAGATTAGGGCTTGTATCTGATTTTTAATACAACTCAAGTGGACTTCTGAGATTATTTAAACTTTGCATCGTGTTTACAGGAATGCCAGGCCTACATAAAATAATCGTTTTTAGATGGAAAGGTGCTCTGGTAGTGTAGTGGTTATGAATCGGGGTGCTAATCTCATGGTCAGCAGTTCAAAACTACCAGGTGTTCCTTGGGAGAAAGATGAGGCTTTCTGTTCCTGTGAAGATTTACAGCCTCAGAAACCCTGTTCAGGGTCGCTATGGGTCAGAACTGACTTGATGGTACATAACAACATAATTCATAATGGATTTCTGTTCATGCATAAATTAAATAATTACAATTAAAATATAATTTCTAATTGTCCACAGTATTTAAATGTTTTGCTAAACATTTGACTCTTACTTATTTTCTGAGGTGGCTTCAAAAAGTTCATGGAAAAGTCCATGATCTTTTCATTCATTTCACCAAGAGCCTTTTGAAACTCCCTCACATACAGCACATTAAGTTGTCACATTCCCTAACTATACTCCTTACTAGTGGAACCACTTATTTTTAGATACTTGTTATGCAGATTTATTTGTAAGGCCTTAGTGTTTTCCTCACCCTTTGCATACACATGCACATACAGATTTACACTTTAGATTTATGAGAATTCCATTACCTTTGGTTCTCCTCCTATCTCTTGTATCCCAATCAGTGGCTTATAATCATTTTGTTGTCACCATTCTATTGAACTGTTTAGGTAGATGCTATCCTGCCTTTCTGGCTTGTGTCATCGAGTTATTCCTCCCCCTCTCCCGCACTGATTTCTTTTCTCTTCCTTCTCTACAGAAATTTCCATGCAGTATCGACATGATGGAGTTTGTCCAACAACTAGTAAGTTGTCGAACTGGGTTTGTAATCCAGGTTTTTTGACTCTTAACACTAGTGCACTCTCTAATGTAGCTTGCCAACCCTGAGTCTCTAAAATAAAAAAAAATAAAAAATTACAACTGATTTTTAATTGGATATCTTTTTCCTATAAAGGTACTTCCTGTCTTGTGTTTAGTATATGTATTACTGTCAAATTGTTGACAAATTTAAATTCTTGTTGGCCTCTGATACTTTTGTTAGAAGAATTGTGCTTCACTTCCCTGATGGAATTTTTTCCGCTTGTGTTTTGCTTTCCATTAGTCTTAATGTTCATATAATTAAAAAAAAAAATTATATTACCATTAAGCAGCATTCTTACTTAGACCTCTACATATGTTGAAATCTTATACAGCAGTCGAGAAAATGAGAATGTTTGATACAGTTACACTCTATAATGAATTTTTATTTGTAATATTGTTAGTGTGGCCTAAGGTGAATTGCCTATGCAGAATTGTATCCTATACTAAGAAAATTGTTAAAATATGACAGTATGTTTAGATGTTTTAATCTAGATTTAGGGTGGTGGTGGTGGTGGTGGGTGTGTGTTGTGGAGTCAGTTCCGACTCATAGCGACACTGTATAGGGTTTCCAAGGCTGTAAATCTTTACGGGAGCAGAAAGCCTCTTCTGTCTTCCACCAAACCAATGGTAGTTTTGAACTGCTGACCTTAAGGTTTGCAGCCCGATTCGTAACCACTGTGCTACCAGAGCGCCTTAGTACATATGAAAGAACATCATTAAAAAATGATACCGTGTAAAAACTGAGACAAACATGAAATTTCAATGATTCAAGCTCTGATACGTGATAAACAAACTGAGATTTTATTGTATTGGTATAGTCTGTGTCTATGTATTTCTTTTGTCTGTTGAGAATGATCTTAACCTGAAGTCCTTTTTTCCTTACTTAAAAGCTTTCTCAGAGTTGCTGAATGCAATACACAATGGTAAGTTGTATTAGTATCTTCTCTAGTGGATCATTTATTACAAATGTTGTGTTTTGTAGAGAATCCCAATTGAAAGCCTGCATGTTCTATTGATTGAATAAAATCCAGCACTGCACTGAATCAGTTGTTCAACACGTTAATGAAAAACTTTGTAGATTGCCTCCTGGAAGATTATAGATCAGTGCAATATTTCCTCAATTTGACTTTTATTATCTCTATGAAAAGGCAGAATAATTCTGGTAATGACGGTCTAACTTTTTGAATGTCTTTTTATTTTGCTTAGTTTTTCTAGTTCTTTAAAGCACTTATTGGCAATGCAGTTAATTGATATCTACATCAGGAACAGCCATTTCTTCCATGACTTGAGAATGTGAATTTCATTTTAAAATTTGGTTTCTTAGTGAACAGAATATTTTTATTATTTTGCCCGTTTAATGAATAAATGGAAACTAACTTAAAATTAGGTCTAGTTTGGGACTAGGTCTTTACAGTGGAGTTGCATCTTCTGTGTGATTGGGTTCTAAAATCAGTATATAACGCAGATGCAATTATTTTTCACTTCTGTACATAATTACAATGAAGGTAATTTATGCAGAAATGTTTGAAGCTTCTTCAGTTATCAAAGAACCTTTAATCTTTTGATGTTCTAATACAGTGTCATATTTGACTTTGTTTCAGTTATTAACTAAGTTCTTATTTGCTCAAAACAGTTGAAGCAGTTTCCAGTGCTTTCCAGTAACTTTATTCAATTGTGTATATTTTGCTAATGCAGTTTAATTTGTGGTAAATTATATTGGCCCAGGATTGGGCAGTGTTTTATTCTGCTGTGCATAAGGGTGCTATGAGTCGGCACCGACTCAGTGGCACCTAACAACAATAATGTTGTGTTTTGGATTAACATAGGTGAACATCAGCTTTATACTAATCATTTTATTGCAACGATTATACTCTCTTCTGTGCATCATCATTCAGCAGTATTTGCTTCTGCTCCCTCTGTTTTTTGTTTCTGTTTTTGTTTTTTTGGGGAGATGTACACAAAAACACTCAGGAATATATAATCATTTAAACAACCAAAGGACACATTCTGGAAGCCTGTCTCCTTGCTGCCAGCACACAGCCTTTCTCCTTCCACAAGTCTAGAGTCCTCAGATGCTCTGTTTCTCCATGTCTTTTTCTCTGCTTTCATCTCTAGTGTCTTAGGTTCTCTGGATAGTGTCCCACATCCCACTCTAGCTCTTCTCTCTTAATGGTCCTCAGGTCTTCTGTTCCTGGACTGTAAGATTAACTACTCCCTCCTTTTTGTTTCAAAGCTTCTACTTTTACAGTTGTGACAGTCTCAATTAGTCATGATAACAATTACTCACTATTGAATCGTAAGAATCTTATCCCCATCTCTTTTCACCAGAGCTGTCTAGACAAGATGAAAATTATTCAGTGAGAATTTCTTCCCCTGTACACTCTGAAACTAAATTCTCTCTTGAAAACTTGCAAAACAGCTACTTCATGCCTTCCTCCCCCCCATTTTAGGTAGCCAGTGTCTTAAGTAGCCCATCTATATCAACCCTGTATACAGAGTTGGTAGGATTGATATTTGAAGTGAAGCAGTTAAGAAACCAAACGATGTATTGGGAGTGTTTTTTTGTTTGGTAAAGTAGACGGTCGGAGAAAAAAAGGAAGACCACAACGCAATGGATTGCTACAGTGGCAGCAGCAGTGGGTTCAAATGTTGCAACGATTGTGAGGTTGGCCAGGATTGGGCAGTGTTTCGTTCTCTTGTACATAGGGTCACTATGAGTCAGTATCAACTCTATGGCACCTAACAACAAGAAGTTAGTTTTACTTTTAACGCTTCTATACTAAGCACTGGACTGTGAACCCTTATCCACTCCTAGCTCAGGCTCTATTCTCCAGGAGTTTGGAACCATGTGGTCAGGAGGTAGAGTCTCACTGTGCTGATTTTCTGAGCTGCTTTGGTACCTGGATTTAGACAGACTCAGCTCCAGACCTGCAGAACCAGCAGAGCCACATTCCAGCATTTAAACAGTCACTGTGTCCCCAATTGCCCTGTGTTCCTAACAAACACTGAGATCAGTTCCATTAAGGTCCACCATGAACTGCTTCAGGATTGAGTGCCCTGAACCTAGATTAAAAAGGACTATAGGAATTCAATCTAGAGCCAGGAACTCTGCAGTCTCATTCCTCCCACACCCCTCTCTTGATCTTCTCTGCTTGTAGGAGCCAGCAGGAGATTTCTCTCCTCTTTGTATTCAACAGCTATTGTTGTTGTTATGTGCCGTGTAGTTGGTTCCGACTCAAAGCGACCCTGTCCTCTACAGGGTTTCCGAGGCTGTAAATCTTTATAGGAGCAGAAAGCCTCCTCATTTTTCTGCAGAACAGGTGGTAGTTTCCAACAGCTATTCTAGTTTTTAATTTTGTTTTTGGGTTTAGTTTTCACCTTTTCATTGTTTTTGTTTGTTATTCTTTCTCCTGTTTCCATTCTCTTGATGTTTTTGTTTTGTTTTTAAGTTTTTAGTGTGAATTGAGTGAAAGGTCACAAGACAGATGATGAATTCTACATTCAACAAATCATATACTTTGTTTCATTACAATGATTATAATCCCCTCCACATACCATCAGTCAACAGTATTTCCTCTATTCATTTTAGGTTTTTGTTTTTTAAACACTCACACATATATAATTTACATACCACCAAAGGGCACATTCTGCAAGTCTGCCTCCTGGCCGCCAGTTCTCAGTCCCTCTCTTCCCATGAATCTAGAGTCCTCAGCAGCTCCCTCTCTCCATGTCCCCATCTTTGCCTCCATCTCTGGTGTCGCTGCTTCTCTGGATAAGGTCTCACGTTCTGCTTGTGTTCTTCCCCCTAGATAGTCCTAGGAGCCACCTGTTTCTGGACTGTAAGAGTAATTACTCCCTCGTTTTTGTTACAAAACTTCAACCTTTACAATTGTGACAATCGCAATTAGTCATGATAACAATTACTCACTATTGAATCATAAGAATCTTATCCCCATCTCTTTTTACCAGACCCATCTAGACAAGATGAAAACTATTCAGTGGGGACTCTATCTTCCCCCCTACACTCGTAAACTAAACTCCCTCTTGAAACCTTGTAGGCCAGTCACTTTGTGCCTTTATCGCCCCCTCATTTTAGGCAGCCAATGTCTAAGTTGCTCATCCTTATTTACTCTGTGTATAGAGGAGATAGCACTGATAACTTGATGTTAAGACTCCTTCCCACTCTGTTGATATTTAGAGCTACTGCCTCTATAAGTACAGGTCAAGTTCATCAAACTGTAACAATTTACCCTTCTCTTCCTCACTTCATATCATCTGGATGAATCACTCTCAGCTCCAGCCCTCTGTGGCTATGTCTTTGTCCATGAGCTCAGGTGTCCCCAGGTCTCACTGGACATTGGACTAACCAGCCCTTCCTTTTCTCTCTTTCATCTCCAAGTCAACAGGAGTCTATGGAATGTGGTTGAACTTAGCCCATTTCTTCATTGCTGCCTTTCCCCCTCTTCCACTAACCAGTAGACCCATTCCCTTGAATTTTGTCCTTTGTGCCTGCATTGTTGTCTGTTTTTTCCCTCATTTTCCTTCTTTTTACCTTTTGTTCGTTCTTTACTACTCTCTGTTCTGTTTCTCTTTTCATCTTCTCTCCCTGCTTTTTCTAAGTACTGCTCTCTTTTCCTTTTATTTCTGCTCTTATATTTTTCTTCTATAGGTACACTTTCCTATACTTCTTCTCTCACTTTCAGCTTAAAAATTAGCCTGCTTTGTTTGGTCAAGCTTTTAATCAGTTCACCCCTAATGTGATGGCTGGAACTGTGGTTGCTTTGTCAGGATTAGACCAAATGATTTTGAGGGCCTTATACAGCTGTGAAGGAGCTCTGGTAGCCTAGTGCTTACGAATCGGGGTATAAACCTCAAGGTCAGCAGTTTGAAACTACCAGCTGCTCCGCGGGAGAAAAATGAGGCTTTCTGCTCCTGTAAAGATTTACAGCCTCGGAAACCCTGTACAGAGTCGCTATGGGTTAGAACCGACTCGATGGCACTTAACAACAACAACATATAACTGTGCGCAAGACGTTCCCCATCACTGTTGTAGAGGGTCTGTGTAGTGCATCTGCCTCTTCTGCCACCTTGCTGAAATTCCTGTCTCTTTTCTCGTGGATATATACCTAGTTGAAGAATTGCTGGATCATAGGTATTTCTAGTTCCAACTTTCTGAGGAAGCACCTTAACTGTTATCAATAGCGGTTGAACCATTTTACATTCCTACTATCAATGTAGGAAGGATCCCATCTCTCCACACCTTCACCATCATTTTTTGTTTTACGGTTTTTTGAGCTTTGCTACTAGTGCTGGTGTGAGATAATAGCTCGTTGTTTTGACTTGCATCTTGAGGGTTAATTCCCTGGACTGCAAAGTCAGTTTGAACCACAAGGATGGCGATTCAAGCTCACCTATATTGGGTTGCAGCCAACTAGACAGCACTTAACAACAACAACAATGCCTAATGGTCTTGGACCTGTTTTTCTTATGTTTGGCTGCCTAAATGCATTTCATGATGAACTGTTTATGTCCTATGTCCATTTTTCTTTTAGCCTGTTTTTTTTTTTTTTTTTCTTTTTGAGGTGTTCTAGTTTTCTATTAGTCCCTTAGTTTCCATTAGTAAGTTTTAGAGATTAGTTCCTTGTCTGATAACGTTGTTGCCAAAACTTTTTCCCAGTCTGTGGCTTCTCTAGTTACTATTTTCGCAAAATGTTTTGATATTCATGAGTATCTAGTATTCAGGAAGTCCCAGCTATCTGTTCTGTTTCTCCTGCTAGTGTGTTTTTAGTAATATTTGATAGTGTATTTATTGGTTGTATTAAAGCTCATAGATTTGTCTCTGTTTTTTTTGTTAATGATATTTATTGTTCTTAGTTTTATGTTGTTGTTAGATGCCATCGAGTTGATACCAATTCATAGTGACCCTATGCACAACAGAACAAAACACCGCCTGGACCTGGGCCAACCTCACGTTGTTGCCACGCTTGAGCCCATTAATGCTGCCACTTTGCCAATCCATCTCGCTGCGGGTCTTCCTCTTTTTCTTTGGCTGCACATCTTCCAAAACAGATCTGTATGTTCTTTTGGCAGCCCATGGCACTTTGAGTATTCTCCTGCAACACCATAACTCAAATTCTTTTACAGTCTGCCTTATTTACTGTCCAGCTTTAGCATGCATATGAGGTTATTGAAAATACCATGGTTTGGTTCAGGTATTAGTCCTCAAGCTGACGCCTTTGCTCTTCAACACATTAAAAAGGTCTTATGCAGCAGATTTGCCTAATGCAATACATCATTTGATTTCTTGACTGCTGCTTCTGTGCCAATCCATTTTCTTTTTGAGTTTTCGTTTCATTGTCTTCATTGTTGTTGTTGTAATGTTTACTGAATCTTTCTTATATTCCTCTTTTTTATTTTGATATGAAGGAAAATAAATGCTTCTATACTTGGATTAATTTCTGAGTAATATTGTATCATATATGTTAATCTCATTTGTAGTGTGCTGTTGTTGATTCTCACTCCAAATAACATCCTTTAATATAATGTTGTTCTGCTTATTACATATTCCGTTAATTTCTTCTTATCTGAGAATGCCCACTGTATTTAAGAGGCACCTTTTCTGGGCTTATTATTCTTGGTTGGCAGTTTTGTCCTTTCATAGTTTTCTATATGTCATCCCAGTGTCTTCTTCCCTGCATGTTTTCTGCTCAGAAATCAGAGGTTAGTCTTAATGGAGTCTCCTTTAGGTACCTTTTAGTTTTTCCTGAGCTACTCACAGGATTCTTGCATTGTCTTTGGTTCTGTAAAGATTGATTATGATATGTCTTGGTGATTCTCTTTTGGGACATACCCTGTTTGGGGCTTGTTCAGCTTCTTATATGCTTGCCTTTCTTGATGGTTTGGATGTTTTCTTCCTATAACTCTTGAACTTTTGTTTTGTTTTTAAAGTTTTTATTGTGCATTGAGTGAAAGTTTGCAGGGCTAATCATCAGTTTTACATTCAACAAATCATACACCTTGTTTCATTACGATGATTATAGTTGCCTCCTTTACCATCAGTTAACAGTATTTCTCTCTATCCACTTTAGCTTTTTTAAAAAAACAAAAACAAAAAAATAATCAGGCATATATAATAATTTACATCTCCAAAGGGCACATTCTGCAAGTTGGCCTCCTGGCCACCAGCTCTTAGTCCCTCTCTTCCCATGAATCTAGAGTCCTCAGCCGCTCCCCTTCCCCAT
>NW_006408655.1:6668962-6678944 GCF_000296735.1 Chrysochloris asiatica
TTGACTCTTCCATTTGTCATTCTCTAGTTCTTGTTGTTTCTCAGTCCACAGAACTTCCTTTAGGATGTTTTTCATAGCAGGGTTGGTTTTGGCAAAATCCCTTAGCTTCTGTTTATCCTGGAATGTTTTGATTACACCATTGTATTTGACTGATAGCTTTGCTCGGTAGAAGATTCTTGGTTAGCAGTTTTTTTCTTTCAGGGTTTTATGTATGTCTTCCCATTGCCTTCTTGCCTGCATGGTTTCTGTTGAGAGATCCAAGCTAATTTTTATTTGCTTGCCTTTGTATGTTACACTTCTGTTTTCCCTAGCTGCTTTCAAGATTCTGTCCAGTATTCTGTGTTGTTGCTGATGGAGCTCCTCACTGCACTTTCACCTTCTCCTCCATCTTGTTCGTTGTCCTGAACATTTTTTTCTGTTTTTTTAAATTGTGTCTTCTTGTTCTAGATTTATGAACACTCATAAATTATTTCTCTTCATGCTGCCCCACATAACGTTTAGGCTCTTCTACTTTATTCTTTTTTTAAATTTTTTCTTCTAGCATAGTAACATATAGACATTGATTTTCAAGCTCACACTAATCCAGGCTTCTATTGATTCAAATCTAGCCCTTTTTCCTTTCAGTGTGTTGTCCATTGCTGAGATCTTAGTGTTAATCTTCTGGATTTCTAATAGTAAGTTTATTTTATTTTAAAACTTGCATTTATTTTATCCATTTTTTTCTTGTGATGTGTTCCTGAATCTTTCTAAAGTTTTTTCTGTCTTCTCTTTAGTTTTCTTGATTTTTCCGTCAATCCTTTGAAGGCTCCTAAAATTCGTTACTTTGAATTCTTTTTCAGTTAGTCCTATTACCTTTTTTCCCCCCTCAGAAATGTTTTCTGACTCTGCATATTTGTCATTTGTTTGAACCATTGTCTCATCTTTCTTTGTTCAAGACAAAATTGACCGTTGTTTCCAGGAAATTGTATTTATGATTAATTTATGATTTTGTGTCGATGTGTTCATAGGTTTGCCCCATTTGTTTCCTGTGGGTATAATTAGAGAACAGAAATGTGTGCATCAACTGAGTTTCGTGCACCTCAGTTAAGGGTAGGCAGGTTTGATTATTGTTGATTGCTGTCTATATCTGACCAGGTGGTATAGGAGCTGTTACTGACTCTCAGTGTGTGGAGCTTCAGAGGTACAGTTGTGGTTGAGATGTATAGGTATGGATTTTGTCTCCTGTTGAGTACAAAAGAGGAGAAACTCTTCCTTACCACCACTCCCCTGACACATAACACATTAAAACAAAACAGAATAGATAAACAAGAGATAAAAACAAACAAAAACAGGCAGCAACCATAAAAAAGTATACAACTAAAAAGACAAAAGAAGTCAGAAAAATGGAACTCAAGAAGAGACAAATAAAAAATGAAAAGGAAAAATAAGAGGGGTAATCAAGAACAGATGAAAAGAAGGGAAATTGAAAGTGAAGATAGGATGACATTCAACGGAATGGAAAGAGAAGAGGAAGCAGAATAAAGTATTATAAAAACAATGAAACCAAAAAGGAAAAAACTAAAAACTAAAAAGCAGTGTAGTTATTGCACCAGAGAGGAGAAAACTCTTATTTGATTTTTCCAGGCCAGGAGCTCGTGACGTGGTGGCTGTGGGAGAGATGGTACTTTGGAGTTTCTGGCCTTAGATTGAATTGCTGTGGGCCTCCTGCTGGATGGTGCTCAGATTTACTTACTTTTTGGGTTAGTAAACCCACCCTTCTCTCTTAGTCTTGGTTCTCCTGGCTCCACTCATCTGCTATTTCTCCAGTGTCAAAGCTTTCTGTCCCTGTTTCCAAGAGTTTGAGTGTGCAGGGATTTCAAAGTCCAAAGGATTGTGCTCCATTCCTGGTTCCTCTTCCATGATGATAGTGACATCCCCATTCCTGCTTCTGAGATTACTCATTTTAAACCTACGTTACAGTTCCATGTTTTCACAATCACAATGAATCCTTTTAACCATCACTCACAACTAAATCATATAATCGCATCAGCATTTCCCCCCACTTTCTATTAACCAGAATTTATCAGGGTATTACAAAGATCATGGCTAGAAGTGCCATATTGAGTAATTTATTGCTGTAATTATGATTTCCAAATATTTTCTCCCATTATGTAGTTTTTTTTTCTTGTTCTCTTAATAATGACTTTGAAGGATAAACATCTTAAGTTAGACAATGGAATTACTTGCTTTTTTACTTTTCTTGCTTATTATTTTGGTGAGAAAATTAAAAAACTATTAAATACTCCAAAGACACTTAGATGCATATATGTTTTTACCCTTAAGAATATTATAAGTCTAGTTCTTACATGTTGTTGTTGTTGTCAGGTGCCATCGAGTCGGAACCGACTCATAGCAACCCCATGCACAGCAGAACGAAACAATGTCTGATCCTGGGCCAGCCTCACTACCGCTGCCACACTTGAGTCCATCAATGATGCCATCTGGCCAATCCATCTCGTTAGGGGTCTTCCTCTTTTTCTCTGACCCTCCATCTTACCCAGCATGACATCCTTCTCTAGCAACTGTTTCCTCCGGACAATATGTCCAAAGTATGAGAGACGAAGCTTAGCCATCCTGGCCTCCAAGAAGCACTCTGGCTGCACTTCTTCCAAAACAGATCTATTGGTTCTTTTGGCAGTCCATGGCACTTTCAGTATTCTCCTCCAACACCACAACTCAAAGGCATCAATTCTTCTACGATCTTCCTTATTCACTGTACAGCTTTCACATCCATATGAGGCTATTGAAAACACCATGGCCTGGGTCAGGCGCACCTTAGTCCTCAAGCTGATATCTCTGCTCTTCAATACTTTAAAAAGTTCCTGTGCAGCAGATTTGCCCAATGCAATACGTCGTCTGATCTCTTGACTGCTGCTTCCGCAAGTGTTGATAGTTGATCCAAGAAGAATGAAGTCCTTGACAACTTCAATCTTTTCTCCATTGATAAGAATGTTGTTTATTGGTCCATTGGTGAGGATTTTTGTTTTCTTGACATTGAGATGTAATCCATATCGAAGGCTGTGCTCTTTGATCTTCATAAGTAAATGTTTCAAGTCCTCTTCACTTTCAGCAAGCAAGGTTGTATCATCTGCATATCGCAGGTTGTTAATGAGTCTTCCTCCGATCCTGATGGCACGTTTTTCTTCATAGAACCCAGCTTCTCGTATTATTTGCTCAGCATACAGGTTAAGTATGGTGAAAGAATACAACCCTGTCTCACCCCTTTCCCAATTTTAAAACATTCAGTGTTCCCATGTTATGTTCGAACAACTGCTTCTTGGTCTAAGTACAGATTTCTCAGAAGTACAATTAAGTGTCCTGGAATACTCATACTTCTCAATGTTGTCCGTAGCTTGTCATGATCGACACAATCGAAATCCTTTGCGTAGTCAATAAAGCACAGGTAAACATCCTTCTGGTATTCTCTGCTTTCAGCCAAGATCCATCGGACATCAGCAATGATATATCTCGTTCCACGGCCTCTTCTGAATCCAGAGAACTTCCAGAGGTTCAAGCTGGATTCAGAAGAGTTCTTACATGTAGGTATTTTAAATTCTTTCTGAATCAGTTTTTTTGTATATGGTGTGAGTTAGAAGTCCAATTAATACTTTTGAATGTGGGTATCCAGTTGTTCCTGCACCATTTTTATGAAAGATTACTTTCCTCATTGAAAGATCTTGGCATACTTTTTCAAATACAATTTACCATGCATGTTTTGAGTTTACTTATGAACTCTCAATTCTGTTCCATTGTTTTGTATGTTGGTATGTATGCCAGTACCAAAATATCTTGTTTACTATATTTTACTATAACTTTCTAATAAGTGTTGAACATTAGAAAATGTGAGCTCTCCAATTTTCTTTCCTTCTTCAGAACCGTTTTGGCTATTCTAGATGTTTTGAAATGCCATATGAACTTTAGGATCAGTATTAAACATACTGATCTGGGAGAAAAAACAAAATCAGTTATAAAAAACATACTGATCTGGGAGAAAAAACAAAATCAGTTATGATTTTGATAGGTATTGCTTTGAATCTGTGAATCAGTTTAGAGACTACAGACATTTTAACTATATTCAGTCTTCTAGTCCATGAGCATGGGATACCTTTACATTTACTTGCTCATATATCTTAATTTCCTTAATAGTGTTTTGTAGTTTTCATTCTGCAAGTCTTGTATATTTGTGTCTATATTCTTTTCTAAATAATTTTTCCTCTTAAGAATATTAGGGTAATTTAAAGAGTATTGCTATAAGTTTGATGTTAAAGTACCATTGAGTCACTTCCGTCTCATAGCACCCTTGTGCACAGCAGAACAAAACACTGTTCTGTCCTACACCATCCTCACAATTGTTATGTTTGAGTTCATTGTTGATGCTAATGTGTCAGTCCTTCTTGTTAAGGGTCTTCCTCTTTTTCACTGACCCTCCACTTTTCCAAGCATGATGTCCTTCTCTTGGAACTGGCCTTCTGACAACATGTCCAAAGTAGGAGAGATAAAGTCTTATCATCCTAGCTTCTTCCAAGAAAGATTATTTTGTTCTTCCAGTCTTGGTACACTGAATATTATTGTCTTTAACACTGCAATTCCAATGAATTATTTCTTCTCTGGTCTTCCTTATTCATAGTCTAACTTTTACATTCATATGAAACAATTGAAAATACCATGGCTTGTATCAGGCACACATCAGCCCTCAAAGTACCATCTTTGCTCTTGAACACTTAAAAGAGGTCTTTTACAGCAGATTTACCTAATGTAGTACATCATTTTATATATTGACTGCTGTTGTCATAAACGCTGGTTGTGGACCCAAGTAAACTGTTGTCTAAAAACTTCAATCTTTTCACTATTTTTCATGTTATTTATTGGCCTAGTTGTTAGGATTTTTATTTTCTGTACATTGAAGAGCAAACCATACTGAAGGATGTCGACTTTGATGTTCGTCAGTAAGTATTTCAAGTCTTCTTTGCTTTCAGCAAGCAAGGTTGTGTCATCTACATATCTCAGGTTGTTAATGTGTCTTCTGTCAAACCTGATGATGTGTTGTTCTTCATATAATCTAGCTTTTCTGATTGTTTGCGTAGCATTCAAGTTGCATAAGTATGGTAATAGGACACAATCCTGAAGCACAACTCTGGTGTTTTGAATTTACTTGATATGGCTTTTCTCTCCAAAATCTTAATTCCCAGCAAGTGATTGGGTGGGACCATGCAAATAGGTATATAGAACATTATTAGGCTCAGATTGGTTAGTTTTACTTTCAAGTTAGGTTTTAAAAAGGAGCCATCTCAGTAGCAAAGATGGAAGATCCCAGGACCATCAAAAAGTAAGAGCATAAGTGAAGCATGAGATCACTACCTAGAAAAACAGTGATGCCAGAGGTGGTGGCATAGAGAGACCAAGCAACTTTGGCCTCTAGACAGATGGACTGAATAAAGCTGAGTGCCTACAGGCAAGAGACTGGCTTGAAAAATGTGCCCGTTGGGTATTCACAGACTAGCTAAAAGAACTTTGTAACATGTGCTTAAGCAGCGTAGAGGCCAAGAGACCATACGTCTGAGAGTCTAGAGACAAGAATGAAATGTGCCTGCAGTTTGGCAGACAATAGGTGTTCCTGACTGGAGAACCGATGCATCTTGAGTTGGTTTTGATCCTGAATTGTGCTTTGCTTGTTTCCCTAATATACCTCATTATCATGAGTATTATGAGTTCTGTGTGGCTATTGCAATGGATTATTGAATCTATATATGAAGTGGAGAATGCTGTGGGAGGAATGTTTGGAGTCAGAATGGGGTAAAGAAGGTTGTAGGGTGGAAGCATGTCTGATAGCTGTTTTATAGAAATCGGCTTTGGGCTGATATGAATTGCATTCTCTTTCCCCCTTGAGAAGCCAGGGGAAGTCAGACATGGTCTCTATATGGTTTTTGCAACAACCTTTCCTGATTTTAAAGCATTCAGTATCCCCTTGTTCTGTTCGAACTACTGACTCTTGGACTGTGTACAGGTTCCTCATGAGCACAAGTAAGTATTCTGGAATATCCATTCTTGGCAGAGTTATTCACAGTGGAATGCATATACATAGTCAATAAAGCTCAAGTAATCTTTCAGGTATTCCATGGTTTAGCCAAGATCCATCTGACATCAGAAATGATATCCCTCATTCCATGTCTTCTTCTGAAACTGGCTTCAATTTCTGGACGCTTGGTTTTGATACACTGCTGCAACCATTATTGAATTATCTTCCACAAAATTTTACTTGCATGTAATATAAATAATATTCTTAAGTGATTTCCTCATTCTGTTGGGTCACCTTTCTTTGGAATGGGAACAAATATGGATCATCTTTGCTTAGGTGAGTGAGACCCTCCAGTACTGTATCAGTTCATTGAAACATCTCAGTTTGTTTTCTGTCAACTCCTTCTGTCTTATTTTTGTGCCTATTCTTTAATGCTCCTTGGACTACTTCCTTCAGTACCATTGGTTCTTGATCATATGATAACTTGAAATATCTGAACATTGACCATTTCTTTCTGGTATAATGACTATGTGTATTCCTTTCATCTTTTGATGTTTTTAGCATCATTTTATATCTTTCTTTTTTCTTCAGTTCTTTCAGCTTGAGAAATGTTGAGTGTGTTCTTCCCTTTTGGTTTTCTAATTCCAGGTCTTTGCACATTTCATTGTAATATTTGACTTTGTCTTCTTGTCCTGCCCTTTGAAATACTTTATTCAGCATTTTTTCTTTTTTTCTTTTTTTTTACTTGCTTTAGCTTCTCTAAGCTTAAGAACAGGTTTCAGTTTCTTCTGACATCCATCTTAATCTTTTCTTTTTCTTGTCTTTTTAATGACCTTTTTGCTTTCTTCATATATGATGTTATGTCATACCACAATGCTTCTGGTCTTTGGTCATTCACTCTGTTCTTTGAGATGATCAGCGTCTTATTTTAGCTCTCAGGGACTTGTTTTAATTTCCTTCAGCTTCATCTTATAGAATGACTATGAATTCTACACCATTCCTGTATAATTTGTTGTCCCCCATGTAGTAAACCATATGATTGTCATATTAAAAATTGCCAGTACTAGCCCAATTCAGCTCACTAATGCCTAGGATATCTATCTTTATGCGTTTCATTTCATTTTTGACAACTTTCCATTTTCTTAGATTCATAATTTATACATTCTGCTTTCTGATAATTAGTGGATGTTTGTTAGCTGTTTTTTCTCATTTTGAGTTGTGCCCCAGCAGCAAATGAAGGTCCTGAAAGTTTAACTCCATCTGCGTCATTAAGGTCAAATCTGTTCTGAAGAGGCAGCTCTTTCACAGTCATAGTTTGAGTACTTTCCAGTCTGAGGGGCTCATCTTCTGGCACTATATCTTACAATGTTCTTGTGCTATTCATAAAAAGTTTTCAGTGGTTAACCACTCATAAATAGTTTCTCTCTGCTACTTTCTAGTCTGTCTTAGTCTTTAAGCTC
Organism: Chrysochloris asiatica; assembly: GCF_000296735.1. Classification (NCBI taxonomy): domain Eukaryota; kingdom Metazoa; phylum Chordata; class Mammalia; order Afrosoricida; family Chrysochloridae; genus Chrysochloris; species Chrysochloris asiatica. Next base: position 6,676,478 of record NW_006408655.1, read on the forward strand.
TGCTTAAACTTGTCCATCATGGGTGACTCTGCTGGTATTTAAAAATTCCAGTGCCATATCTTCCAATATCACAACACACAAGCCACCACAATACAACAAACTTACAGACAAGTGGCAAACTTAGCAACAACACATTAAACATAAATAGCAAAATGTTTAGTTATTATTTCTTGGCATATCCTCCTCCTAGTTCTATATATTTTTAAAGTTCATCTTTCTGTCTCTCTAAACACTTCCCTGAAAAATCTGTGCACTTTGATTTACACCACATCAAAATACCAGTTTTGCCTTCCTTAAGGAATTCAAATTGTATTTCTCGAGTTTTGGAACAAAAAGACATCTGAACGGACGAAATCAATGCCAAAAGGTGGTTGGGGTAAAAATTCCCAACAAAGTTCTTGGATGAAATACCTATATAGAGAAAAATGACTGGCATTTTGAATTGCAAGCAAGCAATTTGCTTTTGGTTGTATCGAGGCAGGAAAAGTCTGTGCTTATCAGAGAAAACTGTACTCTAGGATTGAAAGTTAAAGGGAGCCAGCAACCCAACCCCTGGTATGCTCACTGGTGACCACCTGGACCCACTTGATAAGTAGACGTGGAGGAGAATGCCGCAGTGAATAAATGAGTTGAGAGAGAGAAGAGAAAGGGCTGCCTGTTATAAAATTGGGGGAGTTGTGTGGATTCCTGAACCTAGCCCATGGAGGAGTAGGGCTGAGAGATTGAAGGAACCAGCTGATCTGAGTGTAAGGACGAGTGTGTGGAATCCCAAGCTTGTAGTTGGTACCCCTTTGGCTTAATAAGGATGACTAGGGCTGAATTGATCAGAACCCAACTGAGTGAAGAAAGAGATGTTTGAGCTAGTGTAAATTAGCACAATTCCGATGGCTTGCTGTGGACTGGATTTTGTTAATGAGTGCAGGTAACCTAAAGCTCCAACAAGAACAGGAGATTCTTTATATCAGTGAACTTGTTTGTGCAGTTTAGAAATTGGCTATCAGATATGGGTGGATAAATTGGCACAAAGTGGCTGGCTTACAAGTTTTCATGGGCATATTTGCTATTAAAATGTTATGGGAAAAGGTAATGCATCGTGTGTGAAAAGGACAATGGCTAGAAGAGTGAAGGGGTGGTCTGTGGTGTAGTGAATTATCTAATGTCGCTTCTAGCCATGGTCTGTAATTCCCACCAAACAACATTTGTAATTGTAAAAACTTGAAATTCTAGCTAGCATGGGTATAAAATGAGCCATCTCTTGAGCAGGAGGATCTTGATAGCTCTCATTACCATCAAGAAGAGTCAGCAGTGGCACACATACTTTGGATTCCATGGGCTGTGCGTGTTGAACCTCCTAGACCCAGGAACAGAAAGCTGTGACACTGGAGGAGTGGCAGAGGAGCTGCAGCAGAGGCAAGAAACAGCGCAAAACAAGAGCCCACACAGAACAAAAGTAAAGCTGAGTGACTTTGGGGCTGGAGGCTTGTTTGTAGAGCAGGGTGCCTCTAGGCACTTAAGAGGCGTAGTTTGGTTTGCTGACTTGTGGAGCTAAACTCGAATGCCTTTAGGCTGAAACTTATGGTGGAGTGATGTGTCCTCTGGGCATTTACCAGCAGCTTACTGGAAAAACTGTGCCCTGAGCATATCTGACCCAAAATTGTAGCTTGTTGTCCTGGTGTGGCGCTGTGGGTTAATGCACCAGACCGCAAAGCCATTTGAACTGCAAGATCGGTGGTTCAAGCTTACCAGCTGCTCCTTGGAAACCCTATACAGGGTCGCTATGGGTCGGAATCAACTCGGGTCGGAATCGACTCGACAGCACTTGACAGCAACAACAACCTTCCCTATTGCAATGAATTAGCTAACCCAGCTGAATAGAGAAGGATGTGGGAGGAATGATTGGTGCCTCCTATTTTTGTACTTGAGGAAATAGCAGGTGCATTGTCATAATAGAAAAGAATTCCTTGGTGCAACTTTCCTGGCCTTTTTCCTTTTAAGTTTTAAGTTTTCTTAGTTTGCAGTCCCTGATCATCCAGTGTCCTTTGAAAAAAAAAAAATCTATCAAGATTACCCCTTTAATTAAAAACGTCACTATGACGTTCACATTTTGTCTCTCTGTTTTGAATTTTGCCCAGGTGTTTCTATTATTTATTTATAAGTACCCTAACAAAATTGAGTCTTGGTGTGGTGTACTGTAGGATAAGCACTGGACTGCAAGGTCAGTTTGAACTACAAGATCGGCAGTTAGATCCACCAGCCATTCCTCCTAAACCCTATACAGGATTGCTATGAGTCAGAACCAACTCGGCAGCACTTAACAACAACAAGGAGATTGCGGCTAAGATAGTTATATTACTGAGAGAACTTGTCTACAGCCATCTACTTATCATGGAGACATACTTAAACACAGTTTGGCTTACCTGTTTGTATATAAACTGGAACCCTGTAGCAGTACTTTTTTTTTCTTTTT
>NW_006408655.1:6680957-6691438 GCF_000296735.1 Chrysochloris asiatica
GTGCAGATATGGTCATCTGCTTCTGTTTTTTGGGCATCTTCAGGGGTTATCTGTGGCCTTAATACTTAGATGGGTGTGTATTTTGGTACTTTTTATGCTTTCTGAATGCCTCCAGGTAGATGTGATCAGGAAATGGGCTTCCCTTTTCACTCTTCTTCCTGAGAAGTTTCAAGATACCACTGTTGGTCGTTTGGACGTAACTTAGGATTTAATTTTTGGCCTATTTTCTCTTTTGTCTGCTTGCCCTCCTCCACAATCCCCGTTCAGGCATTTTTTCTAGTTGGAAACAGTTCAGGGCCAGCTGTGGCCGTTTGGTTTTAATTGGAAACTATCTCTTTAAATTTCGAGGAGATCTGTGCACATGTGTAGTAGTACCCTCCGAGGGTGGGGTTGGGGTGCCCACTAGCTCAGGCACCCCTATAGTCACCAGAATGGAGGTGCGCAGATAGCAAGGGACCAATGAACAGATACCAAAAGAAAAGAAAGTCCACACCTTTATCTCAGCGGTTCTGCCAGGCGTCTGTGGCCACTCCTATCTTTCCCCCACGTGGTCTCACCCAAGATGGAGGCTCCTGGAGCAGCTGAGCGTCCCGGACTAGAAAGCAATAGACTTCTTTCTTCTGCCACAAATTCCCCCAGCTGTTAGCCTTCCAACCTTCTAAGTATTCCTTTATATGTGGTTCAGAGTTCTGGGACCATCCACTGAGCCTGCTTGGTCGGGTATTCTGTGTTCTTGTTGTTGGAGCTCTTTGCTACACTTCCACCTGATCCGCCGTCTTGTTTGTTCTTCTCTTTTTAATGTTTTATTGTGAATTATGTGATAGTTTACATGGGAGAACATTAGTTTTACATTCATCATATTGTATATAATTTCATTTCTATGGTTACAATCCGCTCCATGCATCATCAACCATCCAAAGGGTATACACTACAAGCATACCCCCCAGTCATCAGCACACAGCCCTTTCCCTCTCTGTGTCTAAAGTACCCAACAGCTCCATCTCTCCATGTCATCGTCTCTGTAGCAGTACTTTTTGGCTTACCTTCATATGCTCTTTTTCATCAGGTTTTAATTTTGCATTGTTGTTGTTGTTTAAATGCCATTGACTCATAGCAACCCTGTATAGGGTTTCCAAGAGCAGCTGGTGAATTTGTACTGCTCATCTTGAGGTTCCGGTCTTGTGCATTATCCCATAGTGCCACACCAGGGCCCCAATTTTGCTTTAAACAGTCTTATTCTTTTAGAGTACCAACTTGGTTCTTTACTGTAGTACTGTCGTTGCTTGATCTGTTTATCTTTGCAATTCTCATTTTCAATACAATTTTGAAATAGTACATTATTGTTGTTGTTGTTAACTGTCGTCGAGTCAGTTCCGACCCATAGCGACCCTGTACAGGGTTTCCGATGGTGGTAGCTTAAAATCTTAGATCTATTAAAAAAAAAAAAAAAACATTTATTTTGAATTGAGGTGAAGGTTTACAGACAAGATTACCATTTTTGTAGTTAACAGATCTTACACTGTGTCTTCTCAATGATGCAATTCCTGCCTTGCAACAGCAGTTGTCCCGCTTCCTCCCTGTGGCTACCCACGTACAAATGCCTTCTTTCAAACTCATCTCATATATTTGTGGGACATACGTAAATATGTCTTTCATAGCCAGCCTGTATGTCTGTCTATGTATCGACACACAGAATACTGCTGTTTCAGTGTTGCATATATATCATTATTTACCTCTGTCCCTTTCAACCTTTACATATCTCCCTTGTCTTCACCTGTGTTCATCATTCTTCTGCCAACCTCCCTCTTGCTGTCCTCTCCCTTCTTGTATATTGCCCCCCCATCACCTGAGTTTATATGTGCTTACCCTCTAGCCAGTGAATTACTCTTCCTTTATTCCCACCCTTGGTTACCATCAAAGAATGCTTCTTTTAGTATGAAACCTTTTCTTGAGTTCTTTATAATTGTGATCTCAAATACAGTATTTGTCTTTTGTGATTGACTTATGTCACTCAGGATAATGTCCTCCAGGTTCATCCATGTTGTGAGGTATTTCACAGATCCGATATTCTTCAGTGTTTCATAGTATTCCATTTTTATATGTATCAAAGTTTGTTTATTCACTCTTCCGTGATGGGAATTTAGTCTGTCTCCATCTTTTGCTGGTTTGAATAGTGCTGTGATGAACATCCGTATGCATATATCTACTCGTGTCCTACCTCTTCTTTCTTGTGGATATGCACCAAGTAGAGGGACTGCTGGGTCATGCAGTATTTCTATTTCCAACATTCTGAGGAACTGTCATGCCATTTCCCATACTGGTTTAAACCATTTACTGTCTGACTGAAAATATAGAATTGTCCTGGTATCTCATACCCTATCCAGCTTTTTTTTTTTTTTTTTTAATTTTTTTTTTAATGGTGGTTTGAGATGATATCTCATTGTTGTTTTGATTTGCAGTTAGATGTATATTTATAGCAGTATAATTCATTTCTGTGTGCCTCTTACTGGGCTTTTAAATAAGTTACATGTGATTCTTATGGTATGTCATGACTATACTCAAAGCAAATCTCATTTGATGGAGAAAGTAAGGTAATTCTAATAATTGTTCATTGATAGAAAGGGGCTTAAAAGAGTTTGTGGAAAAATTCCATTTCTTTTCAATCAATTTTCCCCCGAGATTTTGGAATTCCCATAGTATGTGCTATAGAATAAGTGTGAATGCTAGTTTATTTTAGATTTGGATATTCTCACCTTAAGACTAGGTTCCTATTCAAATCTGCCAAAGTAGTTTGTAACTAGTTGGAATTTTTGTTCTTCAGATAAGTCCACTTTTACTTTAGACTTTTTTTATTGTGAATTGACGCAGGTTTACAGAACAGATCATCAGTTGAACATTCATTTTTGTTTTGCCAATCTCCCTTTTGTTGAATAGTACCTTCCCCATCACCCAAGTTAACTTGTGGTCTACCTTCTACCCTGTGAATAATTTTCTCTTCTGTCTACCACTAGTATTCATCATCAAATGTTTCTTTTAGCAGGAAAAGCTTTAACTGTTTGCAAACAATATTAGTCCTTTTTGATTGACTGGTTTCACAGACTCATCAGTATTCTTCACAATTGCTTAATATTACATTGTGTGTATGTACCAAATTTTGTTTAACCATTCTTCTGTTGGCGGGCATTTAGACTGTCTCCGTGGTTACGCTGTTGTGAATAGCTGCAATGAACATGGGTGTGTATGTATTTATGTCATTGCTCTCATTTCTTGAGGGTATATACCAAGTAGAGGGATGGCTGGATCATACAGCATTTCTATTTACAACTTCGGAGAAAGTGCCATACCATTTTCCACAGTGGTTGCACCATTTTACAGTCGTACCAGCAGTGTAGGAGTGTCCCAGTCTCTCCACTCTCCACACCCAGCATTTGTTGTTTTCTACTTTTTTTTTTTTTTTGAAAGTTTGATATTAATTCTGGGGTAAGATGATATCTCATTGTTGTTTTGATTAGCATCTCTATAACATAACAGCCATTGGTTATGTGCTGTGGAGTCAGTTCCAACTCATAACGACCCTATACAGGCTTTCCGAGGCTGTAAATCTTTACGGGAGCAGAAAGCCTCATCTTTCTCCTGCGGAACAGCTGGTAGTTTCGAAATGTTGACCTTGCGGTTCACAGCTCGACTCGTAGCCACTACGCTACCAGAGCTCTGTTAACAGCCATTTGAGGGATGCTAATGGCGGAGTCCTGGTGTGGTACCATGGGTTAATGTTTTGGACTGCAAAGTCGATTTTTACTGCATGGTCGGGTGTTCAGGCTTACCAGCTACTCCTCGGGAACCCTACACAGGGTCATTATGGTTCCGAACCAACTTGATGGCACTTAACAACAGTTGGTAATGGGATTCCTGATGTGACGATATAGGATAAGCACCTGACCATAAAGTCCACTTGAACCGCAGGTTGGTGGTTCAAATTCATCAGCCGCTCCTTGGAAATGCTATACAGGGTCACTATGACCATAACTGATTGAATGGCACTTAACAACAGTGGGTAATGAGAACCCCTGGTGTGACATTATAGGATCAGAACTCGACTGCAAACCATAAGGTGCGCAGTTCAAATCCACCAGCTGCTCCTTGGAAATCCTACACAGGGTTGCTATGATCTTGAGCATTTCTTCATGTTTGTTGGTCACCTGAATGTTGCATTTATTGACATGTCTGTTCATGTTCCTTGCCTGCTTTTTAATGGGGTTGTCTTCTTGTTATGTTGTTGAAGTGTTTTAGATATTGTTCCTTATGTGTCGTTGCCAAAATTGTTTTCACAGTCTGTGGATTCTTTTTTTTTTCTTTATTCCCGCTCTTTCGATACACATAAGTGTCTGTCATTTATTTTGTCTTATGCTCTTTGTTTACAGTTATGTTTGATAGTACATTTATGCCATGTATCAGAGCTTTTAAGTTTGTCTCTATTTTTTTCATTGATGATCTTTATAATTCTTGATTTCATATTTAGGTCTTTAATCCATATTGGATTTGTTTTTATATATGGTGTGAGATAAGGGTCTTGTTTCATTCTTCTGAAAATGGATTTCCAATATTGCCAGCATCATTTGATGAAGAGACAAGATATTCCAGATCAATTTCTTTTTAATCACTCAGAAATATTTTTCCATTTTACCTGTTTATTTGTTGTATTCTTTATATTTATACACTGTCATGTCTAGGAATTCAACAAGTGGTGCTTTTAACTCTGTTGTTAAGTGTCATCGAGTCGGTTCTGACTCATCGTGATCCCTGTATAGGGTTGCCGAGGAGTAGCTGATGGGTTTGAACTGCCAACCTTGTGGGTCACAGTTCAGTGCTGATCATTCATTTCTCCTCTCACTTTTATTATTTATTTTCTTCTATCTTTCAGCTTACTCTGATGCTCTTTTTCTAATTGTTGGAGATGTTGAATTAAGGTGTTGATTTTGGTTCCTGGTTTTGGACTTGTGTGCTGGTTGCTATGAATTACTCTTGGAGCACCGCTTTTTATGTGTCCCAAATGTGTTGGTTGGTATGTTGTGTTTTGTTAAGTTCAAGAAGCATTTAGAAAAACATTAGCGGAGTATGAATTCAGGAGTGAGACAAGTCATCCACGAGCATATAGTAGGTTCACAGTTTATATCATTTGAGATTCATATGTAAGGAGTCCTGGTGGGATATTGTGCTAGGCTGCAGGATTGGTTTGAACCTCAAGGTCGGTGGTTCAGTGTCACCAGCCGCTCCTTGGAAACCCTGTACAGGGTTGCTATGATTTGGAACCAACTCAATGGCACTTAACAACAACAATGAGATAATACTAATGGGAGGAGTTGTTGCTGTGAACTGTGTGGAAACAGAACCCATTGATCTAGACATTCCAGATTTGATTTATTTTTAATCACAACAGGCTTATTTTTCCATTTTACCTGATTAGTTGGCATGTTCATCATACTTAATACACTAGCTGTCATGTTCAAGAATACAGCAAATGCTACTTTTAACTCTGTACTTAATTGTCTTTTTAATTTATGTACGGAGTCTTGATGTGGTGCTGTGGATTAATGCATTGGACTGCAAAGTTAATTTGAACCACAAGGTTGGTGGTTCAAGCTCACCAGCTGCTCCTTGGAAACTGTATACAGGGTCACTATGGGTTGGAATCCACTAGACAGCACTTAACAACAACAATGTATGTGAACTTAATCACTTTGGTAAGAAATTACCAGAAATAAAAATTAAAAGAGCTCACCTAAAACCAGGAACTGTATCCTAGGAGGAATAAAAGGTTGCAAAACTCCTTTGCAGAGGCTTAAAACAAAAATCCCCGGAAAAGTAGCTGGAATAAAGTAAACTTAAACCATGGAATTGCTTTCTTGAATCAGAACACTAGGGAACTGAGATGAGATGAAGGAGACAGAAAATCGACATGGAAAGGCATGAAATTTGGGGTACTGTTAGATTAAGCTTGTAGAGGATGAATTTGACGAGTAGTATGCATCTGTAGTAAGTAATATTAATGTTTACTATGTTGTTGTTATTAAGTGACTGTTGAGTCGACTCTGACTCATAGTGACCTATGTACAACAGAATGAAACACTGCTCAGACCTGTACCACCCTCAAAATTCCTTAATCTTGAGCCCACTGCTGCTGCTTCTTTATCAGTCCATCTCATTGGGGTCTTCCTCTTTTTGATAACCCTTCACTTTTCCTAGTATGATGTCCTTCTCCAGCGGAAGGTACCCCCCAACAATATGTCTGAAGTATGAGAGACAAAATCTCGCTATCCTGGCTTCCAAAGAGGATTCTGGTTGTATTTCTTCCAAGACAGATTTATTTATTCTTCTTACAGTCATGGTGTTTTTAATATTCTTCTCAAACACCATAACTCAAGTGAATTAATTATTCTAGGGTCTTCTTGATTCACTGTCCAATTTCATGTGCATATGAGACTATTGAAAATATATGGGTTAGTCACCAAGATGTTGCTTTTTTCATTTCAAAGCTTCCATGCTTTGTCTCTTGAATTACTCTAGATTCTTAGAAGATAGGCTTGAAGGATACAAGTGATAAAAACAGAACTACATTAACATTTGGATGGTGAATCAACCACTGGGGAGGAAAAGTAATTTTCATTGTGCATGCTAACTGCTACAAAGCAAAATGAATTTACACGCATCTCTTGAAACTGCAAGAGAAGCAGAACATGAAAAGTTTCTGTTGAGTGAGAGAATTAGCGTAATTGGAAATAAATTATATAAGCTACTTTTAATGTAATTTAAAGTGATAATTGCATTCATAATTTATATAGAGTGCTGCTTTTTATTTTTGTGAAAATAAAATAAATTTATAATGGATTTTAAATTTTTCATGTTTTTTGAGGGGGAGACTTTTTTTTTTTTTTAATTCTCTCTTCCCCCAATGTCTTAAGTTCCTCAACTTGTCTATCATGGTTCAAAATAAGAAATTAAAATGAGAAAATTTTAATTTATTCTTTAAATCAAGGTAACAGTTCCACTCTAGCAAAGTAGAAATTTAAATTCATTAGGTATGTACCAAAGTCAATATTGGTTTGAATGGTATTAAATTATTCCTAATGTATGAAGGTAAGTAAAAAATTATCTGCACTCTATTTATTTTAAAACACCCATCTGCATCCATGGCTGATGACAACGTTGAACATGCACATGAAATGATTCTGTTGAATAGATGAGTGAGTAGATTATGTAACAGATTGTTTGTAAATCAGCCATGGCTTTGGCTATGAAATTAATCCATGATTAATCGGAAAGCTTCTATGAGATTGGAACCGAAACAACTCACAGAGAGCATAAAGAGAAGTGTTTGGGCAAACAAAATTTGGACTAATACTCAAAGGAAGGTGACTATTTCTCTTTAAAAAGTCATTACTGTTTCTGAGACATGGATTTATCACTGCACCCCTGAGAATAAGTGACAAGAGTATGGAATGGAAACATCTTCAATCACCGACCAAGAAAAAGTTCAAAAGTCAACCATTGAGTTATGGCACTAGAGGAGAATATGAAAAGTACCATGGACTGCCAAAAGAACAAATAGATCTGTGTTGGAAGAAGTATTGCCAGAGTATATTTAAGGGCACAAGGTCCCATAGGATAAGCAGTGAACTGCTAACTGCAAGGTCAGCGGTTCACGCCCACCAGTTGCTCCTGAGAAACCCTATACAAGGTGGCTCTGAATCATTACTTGATGGCACTTAATAACAACAAATGAAGATAATGACAGTCACACTGAAGGGTACTGGTGGGCTATAGATGAAATTTTTTCACCATCTTTTTGAAGTTTCTTTGTATCACTCAAGCATTTGTAGTAATTGGTAATGAACTGAATGGCAGTTGATTGAGGAGAATTGGTGCTTTTTAATAAAAAAGATACATAGGTAGAAATGTTTAGCATGTAAATGAATTGAAAATAGATGTGGAATAAAGAACAGAATTGGAACTATTCCATAAAGAGGTAATAATGGAAGATGAAATTGGTCATGGCCAAGAAATGTTCATAGAGAAACAAACAAAAAAGAGGTTAGAGTAGAGAAATCTAAAACAGGTAGAAAAGAAAAGTCAAACAAGATAAAGGAATAAGATACAGGAGAAAGGCATATTTATTTAATGGAACTAGAATGTAGAATAGATCAAAAGCCTAAAATTAAGACTTGAAGGAAGATAAAATATTCAATGTCAAAACAGATCTTGTAATTTTTTTTTTTTTTTTTTTGCATCTCCACCACTTTGCATTAATGAATGTCTACTTTCTCCTGCGAAGGAGCTCTGGTAGCGTAGTGGTTACGAATCGGGCTGCGAACCTTAAGGTTAGCGGTTCGAAACTACCAGCTGCTCCGCGGGAGAAAGATGAGGCTTTCTACTCCCGTAAAGATTTACACCCTCGGAAACCCTGTACAGGGTCGCTATGGGTCGGACCCGACTCGACGGCACTTAACAACAACAACAACAACAACTTTCTCCTGCTGTCTCCCCTCTACAACCCACCCCCCAAAAATGAGCTGCATATTACTTTCATGTATAAACAGTAACTTGTTTGTGCAAAAAGTGTTGTCTTTATTATGTACTTAAGAACAGTGCCGTAAGATCATAAATTTTGGCAAATAAATTATAAAGATTATACTTCTGAGCTACAGTTAATTTCTTTTATAGTTTTCAATGTCTAAAATATAACTTCTTGTCAATCTCTTCTCTTGTATTCCTTGCCTGAAGTATTAGTAGTACCTTTGTCCTGGAGTCAGTGTTTCTTTTTGTCTGTCTCATCCTATTTTCTGCCTGCCCTAAACTGCATTATTCACCAAGATCTTTCAGGTCTACCTTCTAACTATTTCTTTTCTAATTAATGGAAAATGTTTTCCAGATAGGACTTATATAATTTTTAAAATCCACATTTTCCCTCATTACAACTGCCTTGATTCAGATCTGTATCAGGTCTTGGCCAAAATATATTAATATCCTTCTTTTGGTTTTGTAAACGTACCTAAGTTGATCAGATGGACTAGCTCAAGCTAGTATCATAGAAAATGAAGGTAGGAAACAGTGTCATTCATGGTAAAAACTTAGTTAAGAATACTAGGCATTGCTTGTGTATTCTATCTGAAAGTAATCTTGGGCAAACAAATTTTAATTTGAAAATTGATTGTAGGGATCAGAATATGAGCATTTAGTTTAGATCTTGTGTAAGGGTGAACACCATAACATTCTTTTTTCTGTTGATATAATGTATTTAGTTATTTTGCCCCTTCCTTTCACATTAATATCTAGTCATGTGTTTGCAGAAAGTGTCCCATTACCTTTTTTAAAGCTGGGGTTAACCTGGGAGTTATCCATGCCTTTTTCCATCGGTTCCTTTAGAAGGTTGATGTCAACTTGTTTCACACTTGTTTGTTGTATGCCATCAAGTTCATTTTCGATTCATAGTGATTCCAGATTACAGAATGACCTCAAATAACTGCCTCATAAGGTTTTCTAGGCTGCAGTCTTTATAGAAGCACATAACCAGGTCTTTTTGTAGACATTGGGTGGGATTGAAATGTCAACCTTTTGGTTTTTTGACAAGGACTTAACTATTGTGCTTTCAGAGCTCCTTAGAGGGTCATTTTATTTCCAAATCCCTAGACTTATGGATATATGAAGGCACTGGTTCCTGAAAGAATAGTTTACATACATAATAACAGAGATTTGAAGTTATATTTCTGAACGCTTTTTTCCATCATGCTTGTAATATTAGCAGCAACTAATATTTTTAGTTAACAGGTACGTTAAGAAGCTTATATTGAGTCATTTCTGTATGTTTCAAGGTTTAGGAAGCAAAAAACTTGAATCTATGTTGACAATAATAGAAAATTTCATTTTCCACCAAGTTCAGTCCTGAAGAAATTATATGGAGTGAAATCTGTATAATAAACATAATAAAAGATATGAGGAAGATAATAGTAATTTTAAACAAAATATTAATAAGAAACGAGTAGAAATTTTAAATACAGAAAACTATAATAGCTGCAGAACTCAAAACAACAGATAAAACTGATGAACAAAATGATAGATTTGTAGATCATATGAAGGAAATCTTGAAAGAAGGAGAGGATCAAGACAAATAGACATAAAAGAAAAACTATAATATGGAAGATAGACGTAGATTATATACGTTAAGAGACAGAGAAAGGGAGAGAAATAAAAATAGGAAGAAATATTCAAAGAAATAATGGAGATAATAGTCCTTTAAAAACATGAGAGACCTTAGTTGTTGTTTTTTTGAGTGTCTTTTTTTAACGTTTTATTGTGAATTATGTGATAGTTTACATGGGAGAACATTAGTTTTACATTCATTCTAACGTATATTGTTTCTCATTGCCATGGTTACAATCCCCTCCATGCAGTCCATACCCCCCTACCCCCCAGGTCTTCAGCACACA
>NW_006408655.1:6692693-6698860 GCF_000296735.1 Chrysochloris asiatica
ATTCCAATCAGTTATAGGCAGAAGACGGACTTACAAGCTTTCTATGGTGATGCTTTTCGCTATTCCTTTCTCTCCCCCACCAGTGTCTATTTTATAATATAATGCAAGGAAAACCAAAATTCAAAAGACAGCCAAACATCTTAATATTATTCCCCCTTTTCCACATTCCAACCATGGCTTGATCTCTGTATCCCAATACTCTATTGTTCTCAAGTTGTGCATATATCATTATTTACCTCTGTCTCACTTAGCCCCTTAAGACCTGTATAATTGTTCTCCGAGACCTTAGATTTTAAGACCCCGTTGATTGCCAGAGAAAAAAGAGTGAAAGAAAATCCTCATTTAGATGCAATATAATATATACTAATTGTACAATATCAAAGACAAGCACAATACTAAAAATCAGAGAGAGAGGGAAAACAACAACAACAAGAGAATCAACGTCTTTGTTATTAGGAAACACCTTAAGGGTGTTGAGTCACTGGGCTTGAGTGTAATTTCAGGGAACATCCAGGCTACGTGATTCACAAAAATGTAGTAGCAACGGGGTTCTTAAAAACTCCTGAAAGGCCATCTTAAAGAAAACTGTTAGTCTCTTCCTTTCTATAGTAAAGAAGAATGAAGATAATCAGACCCATGGACCATACAATTTTCAGCCTACACCGCCCTTAGACCAAAAGAATTACTCCTACCTAAGGTGTGCAACTATCAACACTCAAGGAAGCAGCAGTCAAGAAATCAGATGATATATTGCATTAGGCAAATCTGTTGCACAAGACCTTTGTAAAGTGTTGAAAAGCAAATATGTCAGCTTGAGGACTAAAGCATCGACTCAATGGTACCTAACAACAACAACAAGGTGTGTGACAGGGTTGTATTCTTTCACCATGCTTATTCAACCTGTATCCTGAGCAAATAATCCAAGAAGCTGGGTTATATGAAGAAAAACGTGGCATCAGGATTGGAGCTTCCTCCAATATTTATTAATAACCTAAAATAACGCAGATGATAACGTCTTGCTTGCTGAAAGTGAAGAGGACTTAAAAGTATTTACTGATGAAGATCAAAGAGCACAGCCTTTGGTATGGATTGCATCTCAATGTTAAGAAAACAAAAATCCTCACCACTGGACCAATAAACAACATTCTTATCAATGAAGAAAATATTGAAGTTGTCAAGGACTTCATTCTTGGATCAATTATTAACACTCATGGAAGCAGCAGTCAGGAAATCAAATGACGTATTGCATTAGGCAAATCTGCTGCACAAGACCTTTTTAAAGTTTGAAGAGCAAAGATGTCAGCTTGAGGACTAAAGTGCGCCTGACCCAAGCTATGGTATTTTCAGTAACCTCATATGCATGCAAAAGCTGGACAGTGAATCAGGAAGGCCATAGAAGAATTGTTGTTTTTGAGTTATGGTGTTAGAGGAGAATATTGAAAGTGCCAAGGGTTGCCCATAGAACCAACAGACCTGTGTTGGAAGAAGTGCAGCCAGAGTGTTCCTTGGAGGCCAGGATGGCCAAACTTCGTCTCTCATACTTCGGACATATTGTCAGGAGGAACCAGTCACTGGAGAAGGATATCATGTTTGGTAAAGTGGAGGGTCAGAGAAAAAAAGAAATACCCACCGCGTACCTCGCTCCCCCCCCCCGCCAGCAAGATGGATTGGCATAGTGGCAGCATCAATGGGCTCAAGCGTAGCAACAATTGTTAGGTTGGCTCAGGACCTGGCAGTGTTTCGTTCTGTTGTGTATAGAGTCACTATGAGTCTGTACCAACTCGATGGTACCTACAATGACAACATACCTCTCTGATCCGATCACAATACAAAATAAAAATCCTAGACAAAGTAGAAGAAAGATATAGAACAAAATTCAAAGTCATTTAAAAAAAAAAAACAACCCAAAAAACACAGGCTTGCAGATCTGGTAGAACCTTCAGACTATGATCCTTAGACACCCGTCAAACCTTCCTCTGTCTGTCTGTCTGTTTTTCTGTCTATTTCTCTATAACAAAGTTTAGAAGGCAGGAAATAACTGGGAAGATTGGTAAATGGAAATGGGGAACCAAGGAAGGAAGTGAGGGAATTCCAACTAATGTCACAAAACAAAATATTTGTTAATTGTTTAATGGCCAGAGTCTGGTACCTGCTCCTAGCCCCAAGGGATGGCAGAGAACAGATGGACCAGGATCAGGAGCCCTGAGACAAGGTACTTCAGGAATTTCTTTCTTATTTTTAGTTTGCTAAGTGTTATAGTGGTTACAAGTCGGGCTGCCAAACTCAAGGTCAGCAGTTCGAAACTGCCAGCGGTTCTATGGGTGAAAGATGAGGTGTTCTGCTCCGGTAAAGATTTACAGCCTCGGAAGCACTGTGCAGGGTCAATATGACTGGGAACTTAATGCCTCCATGGTACTTAACAACAACAAGTGTTTTTATTATGAAAGAGTGTTGAATTTTGTCAGATGCCTTCTTTGAATCAATTGAGATTATCATATTTTCCTTTTTTTATGTTAATTGATTTTCTTGTGTGGAACCACACTTGCATTCCTGGAATAATCCCATTTGGTATGTTGTTATTGTTGTCACATGCCGTTGAGTTGATTCTGACTCACAGCAGCCATGTGCACAACAGAACAAAACACCACCTGGTCCTGCGCTATCATCACAACTTGCTGTGACACTTGAACCCACTGCTGCTGACACTCTGCCCATCCATCTCATTGGGGGTCTTTCTCTTTTTTGATGACCCTCCACTTTACTAAACATGATAACCTTCTCAAGGGGCTGGTCCTTCCTGATAATATGCTCGAAATATGAGAGAAGAAGTTTAGCTTCTGAGGAACATTCTGGTTGTATTTCTTCCAATATAGATTTGTTTGCTCTTTTGGTGGTCCATGGTACTTTTAATATTCTTCTCCAACACCAAAAGTCTAATGCATCAATTCTTCTAAAGTCTTCCTTATTCATTGTCCAACTTTCTCATGCATATGAGGGTATTGAAAATACCATGGCTTGGGTCATGTGCACCTTAGTCCTCAAACTGATTCCTCTGCAGTTGAGCACTTTAAAGAGGTCTTATGCAGTGTATTTGCCTAATGCATTACACCCTTTGATGACTTGACTGCTGCTTCCATGAGAGTTGTTGATGGATCCAAGCAATTTGAAGTCTTGACAACTTCAAACATTTCTCGGTTTATCTTGATGCTATTCACAGGTCCAGTGGTGAGAATTTTTCTTTTATTTCCATTGAGATGCAACCCATACCGAAAGCTGTGGTTTTTGATCTTCATCAGTGGGTATTTTAAGTCCTCTTTGCATATTGCAGGTTATTAATGAGTCTTACTCTAATATTGATGCCAGATTTTTCTTTATATAATCCAGCCTCTCGGATTATGTGCTCAGCATACAGAATTGAATAAGTATGGTAAAAGAATACAACTCTGGTGCACACCTATGCTAATTTTAAACAATTCCTTGTTCTGTTTGAAAAACTGCCTCTTGATATATGTACAGATTTCTCAAGAGCACAATTACGTGTTCTGAAAAACTCACTCTTCGTAATGTGGTCCATATCTTGTCATGATCCACACAGTCAAAAGCCTTTGCATAGTTAATAAAACACAGATAAACACCTTTCTGGTATTCTCTATATTCAGCCCTGATCCCATCTGATCTTTCCAATGTTTTTCAGGTAGTTGTCTTCCACATTTCTTGTCATAGATGAGTGAGTGCTTCCAGTGCTGCTGCAGTTTGTGGAAATGTTTCAATTTGTATTCTGTCAATTTGTTCTTTGTCAGTGCCTTCAGTGTACCCTGGACTTCTTTCGTCAATACCATTCATTGCCCCTTGATTATGTGCTACCTTTTGAAATGGTTGAACATGGATTATTTCTCTTTGGTATGTTGTTGTTGTTAAGTGCTGTTGAGTCAGTTCCGACCCATAGTGACCCTGTATAGGGTTTCCAAGGAGCAGCTGGTGAACTTGAACTGCCAACTTTGCAGTTTAAATGGCTTTGCAGTCTGGCACATTAACACACAGTGCCACACAGTGACTGTGTATTCTTTCTATGTTGTTTTAATGCTTCATGCGTCATTCAGTTTTTTGCCCAATGAATCCTTCCGTGTATTGCAAGGTAAGTCTTGAATTTTTTTCCTTAGTTATTTTAGCTTGAGAAATGCTGAGCGTGTTCTTTCCATTTGAGTTTCTAACTCCAGGTCTTTACACATTTCGTTATAATATTTGAGTTTGTCTTCTGTAGCTGCCCTTTGAAATTGTCTGTTCAGATGTTTTATCTTCTCATTTCTTCCATTTGCTGTAGCATTTCTGCACTCTAGAGCAAGTTTCAGTCTCTTATGACATCCATTTTGATCTTTTCTTTCTGTCTTGTCTTCGTAATGACCCTTTGCTTTCTTCTGCAGATGCTCTTGATGTTATCTCAGTACTGTTGTGGTTTACAGTGATTGACATGTAATGCATCAAATTTGTTCCTGAAATTGTTTCTACATTCAGGATGGATATGTTCAAGGGCATATTTTTGCTTTTGTGGACTTGTTTTAATTTTCTTCATCTTCAACCTGAACTTGCATATGAGCACTCTGCCCCTGACCTTGTTTTGGCTGTTGATACGGAGCTTTTCCATCATCTCTTCCTATAGCTGTAGTCAATTTAATTTCTGTGTATTCTGTCTGAAAAAGTTGCTTAAAAAAAAGATCTTTGCAATGAAGACATCATTAGTTTTGCAAAATTCTTATGCGATCCCCAATATCATTTCTGTCATCAAGGCATCTTTTCCAAGTACTAATCCTTCTTCTTTGCATTCCAATCATCAATAATTATCAATACATTATGTTGGCATGTTTGATCAACTTCAGACTGAAGAAGTTGGTAGAATTCTTCAAAATCATCATCAATCCCTTTAGTGCATAAATTTGAAAAAATAGTGGTGTTAACTGGTCTTCCTTGTTGTTCTTAGGTGCCATCGAGTCGGTACCAACTCATAGCGACCTTATGCACAGCAGAACAAAACACTGCCCGATTCTGGGCCAACATTACTATTGTTGCCATGCTTGAGTCCATTGGTGCTGCCACTTGGCCAATCCATCTCTCTGGGGATCTTCCTCTTTTTCTCTGACCCTCCACTTTACCAAACATGATATCCTTCTCCATAGTCTGGTCCCTCCTGACAATATATCCGAAGTATGAGAGACGAAGTTTGGCCATCTTGGTCTCCAAGGAGAACTCTGGCTGCACTTCTTCCAACACGGATCTGTTGG
Organism: Chrysochloris asiatica; assembly: GCF_000296735.1. NCBI lineage: Eukaryota > Metazoa > Chordata > Mammalia > Afrosoricida > Chrysochloridae > Chrysochloris > Chrysochloris asiatica. The sequence continues at coordinate 6,697,970 of NW_006408655.1, forward strand.
TTCTATGGGCAGCTCATGGCACTTTCAATATTCTCCAACACCATAACTCAAAAGCATCAATTCTTCTACGGTCTTCCTTATTTACTGTCCAAAGTTCACACGCATATGAGGTTATTGAAAATACCGTGTCTTGGGTCAGGCGCACCTTAGTCCTCAAGCTGACATCTTTGCTCTTCAACAATTTAAAAAGATATTGTGCAGCAGATTTGCCTAATGCAATACATCATTTGATTTCTTGACTGCTGCTTCCATGAGTGTTGATAGTTGATCCAAGAAGAATGAAGTCCTTGACAACTTCAATCTTTTTACCATTGATAAGAATGTTGTTTATTGGTCCAGTGGTGACGATTTTTGTTTTCTTTACATTGAGATGTAATCCATACCGAAGGCTGTGGTCTTTGATCCTCATCAGTAAATACTTTAAGTCCTCTTCACTTTCAGCAAGCAAGATGGTATCATCTGCATATCACTGGTTGTTGATGAGTCTTCCTCCAATCCTGATGCCACATTTTTCTTCATATACCCCAGCTTCTCAGATTATATGCTCAGCATACAGGTTGAATAAGTATGGTGAAAAAATACAACCCTGTGACACACCTTTCTTAATTTTAAACAATCCAGTGTTCCCATATTCTGTTTGAACAACTGCCTTTTGGTCCAAGTATAGATTCCTCATGAGCAGGATTAAGTATTCCCGAATACTTATACTTCGTAATACTGTCCATAGCTTGTCATGATCCACACAATCGAAAGCCTTTGCGTAGTCTACAAGCACAGATAAACTTCTTTCTGATATTCTCTGCTTGCAGCCAAGATCCATCGGACATCAGCAATGATATCCCTCGTTCCATGGCCTCTTCTGAATCTGGCTTGAACCTATGGAAGTTCTCT
>NW_006408655.1:6703755-6761609 GCF_000296735.1 Chrysochloris asiatica
CATCCCGGAGCCCCCACTCAACCGCACCGCCTGGCTGCCCTAGCAAACCGGAACCTCGAAAGTCCTGTTCATTTCTTGTACCTTGTAATTTTTTCTATTTGCTTTAGCATCTGTACACTGGAGAGCAAGTTTCAGTGTGTCTTCTGGTATCCATTTTGACCTTTTCCTTCTTTCTTGTCTTCTAAATGACTTTTTGCTTTTTTCTGTATGATATTCTTGATGTATCTCACAAGTCTTCTGGTCTTCAGATGATCTCTATATTTCGGTGGGATATATTCAAGGTCATATTTAGGCTCTCATGGACTTGTTTCATTTTCTTCAGCTTCATTTTGAATATGTATATGAGTAATTGATGGTCTGTTCCACAGTCTGTCCCTGGCATTGTTTTCACTGATGATATGGAGTTTTTGCATCATCTCTTTCCGCAGATATAGTCAGTTTGATTTCTGTGTATTTCATCTGGCGAGATTCATGTGTGTAGTCATCTCTTATGCTATCTAAAGAAGGTATTTGAAATGAACAAATCATTGATTTTACAGAATGCTGTCATTCATTCTCCAGCATCATTTCTATCACCAAGGCCGTATTTTCCAACTACAGATTCTTCCTCTTTGCTTCCACCTTTGCATTCCAGTCACCAGTAATGATCAGTACATCTTGATTGCATGTTTGATTAATTTCAGATTGAAGAAGTTCTATTTATAGATGTTGCTAATTGTTTCATTTCTGAAGATTTTTGTTTTCTTCTTGTTGAGGTGTAATCCATTCTGAGGACTGTATGGATTCAAGTTCTCTTTTATTTCAGCAAGAAAGGTATCATTTGCATATTGCAGCTTGTTAATTAGTCTTATTCCAATCCTGACGTGTTCTTTATATAGTCCAGCTTCTTGCATCATTTGCTTATGATACAGATTGAATAAGTATATTGAAAGGATACAACCCTGATGCATACCTTTCCTGTTTTTAAACAATGCATTATTGTCTTCTTCTGTTCCAACAACTGATGTTTGGTCTATATGTAAGCTCTGCATGACAAACAAGTGGTGGAAGTCTAAGTTAGATACCTGTTTTTTCACTCTTAGATCTCTGAGGATGGCTCCATCCTAACATTAGTTACAGCCTTTTGTAATTATCTTTTTTTTTTTTTTTTCTTTCACTAAGCTTATTGAAGGTGAGGATGCATATCTTAAATCTGTGTTTTGTATCTGCCAGTGTATTTGTGTCTGCAAATAGTGAGCCTGAAGATGTTTGTGGAATGAGTGCATTTGTTGAATGAGTACTTTTTTTTTTGGAGAAAATGTATATGTAAAAACCATGTAGGAACCGCAGTTTACAGTTTTAAGGACCCTTAAAATGTATCAATCCTCTTATCCTCATTTGCAGAATGTTGTAAGTGCCTATTTTTATTATGCATCAGTAATATATTGTTTAGAATAAAATAAATTATAGTATTGATAAAAGTTACTAATTTACTGTTGCCTTCTAGAGCTATTGTTTCTCAAAGTGTTTTTGTCATTGACACCATTTTATTTAGATTCATTATTTACTACTTTACTCCTCAGGTTTTTAGGTTCTTATTCTCTCCTACCCTCCCAAGGGCCATGGTTTAAAGATTTCTAAGCTGCCCCTCTATTAATAATATTCTTATACAGGTTTAGCAGTATCCTTGGCTTCTACCTAGCACTATTGTTGTTGTTAAGTGCCATCAAGTTGGTTCTGATTCATAAAGACCCTATATAGGGTTTTCGAGGAGCAGATGGTGAGTTTCAATTGCCGACATAGTAGTTTAAAGTGCTTACCCTATAGCAGTACACCAGTACTCTTTTAGCATCCATGAGTTTTTAAGGAGGTAAAACGATCCTCATATAATTATAAATATTCCTGAGGAAGAAAAACTACCCCTGATTGAAAACCACTGATTTATAGACATTCTCATTTCTCTTCTTATCCCCAAATACCTCTATGTACACTTTATTTTAGCATGAGCATGCTCTCTCGTAAAAAATCACAGTTTTTCCATTCCCTTAGTAATTCCTTATTTTCCCTTAACTTTTGCTCATTTTTTCCCTTGTTTTCATCCACATTTCTAGAATGAATTATGGTGCTACTTAAAATGCTTTCATCCACTCTCCCATCCTTTTTTATCTACAGTGTTCCCTAAAGTAAATAGCACCATCATCTAGTAGCCCAAGTGGCTTTTATCTTTTAATTTGCCCTCCTACTTCCACTCCCACCACCCACTCCTCAGTAACCATATACAGGGTTTCTGTCAGAACTGACATGATGGCACTTAACAACAACAATCCCCCTCCTGCCCCTACTTCTATACTTCATTCATTAATATCACTTCCTTAATATCACTAGAATCTAATTCACCTATTTTATTCCTAGAGCTTAATTCTGCCAGTGCCCTCAGCCTCTCACATGGTCTCTGTATCTCAAGTCTTGTCGTGTTTTGCTTTATTTTCTAAATTGTGTCCTGGGTGTTGACCTTTCTAAAAGAAGGTCTCTTTCTACTTTAGACCTTTTGAATCACTATTTCTAGGGCCCTAGAGTCTGCATTTTGACAGGTTTTCCAGGAGAATTTTTATGGCACTCCTGTTTCATTCTTCTGTTTAAGAAACATTTCATTGCCCTTAGGCACTCCTATTAATTAATAGTAGTTACGTGCCATTGAGTTTGTTCTGACCTATAGCGAAGCTGTATAGGGTTTCTGAGGAGTGGCTGTGGGTTTGAACTGCCGACCTTGTGGTTCAAACTGACCTTGTAGTCCAGCACATTATCCTGAAGTGCCACACACACACAAAGACTGCTGTGCACTCCTAAAACTTAAAATCTTTGCAAAGCTCTTCTCATGAGGTCTTTGCCTTATAACAAAGGCACTTATGCTATCTTAAAATGATTTAGATTATTTTAGAATATGTGTTGTAATGAAAGTTGGTGTTTATTCATTTAGTTACTGGTCCGTTTTTTTTTTTTTGTTTGTTTGTTTTTTTAACTACCAACAGTGAAATCCGTAATTGGGTATGGGATAAGAAGAAATGTAGGTATTGTAAGTCAAAGATTAAAATACTGTGTCTGTAACATTTTACTACTGAGATACAACATTTTTTCCTTTCTTGCAGGTATTTATAACAGCAATGATGTAGCAGTATCATTTCCAAATGTAGTATCTGGCTCAGGATCTAGTACTCCTGTCTCCAGTTCTCATTTACCTCAGCAATCTTCTGGTCATTTGCAACAAGTGGGAGCTCTTTCTCCCTTAGCCACATCATCTGCATCCACTGCTGTTGCTACAACTCAGGTAAATTATTATAATAAAGTAACACGAGGTTTAGTCATTTTTATTTTATTTTACTTTTTTTGTTAAGAGTATGTACAGCAAAAACATCAATTCAGGTTTCTACATGTATAATTCAGTAATATTTGTTAAATCATGTTTATATTTTAAAAGTTGTTAATTGGAGGAGAAATAGGTGATTTAAGGTTTTCTATAGAAATTTATAATATAGCTCAGTTTGTTTTTACAATTTGTTAGTAGATATCATAGACATTTTTACATGATATATATGAGAGATGTAGCTGCCAAATGAGTATGTGGACATAACTGGTTCTAGTTTTCTAATTTTGTTCTAATAAATGTAAAATAGTAATGGGGTGGGAGAGCTTTAACTATCAGGAACCACAAAGTTGTGAACCAATTTTGGATTCTTGTGGTATAAAAGATCATTTTATAATTTTAAAAAATAGATATAATAATGAACATCAGCTATGTAGATTTAAAAAACAATACAGGAGAATATAGGATAAAATGTGAATGATGCCTTTAATACCACTTGGTTTTCCTCCTAGTGGGAAAGAATGAATGTTTGTAAATGTTGACTATTTGCAGGTGTTTTCCCCTTTCCCTCACTGCATATTTGTGACTTGATGAGTTTTACCTAGTCTACAGAAATATGTTAAAAACAAGTCAAATTAGAAAAATTAATAATCCTTAGTTGTTTAAATAGGACAATAAATGGGCAAAACTACACACACACAAATTCCATCCCCCACTTCACCAAAGATAGATATTCAGATTCCTAAAGTATGTATTCTTAGTTTATTTGAATTTTTTCTGTTTCCATTTTTCTCTCAAATTCAAGTAGTAAAGCTAGCTCTTAAAGTTTCAAGAAAATTATAATAACGGTTAAAAATATCTAATTACAAATAGCTTATTACGTAGTTACTTGCAAGTTTCTTTCCACTTTATGTGCTTCTTATTTCCATTGTACAGAGATGCATGTGTATGTGTGTATTATAATAAAGTAACATGAGGTTTTATTATTTTTATTTTATGTTTGTTATAGAGAGTATGTACAACAAAACAAAACAAAAATCAGTTCAAGTTTCTACATATACAATTCACTGACTTTTTTTAATGTCTTGTTTATTTTTTAAAAGTAAGTTAAATGGAGGAGAAATAAGTGACATAGGGTTTTCTATAGAAATTTATGATATATCTCATAATTTATTATTTACATACTTCAGTTTTCAAAACTGCAGTATCCATGAAGTTCAGTAAAGTGAAGCACAATTATATATGGTTGTTAAGTACAATCGAGTCAAGTTCCAACTCATAGACCCTCTGTAAGGTTTCTGAGGAGCAGCTGGTGGGTTTAAACTGCTGACCCTGTGGTTCACAATCCAGTGCTGATCCTGCAGCCCCACATCAGGAGTCTATGCTTTGTTTAATTGTGCTTCACTTTATTGCACTTAATGGATACTGCATTTTTTGCAAATTGAAATATACAACTAATGCAATGAAAGCTGTCAATATCATCATTAAGTCAAAAACTAAAATGACCAACAGAAAGTTAAACCCAGAATATTAATGGTATAATCAATATCTTTGAGAGTGAACTATTTGGTGAAACTGACTAAGGGGAACTTGCTTGGTTAGTTTAGGAGTTTTTCTTTAGATCATTTAATTAGAAAAGTGAGGTTGCCATAATAATGGGCAGGAGGTTAGTGAGGGTGAAAGGGGAAATGAGAAAATGGCCCTTATAAATAGTTTTATCTCTTTTAATTAAGTGTAACCATATACTGTTGAGAGCTTTATATTCTTGGACAAAGTTTCACATTAACATTTTCAGTATGCATTTTTCTCTTCTTATAAAAGTGTGTTTTAATCTCTGGTTAATTCCCGTCTTAATAAAGCAAAAATCTCATTTCTTCTCATTCATTATATTTGTAGGTTTGAGGGTTGGCATTAGGGAGGTGGATGAGGGAAATGTGGTGAAAAGAAATTTATAGCCAGAGGGAAAATTCCACTTAACATGTGACTCAGCTGAAGAACAAAGCAATCATAGTTGCAAGTAATCCAGGATTCTGTCCAATTAAAATCTTTACATTTTATCCCCTTTCCATGTTTCAGTAAGATGGGTCTCATAAATACAATCATCAAGTTAGATTTAAATGCTGCATGCTGAGACAACTGCATCTATGTTTCTGTCTGGCAGTCAATGCTTTCTGCCTTCAAGGGGAAGCTTATATAGTTTGGCTTATCTGGTGCTGCTGTAGCAACCATCAGTCTCCAGGCAACTGAGGCACATTAACCTCTCAGTTGAACTGAGTGCAGAACTACTTTAATTTAGTTGCCTGAGACAAAGTAATGGTATTGAATGTGGAAAATGTGAAAATTTCTAGGTAATGTGCAAGGGGAATAACACAAAAATGTTTAGATAGGACTTTCGAAATTGGGATTACTTATTAATAAGTAAATGTTTTCAGAATGAACAAGTTTATTTCTGATATAACTTTAACATAGACCCTGCTTGTTTTCAAACCAGGCAATGCATTGTGCTTTCATTGTCACATCCTAGTTTTTTTATTTAGTTCTTTTTTTTTTTTTTTTTTTAAATAGTTAATTTAAAATGATGAGAGTAATGCCAAAAGATAAATGGATAAGTTAAAACTATCAATACTTAAATGTAATTCTATAGAAGTCTTTTCATAGTTACTAAAAACCCATCACACTAATAAATACTTAAAAAATATTAATCAGAGAATAAGAATGTAAAATTTGAATAATGTTTTGATACCCCCTACTTCCGTTCCCCAAAAAGCTTAATGAAAGTACTAATTTTTAGTGATTGGCATAGTGGCAGCAGGATAAAATCCCAGAGGTCATTCTTGAGCTTTCTGGCCTTGGCTTTAAATAAGAGGCCTGTCAGCATTATTTTGTATCTTAAGAATTGTTTCCTGGAAAGTAATTAGAGAGGTAAGATGAGGAATAACAAATAGAAATTAATAACTGAGAATTGCTTGATTTGTGCTTTTGATGGAAGAAGAAAGGAGACAGTTATAAAATTGTTGAGGGTGGGGGGTGGGAATCTAATCTGATACTTAGCAATCTAAATCTGATAAGTTGAATAAGAATGTTAAACCTTTTTAAAGCCTGTTTGATAACCCAATTATATGTATTCTTCAGTCTTAACTCCTTTTGTTATATTTGATATACTTATTTTTAGAGCAGTTATTTTACAAAAATTTAGTTTATAGAAAATCTATTTTTACTACTTATTTGTAATATTTTTGTTGTCGTTATGTGCTGTGGAGTGGGTTCCAACTCATAGCGACCCTGTACAGGGTTTCCGAGGCTGTAAATCTTTATAGGAGCAGAAAGCCTCATCTTTCTCCCGTGGAACAGCTGGTGGTTTTGAACTGCTGACCTTGCGGTTCGCAGCCCAATTCGTATGACTACGTTACCAGAGCTCCTTTATAGTTAACATTTATAGTTCCATACCATTACTGGAAGGTAGACATACCGTTCATGTGATTTTTAATGATGTACTCTGCCCTTGTACCATGAATATAGGTATTAGTTTCTGTTGATGTGACATTTATTTTTCATTTTGCCTTTCAAATCCCAGTGTGTTTCCTAATTCTAACATTGATTTTGTCTTGTCTTAGGGAGAATACAAGTACTTTTGTTTTAATTTTTTTAATTGAAGAATTTAAGATTGTAATGAAAAATAATTGCATTCTATTATATCTTGTATTTTGGGTTTTTCTTTTGGATATGGTCTTCATGTAGATATCATAATAATTTGTCTACTCTGTGTTATTATCATAAGAAAGGATATAGATTTAAGAATCATTTAAATAAAGGAACTTTAAATATTTATATGATATTTATTAAAAGCAGATATGTCAGCATTTTGTTTTTTTTCTTCAAGTTTTTACTATGAACTGAGTGAAAGTTTACAGGGCAGATCATCATTTTACGTTCAGCAAATCATATACGTTGTTTCATTACAATGATTATAAATCCCCTCCATGTACCATCAGTTAAACAGTATTTCTCTCTATTCATTTTAGCTCTCTTTTTTTAAACAGTCAGACATACATAATAATTTACACCACCAAAAGGGCACATTTTGCAAGTAGGCCTCCTGGCCTCTATCTCTTAGTCCCTACCTCTCCATGAATTGAGAGTGTTCAGCTGCTCCTTCTCTCCATGTCCCCATCTCTGCCTCCATCTCTGGTGTTGCTGCTTCTCTGGATAAGGTCCCACATTCCACTCATGCTCTTCTCCCTCGATGGTCCTAGGGTCCTCTTTTTCTGGACTGCAAGATTAACTACTCCCCGGTTTCTGTTGCAGAACTTCTACCTTTACAGTTGTGACGGTCACAATTAGTCATGATAACAGTTACTCACTACTGAATCATAAGAATCTTATCCCCATTTCTTTTTACCATCTAGGCAAGATGAAAACTATTCAGTGGGGACTCTATCTCGCCCCCCACACTCTTAAACTGCCTCTTGAAACCTTGTAAGCTAGTCACTTCATGACTTTATCACCCCCTCAGTTTAGGTAGCCAATGTCTCAATTGCCTGTATGTCATCATTTTTAAGGTACAATTTAATGATTAGGATTTTTCTGTTTTCTGTGAGACTTTTTACTTCAGTCAGCGTTGAATATTTTGTTTTCTAAGAGGATACTTTTGGAGCATGTGTGTTTTGAATGTGTGTGTGTTTAAGGGGTGGAGGTTGTTTGTAATTGTTGTTGTCTTTTCAAATGATATTCAGTAATGATGCTTATATTTTGTTTTGAGAAAACAGTTCAGTTTCTCAGACAGATCTTTGTGACTTTGGGAATATTCATGTTTACACAGAATGAAAGTTTCATTGATTTTTAAATAAGAACTTAATTTTCAGTAAGTTAACCTTCTGAGCAAGAAAGTGTTGGCAAGTAATTTGCATTGTCACATATTGGATGGGACAAGGTAATAGCACGAGGTAACATCTCTAGTAAGTAGTGGAACTAAGTTTGCTAGCTCTTTAGTTTACTAATCATTGCCATAAAAACAAACCTCCTGATTGTGTTTTTATTTTAAGAGGTGTTGTTATGGCCCATCAAGTCAGTCCAGACTCATAAGGACCTTGTATTGGGCTTCTGAGGAGTGTCTGGGGGGGGTTTAAACCACTAATTTTGTGGTTCAAACAGACCTTGCGGTTCAGTGCTTATCTGCCACACCAGAACTCCGTTTTAAGAGGTATTCCTTTGAAAAACATTTTTAGAAATATTACTGTGTCTATGAAATACATTGCAAAATATAAGAAATCTTAATGTGAAAACCTGGGTTTCAGGAGCTAAGCTACTCCTTAAATGGAGTCCTAGTGTGGCACTGTAGGGTAAGTACTGGACTGCTAACCACAAGGTCAGTTGTTCAAACTCCCCAGCTACACCAGTTGGCTCCTTGGAAACCCTAAAAAGGTTCACTATAGTAGGAACCAACTTTCAAGGGCACTTTAACAACAATGTGACCTTGGGCAGGTCTTTGATTTTTATGAGTTTCAATTTTTCATGTAAAATGGGAATACTTTAAATACCTGTGTAATCTAAAGCAGGTAGATTATGAAGTACAAGTGAGATTATACACTTTGCAGACTATAAAGTAATATTTGTTACACTGATGTTATTATGTTGTTGTTAATTGCTATCAAGTCAGTGCCAACTCTAGTGACCCTATATACGGTTTCCAGGCAGCAGCTGGTGGGTTTGAACTGCCAACCTTACAGTTAGCAGTCCATTGCTTATTCTACAGTATCACCAACTCTCAGAAAAGTCTGATTACCTGTGAGGAAAGAAATTGTACAAAGGCACTTATACTGTACTATGTTCTTGTTACATGCTGTTGTTGTTAAGGTTCCAACCCATAGCGACCCTGTATCGGTTTCTGAGGAGCAGCTGGTGTACTTGAGGTGCCGACCTGGCAATTCAAATGAACTTTGCAGTCCAGCGCATCAACCCACAGCACCACACCAGGACTCCCTCCTGTACTATAAATACTGTTAAAATTTTCAGTTAAAACATCTAATTCCTTGTTAATGTGTATAAATGATATTTAACCATTTTCATTTCAGCTATAGACCAAGTAAGGTTTTTTCCAGTTTTAAAATTCTTTAGTAGCTTCCTTAGTTCTAGGGACTAGAGTTTTTTTTTTTTTTTAAGATAAGAAATATACTGATCAGATGTTTGTTAACTGAATAAAAAATCTACTTAGAATTATTTGGTTGTTTTGCACAGTTCTGTTGTCCATTCATGAGTGTTCAGTGATGGTTTAACTACTACTCTTTAATCCCTCCCACTACTTTATGGAAACTCAGTTGTGGCACATTTCAACATTAGCCTAAACAATGTTTGAATACGTTAAGTTCCTAACAATTAGGGAGCAGTACAGAGCATTGAGTAACGTGGAATGATGCAATTGAATCTGACAGCTTCAACTGTCAGTCTACTCAAGGGACCTGAAAGTTATTCACACATGGTTTCATTTCTTATCACACACTGAGGATTAAAACTTACTGGTGGTAGCTGACTTAGAAATGGGTTCTGTTATCAGAACATGTTTCATAGTGTACAGTTTAACCTGGCAGAAGAAATAATATGAAACTTTCTGTTCTTGAATTCCCTGCCTTAATGTTCATTTATACTTTTCCTGGGAACTTTTTAAGGTACTAAATGTTATTTGCAAATTTTAAAAGTATACGAACTGTCATTTAAAAGCATTTGAATCCTTACATTATATATCATCGTCATGATGTGATGTGGATTTGGTTCCAACTCTTAGCGATCCTGTACAGGATTTCCAAGGCTGTAATTCTTTACGGGAGCAGAAATCCTCATCTTTCTCCTGCGAAACAGCTGGTAGTTTGAAACTGCTGACCTTAAGGTTTGCAGCTCGATTTGTAATAACTATATTATTTATTGAAAATTCACAGCCTCAGAAACCCTTTACAGGGTCGCTATGAGTTGGAATCGACTCCATGGCACATAACAACAACATATGTAGATTATTATACAATGATATATTTATATAATCTAATAATGTTTTACTCTTTGAATTATTGCCATAGTTATTACTAATAAATTAATGGTAAAGAGAAATAAAATAATGGCCTCTGAAAATACTTTTAAGAAACAACAGCTAAAACGTGAATGCTTACTATGTGCCATCCATACTTCTGTGCCATTACATACATAAAGAGAATCCTTTAATTTTTACAATATTCATTTGAGATAGATATTCTAGAGGGAGCTTAATAATCTGTCCAAGCTTGGTTTGTAGCCAACATAAAACTTTGTGCATTAGAAGTGTATATGATTTAGGATTTTGTAAAATAAATATATTTGTGTGAGTCTGACAAGATTTTAGAATGCATTTTAAAATCATGTATCAGGATTGGAAATCTTGAAAAAGCTGTACATTTCAGAGCATTTTAACTGTCATGTTTATTGGCAGGGTAATTATGTTTTTTTTAAAAAATGCTTGCTGTAACCTGTTTCTATATGATTAAAGTATGACGTTTTACATTCATCTGTAGATAATGTCAAATTGCTACAATACTTTCTGATGCTAAAATTTTCATAGGTACTATTCTTTTAAAACTTTATTTTTTAAACATCATTCAGCTTTTATTAACATTTAGAGAGGAAAAAAGTCTAACAAAATAGTAGCCACTTTTAAGTCTTATTTTCAGATAACTGAGTAGTTACAGACATACCTTTTTTTTTCTCTATGCAGTTAACTTTAGAATGAGCTAAGTGCCTAAGAATTTATTAGAGTTACTTTATAGCAAAAGCCCATTTAAAATATTTCTGTGACTATAAACAGACATTTGAAATAGATGAACTAAAATAGGGAATTTCAAGCAGAAATACAATTTTAATATTGTTAATATTTTGATATATTATGTCATTGTTGTTGTTGTTGTTGTTGTTGTTAAGTGCCTTCGAGTCGGTTCCGACCCATAGCGACCCTGTACAGGGTTTCCGAGGGTACAAATCTTTACGGGAGTAGAAAGCCTCATCTTTCTCCCGCGGAGCGGCTGGTAGTTTCGAACCACTGACCTTAAGGTTCGCAGCCCGATTCGTAACCACTACGCTACCAGAGCTCCTATATTATGTCATTATAATTAGAAAATACTACATTTCTTGTATTTTTTTTTTTTTTTTTAGTTTTTTTTACTGCCTTCTTGTAGGGACTTTTGCATACCTTTCTAGATGTTTAACCTATTAACCTATTATAAATTTGTTAATGGATATTCTTTGGCTCAGACATGTGAAATTATAATGTTTAAAATTGACTTATATTTACCACAGTAATTACTCAGTTTATATTTACTCTATTGGTTTTTGGCCCCGTCTTGTTAGAATACTTGTTGTTAAGTGCCATAGAGTCCATTCCAATTTATCATGACCCTATATAGGGTTTCCATGGAGTAGTTGGTGGATTTGAACTGCCAACCTTGTAGTTAGCAGTTCAGTGCTTATTTTACAACGACGCACTCCTCTTAATAAGTGTGTTGTGGCACAGCTGGATAATGTGCTAGATCACAAGGGCAGTTTGAATAGCAAGATTGGCAGTTCAAACCCACCAGCCACTCCTTGGAAACCCTATACTGGGTTTCTGTGAGTCTCAATCAGCTCAACAGTACTTAACAACAACAACAGCATCTTGTATAAGTTGAAGGTGGGGGTAGAGGTGGTTGTACGCCGCAAGCCAGTGTCAGCCTTGTGTAGGATTTTCAAAATTGTAAATAGTTTTGTTAGGTGCTATTGAGTTGGTACCGACTCATAGTGACCTTATGCACGAAGCATTGCCCGATCCTGGGCCAGCCTCACTACTGTTGCCATGCTTGAGTCAATCGATACTGCCACTTGGCCAATCCATCTTGTTGGGGGTCTTCCTCCTTTTCTGTGACCCTCCACCTTACCAAACATGATGTCCTTCTCCAGCGACTGGTGCCTCCTGGCAATATGTCCTAAGTATGAGAGACGAAGTTTTTACGGGAGCAGAAAACCTCATCTTCTTCCCGAGAAGTGGCTGGTAGTTCTGAACCACTGACCTTGCTGTTAGCAGCTAACTCATAATTTGCTATGCCACTCGGGGAAGCCGGCTCCTTTCAGTTATTAATATTGGGGGTTGTTGTCATTTCGTGCTGATGAGTCTGTACCGACCCATAGCAACCCTTTATAGAGTTTCTGGGGAGTGGATGGCGAGCTTGAATCACTGACCTTGCAGTTCAAATAGACTTTGCAGTCCAGAGCATGAACCCACCGCACCACACCAGGAATCTAATGTTGGGGGGTGGTAACTTCTAAAATATCTGATACTGAAAATTAAAGCGAAATTTCTTACAACAATATGAACTTATAGTGGGGCACTATATACTTAAACAACCAGTTTACTTTATGATCGTATTCTTTTGGTTTGTTTTAATTTCTTAATTTAAAATAATTTTAGATACATAGAAAAGTTGCCAAAAGAGTATAGGGAGTTCATATATATTGTGGAAACCCAACCATATTCTTATATTGCCATTGGATTCAAAGAGAATATCTATCCACTACAGCTATTCTTTTCTGAGCAAGATAAAATTGAAATATAACAAAGAAGGTACTGCACTCCAAAAAGAATTGCCCGTCTTTGGACTCCTGGCATGGCACTGTAGCATCAGCACTGGACTGTGAACTAGAAAGTCAGTAGCTGCTTATCAGAAATCCTATACAAGGTCGCTATTTCCTATAGGACACAGGAAGTCCTATATAGGGTCTGTATGAGTAGGAACCAACTTGATGGCACAACAACAATACCAGTAATTGACTTTCAAATCTGCACTGTAAAAAAGCCATGCCTGAAATATGCTTTAGAAAAGTATGTACATATTAATGTTTCTTTTGGTATTTGCTTCTGCTATCTTTTATATAAGAGTTTCCAATGCTCTTTATGCTTCATAACTATTGTTTCTTTAGGTTAACATGGCCTTCCTTCCATTCCCTTGAGTTGTGGGGGCCCTAGCCCTGAAATGTTAGCGGAAGGGGTTATTAGCAATGGTTCTCAACACTAATCATTGCAAACATTCTTCGATAAGTAATGATTAATTAATGACAGTGATTGTGTAGCCTTTGATAATTCTTGTTATTCATTTAAGGTGACATTAATGACTTGAATTTTTTTGCAAAAATTAATTTAGAATAGTTTACATGCTTAACAGAGAGTGGAGACACAGCTTATTAGGATTAATGGGACAGAGGTAAAAAATGATGTAGGCACAGCTTTGGAACAGCAGGGCTCTGGAATACAGAGACTGAGACATGGATGGAATGGGGAAAAGAGGGGAATAATGTTGGAGATGCTTGGCTGTCTTTTGAATTATGGTTTTCCTTGCAATATGTTATAAAACAGACACTGGAGGGGGAGAGAAAGGAATAACCAGAAATATTCACATGGAAAGCTTATAAGCCCGTCTTATGCCTATAACTGATTGGAATACCTAAAATGGGGCTACAATGTGTCCAGTGAAGGAGGTTTACTGAGGAGCCTCTGCATTACATGGGAGTATAGGTGAAGCCTGAACCACATCCAGACCTTAGGAGACGGGAAATTTTCCATTTTAAAGGACAAGCATATGAGCCGGGAGCAGCTAGAAAACCAGAAGATACTTCTTGAAAGAAGGACCTACAGCAAAAATACAAAACAATAAGGGCAGTCCGACTGTTATCACAAGAACATACAGGTTGCTTGCCCAGGAGACATCAAGGTAAGTGGTTGGATCCTCTCAGTACAAATTCTCTTCCAAGACTAAGACGCAAGGGAAATATATGCTTTGAATGACAACCACGCACATCACCCAGAAGGGGAAGTGACCGAAGAACATCAATGAAGTGCTGAGCTAATCCCTACATCGTTCAACAAACTACTGTGAACCCGGGTGGAGACCTGGTCGGCCAGTAGCGAGGCAACACCTGGGGACTCATGGGCTCAGAGTAATTGACACAGCCACAGAGGTCTACAGTGGAGAGCAGGGCGGCCAGCAGATAAAAAGAGGTTGGACAGACACAAGAACACCCACACTTGCAGATGATACCCATTTGACCTGGCTTCAATGATTGGATAAACAGAGATTAACCTGAAGAAGAAAGAAGAGGAAAAAAGTGTCATCTGATACAATTCGATAAACATGACCTACACCGATAAATGCAGTAGCTCAAAAGAGGAAACATATCCCTGCTGCAAGAACTATTCCCACCCCCTCCACACAAAGGGTAGACAGGGATGGGCAACTTGGAATTGGCTACCCAAAATGCGGGGAGGGATACAAAGGTAAGAAGTGACTGGCTTACAAGCTTTCATGAGGGAACCTAGATCCAAAGGGCATGGAGGAAGGTAGAGTCTCCAGTGAATAGTGTCCAGCCTGTCCAGGAAGGGCTGATGAAAGGAAATACAGATGGGTCTCTTGTGATGCAGTAGTGAATAATTGTTATCAGGACTCATTGTGAGGGTTGGAAATCTAAAGGTGGACATTTTATAGCAAGGAAGGGAGTGGTTAACTTTTCAGTCTAGGAGCGGAGGACCCTAGGACCATCAATGGAGAAAAGCGGAGAGCGGGATCCTACCCAGAGAAGCGGTGAGGCCTGAGATGGAGGCAGAGGAGACGATGTCAAGAGATGGTGTGGCTGGGGACTCCGGATCAGGAGATGGAAAGGGGCTGAGGACTGTGGTGGTGGTGGGGTGGGTACAGGCTTACAGGGTACACCCTTTGGTTGGGTGAGGATGCATGGACGGGATGGTAACTATGCCAATGAAATGATAGATGATGGAATGAATGTAAAGCTAATGTTTTCCCATGTAGACAGACTATCACACAATTCACAATAAAACATTAAAAAATAAAAAATTCTTGTTTAGATAAATGTAATGATTAAAAAAAAATAAACAAACAAACAAAAACCACTAGATATTTTTAGAGAAAATCATAGCCATCCAAAAAATTTTGACAAATGGTCATTCAGGATAGTGATGAAGAGTGCTTTCCCAGTTTATTATTCTTTTTTACTTCTGTCAGCCACTTTTAAAAAATACATGCTTTGCTGTTTTGGACTACACTAAAGATAACTTACCTTCTTTCTGATAGTTGTTGTACAAGTTATTTATTATACTGTACTATTTTGCATTTTGAAATTTTAGTATGGTGGTCCTATACCATGAAAGAGAAGCTAAGATAATTTAGAGATTAGATCAAGAAAATTCTGCCCTCTGAAATTTGAAGCTAGTATGCATATAAAAAGCCTTTGGCAGGAGGAATCCTAGATTCTACTTTCTAAAAAGAAGTGCATTTCTGATAATAATTTGATCTTTTAGTAGTTATCAAGAGACTAAGGCAGTTTATAAATTGATAGTTAACTGAAAGAATCCTCTAACTGATAAAATATTAGTTGTAATTCAGCCAACATATAACATAGATGGTCTAGACCACCTCCTTGCTCTACAAATACAAGGGCATGTAGATGTGTGTGTGTTTTTTGCTGACCACCACAGCACTCTGTAGTAGGTTCTTTTACTCAAATTTTCCCTTTCCTCCCTTGCTGTCAACAAAATATCTCAAGATATTAATTCCTCTTCTGTTTTTCTGATTTTAATCTGTTATGTGCTTTGTGGTAGAATTGTGTCTAAAAGAAGAATATATAGGCTCTGAAAAAGAAAGACATTCTTAAGTATTAGGTATCTGAGACTATAAAGCATGTGACTGGTGTTATTTGGGTTGTTGTTTGGTTGAGTTTTTCTCATTCTAAGTTATTTTATAAGTCATTAAGATTTCCAAATAATTGACTTTTGTGGAGGTAAAATATCTTATTCTATTTTGCTTTGTATCAATTGTATGGTTTATATTCCCTAAACTGTCAAATACATTACATGTTAAGTGTCTAGTATGATCTTTGTTTCAACCTATGGCTGTCTTCTTATTGAGGGCTAATTGTTAAAACAGGACTATAAAGAGTTAACTCACTGATTTTTGTATCTTGTTGTTGTCAACTCAGTTTTAACTCATAGTGACCCCTATATAGGGTTTTTAAGGAGTGACTGGTGAGTTTGAACCACTAAACTTGTGATTCAAACCAACCTTGTGGTCCATTTGTATGCATATCTTTAATAAGAGGACAAATGAAACCCAGAAATTGACAGATTGAATTTAGTCATTAAAGTGTAAATTGTAAACGTGCTCTTTGAAATAGTTGGAAAGCAAGGGCAGGATTCTACATCATTGAGAGTGTTTCTGTAAATCATAAAAATCCATTTTTCATGCTTATTAATAAGTTTCTAAAAGCCAAAATATAAAGTCCAGATAAGAATCTTTACAGAAATGCAGTTTATTCTTTGTAATATTTTACTTAGTATTATGCCATCTTAGTCTCTTGTGTCAGAATGCTCCATGCTTTGCTTTGTTGTTACTCAGCTTTTGTTATATTAGAATTACTATAGTTCTTTGAAGTTATTTTCCAGAGTCTTAACTGCAGTGATTTCATTTTATAAAAGTTAAAGTTTCATTTCACTCATAAAGTAGACTAGTACATCTGCTTTAAAAACTGAGGTTTTGCTAAATCTGTAAGGCCTTCTGTGAGTAATAGTATTTTGTGCACAGAAGATGTTCTTACAAAATGCCACATTTTAAGGTTGCAGTATTCTTGGAAAGTGAGAGAAAGTATGCACATCAAAGAAGGCATTTTTATTACATTGGATTATGCAAGACTTTGGCCAGCCTCCTTAGCTTCATCTGGTTAAGGGTTCATTTTCGCTTGTTTGGCACAAGTCCCAGTTGAGGCCTTCAGAATTGTGGTTAGCAACATGAATGAGTTACAAACTTTGGACGAGCTCTTCAGTTAGTAGAGCTGGCTTCCTGCCAAAAAGACAGTGCCTTATATGGGGTCAGGGCAAAGCTGTGATTCGTTGAGCCCTGCATTGTATAGAAAACATACTTGTGATGCCTGTTTGCTTTCTTTTAAAATAAAAACAAAACAAAACAGGAAAAGCAGCAGGCTTCCAAGTCTATCAAAATAGGTAGTAACAAAATAGTGTGCAGGTTTTTCTAATGACAGAATTAAGCAATGGAAATACGGCTTTATGTAGTTAAAATACTAGAACTAAAAATTGGACCTTCTGACCTCCCTAGCCAGCCTGTGCTATAAGAGACTGAAGCATTTGTTAGACATCTCTTGTCTACCGGCCCTTATTTTGTAAATGGTTTAATAAGATTAAATAATTAGTCCTATGTTCACATGGTTACCGTGCCACTAGGTGTTGGTATTAGCTAGATACTTTAAAGTTAAATGCAAAACTAGTTTGTGTGTGTGTGTGCCAATTATTTACACTTTTTAAAAACTAGACACTAAATAACTTTTCTAAAATTGAAATGTTGAAATCATCAAACAAGAATAAAATTTGCTTTTCAGAAAATACTGTGTAAGTTTTTCAAATATAATGCATTTATCTTTGTAATTCTTTTCATTTAGGCAAATACCCTATCTGGATCTTCTCTTAGTCAGGCACCATCTCATATGTATGGCAATAGGTTAAATCCAAATTCGTCTATGGCAACTCTTATTGCTCAGTCTGAAAACAACCAAACAGGTAAGCTTTCAAGAGTGATAAAAATCTAAAATTCTGCTATCCCCTAACTTAATCTCCCTTCCCCCAGACTGACTCATTTTATTTGAAAAGTTTAAACTTGTGGTTAGCATAGGATTAAAAAAACAAAAATAGAAGAGCCACAGATGGAGGTAAATAGTATGTTGTATTATGAAATTTGTTCTTTGAAAAAACAAAAATAAAAACCACTATCTGAAATGTAAATGTTTTAGCAGAGCCATCAGCAGGCAGGAATGCAGCAGTGTCTCCTGTGACTTCTGTGATTGATGTGTTATGTTTTCAGGTCTGTGCAATGAAAGTAACATAACACTGGGCTTTCCTGTGAATAGCCAAAACCTTTATTTGCATAGTTCATGAAATTGCATTACACAAACTTGGTCAAAAAAATTGGTTAGAAAATTTCTACAGTGTTTAGTAATCCTGTGAACTTTCACCAGTTGACATTTTATAGCATTTATCTCTTACACTGTTTTTATGAACCACTGGATTTGCTTAGTTTCATTCCATTCTTGAGGATTTGTTGACACGTTCAAGTAGTTATGCCTGTTTGGGAGAAGGGAATGGATCTAGTAGTTTACCAAGAATGGATCAGTCATGTTGTTACCCTTCAAAGGTCAGAGGTTACCTCACTGAAAATAAGGGAGGACAACCTTGAAAGCAGCCTGAGAGGGTGGTTTTAACAAGGAACTAGCTGCAGGGAAAATAACAAGCTACTTTTCAAGTAGGCATATTAAGTATTATCTAAGGAATATTTAAATAATTTTTCTTTTGAATATATTTTTCTTTTTAAATACAGAAATTTGTATTCCAACCTGTTGGTCAATTTGGAAATTAGTGTTATATGTAATTTGTAATTATACTCTCAGTGTGTGGATCCATGTAATATATATAATTGTAGCCTTGGTGCAAAATAAGTAATTTTAGTCTTGGTGTGTGGCACTATGTAATACATTATGTATTTTATGAGTTGTCTTGGGATGCAAAGTGTTAAAAAATACAAAGCATCAGGATTTGCTGTGATAAGCATACAGATTAGCTGTCCACAGCTGTGATTCATTACTTTAACCATAGAAATTAAAAGAGGCTGAGGGGAGGATACTGCAAATGCAAACCACGCTTCTGTGCTATAAAATTGAAAGGAATAAAAGAACAGAACATAATCCGTGGCCTCCAACACCTACAAAAAACGTGTAGGGACAACACCTTACATGCCACAGTTCAGCAGTTCTAAACTAGCAACATACCAGATCTACTTTCATAGTAACTGCAAAGATAGTGGTAAAGGTTTAATGTATGTTTTAGGAAAAATCAGGGTAAGAGCTTAAAACCTCTTGTCTAGTGAGAGTCACTTTATCAGCTATGAAATATTTACACTGCAGATCAAGATCTTGGAGACAATAGCCGCAGCCTTGTTGGCAGGGGAAGCTCACCCAGAGGAAGTCTCTCACCACGGTAAGCATTATTTACACTGTGAAGTCTTGGCAAAGGAAGCATTTTGAGATTTGGAAACTTCTTTATCTTTCATCAGTAGTGTATACACTTGTGAAGTATAAAAGTGTTTTATAGATAAAGAAGAATATCTAGATAATCAAGAAAAATTATTCTAAATTGATTTTAATATTAAATTTAAACAAATAATTAGATTGTAAGCTAAAGGAGGAATACTTTTAAAACAATTTCCAATGCATCTGAACTCTTGATTTTATCATCTATATGCAGAGCTGTTGACACTATTAATCTATTTTGGTAATTATTTTTCAGTCATAGTATCTCTTAAAGCTACAGAATCAAGATTTCAACTTTGGATTCTAGTCTTAAACTCACTCTTGTGGGCAATAAACTAAACGTTTAGACTCCCATTCCTAATTTAGTAAATGCACCTCTTGTGGTAGATCTCTAAAATCTCTACTATTTTAAAATGTTGAATCAGAGTATAGCAAATGTATGACATTTTGTGAAATGATCTTAGGTATTATTATGTGAAAGAATTCCAGCACCATTCATTAATATGCATATTGTGAGGTTATGGGACTGTGTATTACTGTAAGAAGCACACTTTTAACCAGAGTTATACAAAAAGGTTGAATTTCTCTGAATATAACCTAGATGCCTCAAGTCTTCTGTTTTCATTGGGGTGAATGGTGGATGGTGACTGGGAAATACTGTTGTTAGTTTACAGTAGAGAATGAAACTTTAGGTGATAGCTTTTTATTTTATTAACTTCACACCACTTTTCAACTTGTACATCGTCTTTCAGTTTAGTTTTCTGTCCTCTAGTTTATAAATTCTGCCTTAAGCATGGCATTATAAGTAAAAGGAATCATAGTGGTGTGATGGATTAAGCATTGGTCAAAAACTAGGTCTGCTGATCAAATCCACCAGCCATGTGTGGGAGAAAGATAGGTAGTTTGCTTCTGTAAAGGTTTGCAGCTTTGGAAACTCTAAGGAGCAGTTCTACTCTGTCCTGTAGAATTGACTCCACGGAACTGGATTAGGTTAGTTGCTTATGTATTGGAGGAGTATTTTACTTATTTATAGAGGTTAGACTCATATTTCTTATTTCTAATGGAACATCTGATACTGCCTTTTGTATAATCCCTGAGTAAACCAAAGTAATACTGTTTTTTCTAATTGAACTCTACAGGAAATTAATTGTTCTTTATTCAGAAACATGGAATCTGAAGTACACAATAATAAAATGATCAGACTAGCCTGTGATTTTATGTTGTGATTTTTTGTGTGTGTTGTTTTATTCTTTTCCAAGAAGGAAGTTAATGGATTCTGTTCATATGTCTAGTGAGCATTTCTATCTATGCTTCTCTTTTAAGCTTACAACATAAAAACAAGCGAATCAGAAATTACTCCATGTCTGGTAATGTAGTTCTTTTAATTAGCTAAGTGGCTTAAACACAGTGTTGTTGTGTGCTGTCAAGTCACTCTGACTCATAGTGACTCTGTAAGACAGAAGAGAACAGTACTATAGGATTTCCAAGACTATATATCTTTCTACCTTGATGAGTTCGAACTACTGACCTTTTGGTTCGCAGCCGAACACTTAACCTCTTGCTTGACTCTTATTTGAAAAAATACATGGTACAAAATGGTTTGAGAGGGATGACCAACTTTATCTAGTTCATGGTATTTGCATATGGAATAAAAAAAGCCATGATTTTCATTTAGATTTTTGTAGAAAAGTATATTGAGATGGTCAAGAACCACATGAATAGATTGTTAGAAAACCTGAACATTGGCCCCAACTTTGTATTTTAAACTGCATTATGTCTTTGGACAAGTCATTAAAGCTCCATCTTTGTTTCCTGGAGATAGAGTTAATAAACCAGGACCTGACTTCTTCCTAGGTTATTTTAAAGCGCATACAAAATAATTATGTAGAAGCACTTTAGAAACTATAGAGCCCTTTTCTAATGTAATTTTGGAGGCTAGAAATTGCAAATTGTACTACTTTAAAACAAACACAGGATCAGGAACAGTCATTATATGTTCATCTTCATATACAGAACATTTGTTTGGAAGAGTTGATTAAGTGATTATTATTTGAAAGACAGATTTAAGATATTTTACAAATACTTGTATGAAAGGCTGAAATAAAAATTGCTTTGGTTCTAATAATGTTTTAATGCTGTAAATTAAAGTATTTTTGAGTTTTTCATAAAAGGCTACTTTAAAATTGTTAAAAATTTGTTTACTTAAATTTGATTGAAATTTTGTTGTTTGGAAATTAAAATGTCTTTCATAGGTTATAATCATGTTATTCTGGCATTTTAGATATTAAGGCAAAATGGTGGAACTATTTTCTGGCCTACTATTTTGATGTCTTTTTAACCCTGTCTCCCTTCCCTTTTTTCTTAACAAAGCTCTATATGTGGCACTGTAGTATAAGCACTTGACTGCTAACTGCAAGGTCAGTGGTTCAAACCTACCAGCTGGTCTTCAGAAACCGTAACCTGGACTGTGAGTCGGAATTGACTCGATGGCACTTACCAACAGCATATTCTTCTATGGCCTAATTCAGGGACTATTTACAGTATGTTTTATATTTTCTAGTGGTTTTTAAAGTGCCTAATATGGCCAACTATTTCCTTAATCTTAACAGTTTAGGCAAGAAGATTAATAATTACTGAATTTTAGGGTTGTTGTTATTAAGTGCCATTGAGTTGGTTCTGATTCTTAGCAACTCCATATAGGGTTTCTGAGGAGCTGCTGGTGAGTTTGAACTGCCGACCTTATGGTTCAAACTGACCTTGCAGTCCAGTGTTTATCCTACATTGCTACACTGGGACTCTTTAGGGTAGTTTGTGATTTTATAAGCTTGGAACTTGATGCTTCTATCCTTGCGTTAGAAAACTTGTACAGGTAAAAGAGGTCAGTATAAGACAAGAAATTTTAATATACCCTCCTCAAAAGGGTTCCTCTCTTTCTAACTTGAGAATTAATGTTTTCAACAGATCTCCTGTAAGTAGTTTACAGATTCGCTATGATCAACCAGGCAACAACACTTTGGAAAATCTGCCTCCAGTAGCAGCAAGCATAGAACAGCTTTTGGAGAGGCAGTGGAGTGAAGGACAGCAATTTTTACTTGAACAGGGTACTCCTAGTGACAGTAAGTATTCTTTTTGCTTGGTTTTAAATAAAGATGGGTAGAAGGATGGCACACATCTAAGTGGAGGGATGCAGAAAATACTCATCTAGAATAGCAACAAAATTAGGATAGATGCTTTATATAATATGGTGATAAAGTATAATGTAGTACTTTAATAGAATATATTCTACTGTTTTACTGCCCAGGATTTTAATTCTGTCTTTACCTTCATCAAAAATTTATGCTTGGATAAATTTCTTAATTTTTTTGTACTTTAGTCTCCCTTGTATATAATGGGAATAATAATGTATTTATAGGATTATTTTAAAGATTAAATGACATTAAAAAATGTTAACTCGAATTGTTAACTCTTGATGTTTGTTTATAATTATTATAATATTGGTACCTTATGTTTCTCCATTTGTATTTTGACCTTTCCAGTTTAAAATGTTTTTCTACAATATATGAACTTAGCTTAATTGTTTGAAGAAAACTTGCTTACCTTTACCAAATGTGTGTGTGAGAGAGAGAGAAATAGTATGGCCAACTAGCCCGTTGAGTTTTCATTTTGGAGGAGGAATTTCACGTGTGCATATGTAACTTAATACATATGTACAATACAATTAATGTATAATACAATTAATGTATACTTATTAAATTATATGTACATATTTAATTTCTTTACAGTTTTAAATATTAGAGTTGTTGTTTGTTTTAGATTGTTTCTTTGCATTTTGAGAGTGAGCCAGGTGCCATGAGTTGGTATTTTCATGAATGGTTCCCTGACAAAAAATGCTAATTGTGAGGAAATTCATGCCGGGATAATCCTTTAAACATGATAGCTGGAGGATAGCTTTAGCTTAGTCTTATTGCATCTCATTTGGGTACACTAAGGGTTTCTTTGTGGGCACTTGAAGAGGAGGCATAAAAGTTAAATCCTTGGAATGGCCATATGTGTCTATACTAGTAGAGTTGTGACTTTTGAAGGTCCTGAGATCATGTTAAACAAATACAACTTTTTAATAAATAGAATTTTTACTGTGTTCATAATAACAGCATAACAGCAGTAATCTATGTTGTCAGTCAGGGGGTCCGAGTTGTGGAAGAAGTTGAGACAATATTTAAGGTGATAGGACAGGACAGAAGCAGCCTGTTTAGAGATGATCTGCCTTTCTATGGGAATAAAGAGGATGGCTGCAGTGCACACACAGTGCTCCCTGCTGGGGAATGTGTGCATCAACATGTTTGGCTGCTGTAATTGGAGGCTTCTGGTAGTGTAATTAGATTAAAGAAAGAAATAGTACTATTTATTATGGATAAATGATTTTCTTTGGTGAGATCCTTTACTGTTTAAAATTGCTTTTAATGAAAAGTCATGGGATCCACTTGAATTTTTAATTAGGCTTTGACTTAGATGAATATAAAAACATTCTCATTCTTTCTCGTTGATAATGGAAATTATCTGAACCAGGTTAGTGAAGTTTGGCTTTTGTTATTTGATATGTGACATCAGAGTATACAGAATGAACTTCTAGAAACACTCTCCCTTTAGGCTTACATAAATATACATAAGTATCATATAGTATATACATATTCATGACTGGAGCATATTTATATGTTATTGTTAAGTGCTGTTGAGTCCATTCCTCCTTATAGTGACCCTGTGTAGGATTTCCCAGGAGTGACTGGTGTGTTTGAATGGCTGACTTTATGGCTAACTGTCCAACACTTGTTCTGCTGTGCCACACCGAGACTCCATATAAATTTAGGAATCAGATATAATCACTTAGACTTGTCTCTATTTAAAATATTCAAATGTTTGCTAGTTTTAGGAATGCTAAAGTCATTACATCAACTTCAAGTTGAAAATCGAAGATTAGAGGAACAGATTAAAAACTTGACTGCCAAAAAAGAACGCCTTCAATTATTGAATGCACAACTTTCAGTGCCTTTTCCAACAATAACAACAAATCCTAGTCCATCTCATCAAATACATGCATTTTCAACACAGACTGGTAAGGAAATATTTATTATGTATCTAAGGAAGATAGAATGAACTTACTTTTTTCATAAGTGAGAAACAACCAGCCACCAGTTAAATGACTATGCAGAGAGGGAATGTTAAGTTATTTTTGAATGATCAATTTGAATTTCTCTTTTTTAGTATATAATTTAATGGTAACATTTATTCAAATAGTTAAAGATCTCTTTATAGATATGAAGCTATTGTATTCAATAGAGATAAAGATTTTTGTATTTAAACTTGTCTCAGAAATTGCAAGAATTAATATTGAAGTGTTTTTGATAGACTTCAGCATTAGCTTTTAACAATAATCTTACATATAATGTAATCTTACATATAATGTATTTTTACAAGGTAAGTGGGTTACTTTTTGTTTTTTGTTATTCTAGCTCCTACTTCTGATTCCTTAAACAGCAGTAAGAGCCCTCATCTAGGAAACAGCTTTTTGCCTGATAATTCTCTTCCTGTGTTAAATCAGGTAATGTTACTGTAGTTATTTTTATTTGTATGCTTTACCTATGAATAATAGTATATTACATATAAATGGTTTTAAATTATTGAACAGTTTTGCCATATTGTTTACAAGTTCAGTTCTATTTTCTTTTGTATTAGGACTTAACCTCCAGTGGACAAAGCACCAGCAGTTCATCAGCTCTTTCTACTCCACCTCCTGCTGGGCAGAGTCCAGCTCAGCAAGGCTCAGGAGTTAGTGGAGTTCAACAGGTCAATGGTGTGACAGTGGGGGCACTAGCTAGTGGAATGCAGACTGTAACATCCACCATTCCTACTGTGCCTGGAGTGGGCGGAATAATTGGAGCTTTGCCAGGTAACCAACTGGCAATCAATGGCATTGTAGGAGCTTTAAATGGGGTCATTCAGACCCCTGTCACAATATCCCAGAACCCTGCCCCCCTCACCCACACAACAGTACCACCTAATGCAACACATCCAATGCCAGCTACACTGACAAACAGGTAAGAAACATATTTAAATTTATTTTGGGTATTTTAATGTAACATAGTACTGGTGTTGTTCATGTTTTATTAAACTTCAGCTTTTCTTTTTTGCATACTGGGATCTTTGATGTGTTCCTTGTGGATGTACTCTAAAGGGGTGGGGGAACTTAAGCTAATTAAGCTCAGAGTCATTTATTTTTGAAATAAATAATTTTGATTCAAACAAAATTAAATCCGTTTTAGTAAAATAAAGTATTGAATATGTTCTGTGCTGAAATTTTCAGTATTGGTCTGTGACATGTGTTTTTAAATGTTACTTTTTCTTATTCCCTTGTATATTGCATTCATGTATCATAAATTCTGAAGGTAATATTGTATTGGTAATCACAACTAAATACAGTCTTTCCTTGGTATCAGCAGAAGATTGGTTCTAGTACCCCTGCAGATACAAAAGTCTGTAGATACTCAAGTTCCTTCTTTAAATGGCATAGGGTTGACATATAACCTGTGCACATCCTCCCATAATACATGAGGTCAGCTCTAGATTACTTATAATATCTTATACGATTTAAAATGCTATGTAAATAGCACTTTATTCTCCCTCTTATCCTTGGAGGGAGTGCTTTGACCAGTTAAGAGTTTTTGTTAGTTTGTTTTTTTTGTGTGTGTAATATTTTCTATTTGTGGTTGATTGAATCTGCAGATGTAGAACCCATGAATGATATGGAGGGCCGACTGTATTGTCTTCTTAAAATTCATATATGTACTTTAATCATAAAGTTATATAATCAAAGATTTTGATATAGGCTAAAGGTCAGATATTTATCTTGAATTTCCAGGGAGTGAGATGTATTATTTCATTGTACTGGAATTTCATTTGAATGTTTGTTCAAAATAAAAGGGAGTAACACCGTGTTATTAAGCATACTTTTGTGAAATAATTTTAAATAGATTTGTGGTAGATGCTAGCAGGATATTTCTTGTGGCTATCATTTTATTGGTGCTTAATTTTACTGACCATTGGGATTATTAAAAACAGTTTAGGTCAAACCATTATTATTTAGATTCTTTGCTTTAAATATGTATTACTTAGTGTAAGTTAAATTATCTTTGAATTATTAAAAATAAATTATTATACATGAAAACATGTAAATTTTTATTCCATAAAATGAGTTTAGTGTCTATTTTATTTTTAATAAAAAGAAAATCAAAACCTTCCTTGACAATGAGAATTCTTATTTAGCTGACTAAATGGGGTGGGGAGAGACAAGCAATAATTTGTACATCATTGATTTTTAAAATGTTGTAATTAAGAGCTTGACTTAACTTATTAAACATCAAATTAAATTTTTTTCTTTATGTTTACATTTTAAAAATACATTAAAGGTATATATTAAAGAGTAAGAATTTTAATCATTTTTCAGTGCCTCAGGACTAGGATTACTGTCTGACCAGCAAAGACAAATGTTTCTTCATCAACAGCAATTTCAGCAGCTGTTAAATTCTCAACAGCTCACACCAGTAAGTTATTTATATTGATAATATTTTATTTTTAGTAGGAGCAAGTGCTCTAAGTTATGTATTCATTGTATATGTAGATTATGCCTTTGTGAAATAACATTGAAATGTATAATTCAAAAATAGTTTTCTTCGTGCCATTTAATATAGACTATACGGCACTTAACAACAACAACAACATAATACCTATAATGGCATTACATTCACTCACCTGTCCCATAGCACTATTATACCACTGTGGTGTACACTTGTAAATAAGACATATCTGTATTTTCATAGAGCCTAATTTTAATGAGACAGACAATAAATACTATACATTTTGATAGTTATAAGTACTGAGAAAGAAAATAAAGCAGGATAAGGGGACAGTGAAATGAACAGTGAGATGTGGACCATTTTAGATAGGGTGAGGAGTGGCTTCTGTGTATAGTCCTGATAAAAATTTAAGAAACATTACTTTTTGACTTCAGACAGGAGGAAGATAAAGAACACTTGAGGTAGAAGAGAAAGACAATTGTAGAGGACCTGAGCTGATTTAGAGGGAGATTAGAGCAGAGAAGATAAAGTTAAAGAGATAAGCATGGTCTTGAAGATTATGGACTGCTTTGTGTGTCTGTGGCAGGAAATTTAGATTTCATTTTGTGGTAGAAAGCTGTTGTATGTTTTTTAAAAATCTTTTTATTATGTATATTTTCAAGCATATAAAAACTTAAGTGAGCATAGTATACTGAAGCCCTTTGTACTTATTCTTTAAAGTAGCTTGTAATATTATTTCATACAGCAACACTTTTTCTCGTAGATTATTTTGAAGAATTGTTAGTGACATAATGATTTATATACCTAACAGATTAGTCTACCTGCTGTAATAATCTATGCACATTAAGAGAGAGATAAAAATTTGGCATCATTGCTGTACATATGATGTTTAGAGCTTTGAGATTTGATGAGGTCACCTCTAGAATAAGGATTGAGGACTGATCCCTGGACACTTTGGAAGAGAAGAAGCCAGTAAAGGATACCAAGAAGTGGCCAGTGAGACAGGATAACTGGGAAAGTGGTGTTTTATAGGCCAAGAGAAAAAAGTTTCAAGAAAGGGAGGGACTAAATGTATTAATGCTTCTGGTAGGTTAATACGGAATTGACCATTGGATTTGACTGTCTGGAGGTCTTTAACAAAGGAAGTTTTGTTGTGACAAAAGTGAAAAAGTATCACTTAGTGGTTTAAAAAAGAAACCCGAGAGGAGTTGCCAACTTCCAATGACATTATTATTGTTGTTAGGTGCCATTGAGTTGATTCCAGTTTATAGTACAACAGAATAAAAGCACTGTGGGTCCTGTGCCATCCTCACAGTCTTTGCTATATTTGAGCCTATTGTTGTAGCCACTGGGTCAGTCCATGTCATTCAGGGTCTTCTGCTTTTTTACTGACCCTCCACTTTACCAAGTATGATGTCCTCCAAGGACTACTCTCTCCTGATAATATGTCCAAGGTTGTGAAATGAAGTCTTGCTATCCTAACATCTATGGATCATTCTGGCGGCACTTCTTCCAAGACAGATTGATTCAATCATTTGACAGTCTAATGTACTTTCAGTATTATTCGCCAACACCATAATTCAAATGTATTAATAATTCTCTGGTCTTTCTTATTCATTGTCCAGCTTTCACATGCATATAAGGTGATTGAAAATTATGGCTTGGGTCAGGAGCACCTTAGTCTTCAAACTTATATTTTTCTGTCAGTTTGGGAAGATTTGCCCAATGCAATGTGTTATTTGATATTTTGATTGCTGCTTCCATGAGTATTGATTGTGAATACAAGTCAAATGAAACCCTTGAAGAATATATATATGTTATGGTTAAGTGCTGTGGAGTTGGTGTAGTGTTTCTGAGGAGTGGCTGTTGAGCTAAACCACTGACCTTGCAGTCCAGTTTGCCCTTGCAATCCAGCACACACCAGCTGCTCCATGGAGTTGGAGCCAACTTGATGATGCTTAACCACACCTCTATATGTATTGTTTGTTAAGTGCTGTCTAGTGGGTCCCAACCCATAGGGACCCTGTATGGGGTTTCCGATGAGTGGCTAGTAAACTTACCGACAGTGCCACACCAGGATTTCATATATATATATATATATATATATAATGTGTGTGTATGTGTGTGGCACTGTGGGCTAATGTGCTGGACTGCAATTTCGGTGGTTCAAGCTCACCATCTGCTCCTTGGAAACCCTAATTAGGGCGCTATGAGTTGGAATCGACTTGAAGGTAGGTACTTCACTACAATTATGTGAGTGTGTATGTATGTATGTGTATACATATATATATATATATGTGTGTATGTGTGTGTGTATGTGTATGTGTATGGAGCTCTGGTAGCGTAGTGGTTACGAATCAAGCTGCTAACCTCAAAGTCGGCAGTTCAAAACTAACAGCCATTCTGTGGGAGAAAGATGAGGCTTTCTGCTCCCGTGAAGATTTACAGCCTCGGAAACCCTAGGCATGGTCACTATGAGTCGGAATTGACTCCATGGTACTTAACAACAACATATGTATGTATGTATGTATATGAGAAAGATGGGATTTTCTGTTGGAAAGCCCTATACAGGGTTGCTGTGAGTCAGAAGCACTCAATAGCACTTAACAACATACATACATATATATACAGATTATATTTGTTGTTAAGTGCCGTTGAGTTGGTTCTGACCCATAGCGACCCTGTATAGAGTTTCTCAGGAGTGGCTGGTGAGCTTGAACTGCTGACCTTGTGGATCAAACCAACTTTGCAGTCCAGTGAATTAGTCTACAGTGCTATATCAGGACTGTATACATATTATGTTATTTTGTTGTTGTTGTTGTTGTTAAAGTCCCATCTAGTCAGTTCTAACCCATAGCGACCCTGTATAGGGTTTCCAAGGAGTGACTGGTGAGCTTGATGAACCACTTACCTTGCAGTTCAGACCGGCTTTGCAGCCCAGTGCATTAACCCACAGTGCCACACTAGGACTCCATACACTAGAGAGTTGATATTCTATGTATTTGGTATATAGGCATTTTCACCTATAGAGCAAACAACTTCCTAACTACAATTTAAAATGTGGTTTTAAATAATTGATTTAAAGATGTGATCTTTACATTGTACAGGGTTGGAACATTCAGAATACTTTATACAGTTAACCCTTGAACAGCTTGGGTTTGAACTGCACAGATCCACTTATAACATGGATTTATAAAAATAAATATATTGGGGGGAAAAATCATACAGAAATGATAATGTATTTCTGTAAAGTAACAAATATATCTATACTTCTTCCACCTCTGCCACCCCTGAGACAGCAAGACCACCCCCTCATCAGCATATTCAACAAGAAGGTGATTCATCTTGCATACAATGTCAACTTATGGTATCGATAAAATACAGTACAGCACTGTAAATGTATTCTTTTTACAATGATTTTCTTAATAACATTTTCTATTCTCCATCTTATTTTATTGCAAGAATACAGTATATAACATACAAAATGTGTGTTTAAGGTATCAGTAAGGTTTCTGGTCAGTTGTGATGTGTTGTGTAGTCAGTTCCAATCCACAGCGACCCTGTACAGGGCTTTTGAGGCTGTAAAGCTTTACGGGAGCAGAAAGCCTCACCTTTCTCCCATGGAACAGCTGGTAGTTTCGAACTGCTGACCATGAGATTAGCAGCATGATTCGTAACCACTACGCTACCAGAGCTCCTTCTGGTCACTAGTAGGCTGTTGAGTTTTTAATAGAGTCAAAGGTTATATATTGGCATTTTTGACTGTTTGTGGGGTCGGAGCCCCAGCCCCCGTGTTGTTCAAGGGTCATTTGTACTCTCTTTATAAATTTATAAAAATTTGAAGACCTGAGAAGGTTTTGTTTGTTAAGTCAGGAAATTGAAGTGCTTAAGATGGAAACAAAATATAGTACACTTATTTTTTATTAATTCTCTAAAAGTTTTACTATAAAAAGCAGAGAAATGAGCAGCTAAAGAGTGACAAAGTATATATAAGAGGGTAGCTTTATATTTAATTTTGATATGATGCCAGACAAGGGGACTTCAAAAAGTTTGTGGGAAAGTTTAATTATCT
Organism: Chrysochloris asiatica; assembly: GCF_000296735.1. Classification (NCBI taxonomy): domain Eukaryota; kingdom Metazoa; phylum Chordata; class Mammalia; order Afrosoricida; family Chrysochloridae; genus Chrysochloris; species Chrysochloris asiatica. The sequence continues at coordinate 6,734,936 of NW_006408655.1, forward strand.
TTGCCTCCCATTTTTCCATGAATTTTTTGAAGTGCCTTGCACATTTATGACGATGGAACAATTTCCCACAGAAGGAAGAGTAGTAGTAACAGGAAGAGGTAGGAACAGCATTTATTATAATAAAGAGCAGGCAGAGCAGATAATAAAAAGTTGTGGGAATTTTCTACTAATGTTTCTAATTTTCTTAACGAGAAGTAAAGTCATCAGCAGAGTGATTTTATAGTAAGTACTGGTGGTGAGGGGAGAGAATATGAAAATAGGTATTGTTGAGAATGGGGGAACGAATTGACTGGGGAAAATGTGTAGCTCCAGTGCAAAGGCAGGACTTACAATTTGCCCCTCTGTAGTCATAACTTTAAAGTGAGACCACGTCAACATTCTTGGGTTTTTTTGTTGTTGTTTTTTCTTTCTGTAGCCCTATTTCCTAGCATACTTCATTGGTTCATAGTGAAGTTGAAAGGGCATCAGCCTTTGTTTATAATTTTTCAAAAACATATTTGCCTGCCATCTTGCTTTAGTAAAAAATATATATTGAAAATACTTGTTTTGATTCTGGATCACCATTTTCACTATCACTGTACTTATAGTGGTATTAGACTGCATATGGTTTCTTAAATATTGCATGGTTTAAAACATGATCTTATTTGCTTTTTATTTATAAGTATTACCCACTCATAATAACCATAAAGTTTCCAAGGTTGGAAACCCTATACAGGGTCGCTGAGACGGCACATAACAACTCTCTACAAAAGCCGACTGTCTTATCTTTTCACTGTGGAGTGACTGCTGGGTTCAAACTACTGAACTTTGGGCTAGTATTTTGAACACTGCACCACCAGCGTTCCCTGTGTGAGGTGTCAAATTCAGTTTATTCGGTTTATTTATTGAGTTTATCTTCCTGTTCATCAGGATTTTCCTCGAATAATAACACAAGTAGATTTCTCAGCATAAATTGTTGCTCAGAGACTATAGGTTGTGGGGTGAAGTCTGTTCATTTATAGGCAGAATTTTACATAAACAAGAGCTTTATTATAAAGTATACATACTTCCTCCTCGTTAAGACAAACTTGATCCTACTTCCCCCAGCAATGACTACCCTGTTGTTGTCTTCTCTCAGCCATACCCAATGAGTTCTTTCTGCATGTTATTTGTTGTATCAGCAGCATTTTTTCATAGCCAGTCACCCCCTTCTTCTTTAATTAAATGCTTGCTATGCATTACAGAAAACCACATTCTCTTGGTTTTCCTCCTATTTAACTGGTGATTCTTCTCTAGTCTCCTTCCCTGGTTCCTCCTGTTCTCTTAGACTCTTTAGAGTACCGTAACACTGTGATCGCTCTCTAGTTTCATAGCTTTAAATACCATCTATGTGGTGATATTTACATCCAGAGTTACATCTTCAGCCCAGTCTTCTCTTTGAAATGTTAAATTCCTATCACTAACACCTCCTAATTGATAGTGGAAGATATATCAAACATAACATGTCCAACATGGAAATGATCTTCCTCCACAAACGTGCTCCATCCAGTTTTCCTCACGTTAAGTTGATGACATTTCCATTCTTCCATCTGCTCAAGCCCCAAACCTTCACTGTTCTGCTTAAACATTCCCATTAGCTTCCTATTGATTCCTGGTGTGGCACTCTAGGATAAGTACTGGAATACTAGTCACAAGGTGGGTGATTCAAACCATCAGCTGTTCCTACAGGGTAGCTATGAGTCAGAATCGACTCCATAGTACTTAGCAATAACAGGCCAAGGTAAGGAACCATGGTGGCACAATGGTTAAGTGCTCGGTTGGTAACCAAAAGGTTGGTAGTTCAAACTTTCCCAGTGCAAGAGCGAGATTTAGCAATCTGTAAAGATTGCAATATAGGAAACCTTAAGAGGAAGTTCTACTCTGTCACGTTGGGGTCATTAGGAATCAAAATCAAGTCGATAGCATCTATAAGAGTAACATCAGACATAAGGCATTCGTGCCTACTTTGAGTCCTACACTCTTTTTCTCTGACCACCTATTGCTCACTTTCTTCCAGCACCACTGGCCTTCTTGCTGTTCCTTGATCATACTGGATTATCCAGATGGTACCTTTTCAATGAAATTTACCTTGACTGATAGATTTAAAATTGTAGCCTGGCTACCCCATCCTTACCGTACTCTACACTCTTATTTCTCCTTACCCTTAGCATTTGTCACCTTCTAAGTGTGGTGAAGGAGCTTTGGTAGCGTAGTGGTTACGAATCGGGCTGTGAACCTCAAGGTCAGCAGTTCGAAACTACCAGCTGCTCCGCGGGAGAAAGATGAGGCGTTCTGCTCCTGTAAAGATTTACAGCCTTGGAAACCCTGTATAGGGTCACTATGAGTCGGAACCGACTCCACGCCACTTAACACCAAGTGTGGCGCTATGGGTTAATGCACTGGACTGCAAAGTTGATTGGATTCCACAAGGTTGGTGGTTCAAGCTCAGCAGTCAAGTCTTTGGAAACCCTTTACAGGGTTGTGTAGATTGGAACTGACTCTTTGACACACAGCAGCAGCAGCAACACGCTGTCTCTTTCCCTCTGTAAGGACAGGAATGTGTCTCAGGAGTCCTGCTGTGGTGCTGTAGGATAAGCACTAAACTGCTAACTGCAAGGTAGGTGATTCAAATCCACCAGCTGCTCCTCAGAAACCTTATACAGGGTCACTATGAGTCGGAACTGACTCTATAGCACTGAGCATGTCTTAGGGAAACTTGGTGGCTCAGTAGGATGTAAGCACTGGACTGCAAACCACAAGTTCATGTGCTCCCAATGATTTATAGCTTTGGAAACCCTATACAGTGTTGCTACGAGTCAGAACCAATTTAAAAAGAACAGTATGTCTCAAGCACCAACATCAGTGCCTGGCACATAGTAACTACAGAACTATGTTGAATGAAATAGCTACTTGTTTTAAAGAGTTGCATCAAGAAAGCACCCTTCTAGGTATGGCTAAGAACTTTAAAGTTGTTCTAAGACTGTGAAGTTGTTTGAACTGCAAGGTCGGTGGTTCAAGCTCACCAGCTGCTCCTTGGAAACCGTATACAGGGTCATTATGGGTCAGAATTGACTTGATGGTACTTCACAACAACAAGTTAGAATTATGGGAAGGGTTAGAATTAGGGTGCATTCTAAAGTTAAATACAGATAGCTTATGACTTGGTTATTGTGGATAACCTAATTTGAATGTTTGTTGTTAAGTGTCATCTAGTTCGTTCCAACTCATAGCAACCCTGTATAGGGTTTCCAAGGAGCAGCTGGTGAGTTTAAACTGCTGACCTTGTGAGTCAAATGATCCTGCGATCCAGTGCTTTATCCTGTAGCACCACAGAAGGAACTCTGGTGGCGCACTGATTAATTGCCTAGTTGCAAACCAAGAAGGCTGACGTTTAAACACATCAGGTGCTCCATGGGAGAAAGATGTGGCAACTTTGGAATCCTGTGGGGCAGTTTTCTATTTTGTTTGACTTGTTTTGACAGTCAAAATCAATATCAATGATGTTTTATGGTTGTTAATGAGTGCAGTGTATTTTTCCAGATACCCTGGGTTGTTTTTTTCTCAGCATATATGTGACTAACATTTAAATATACAATTTTAAAGTAAAGAAAAGTAGAAAGGGAGGCCTGAATTCTCTGATTGGGAACTCATTCCTCTCTCTCCCCACGTGTTTTTCCTAAGGAACAACATCAGGCCCTTCTGTATCAGTTAATGCAGCAGCATCACCACCAGCAGCACCACCAGCCTGAACTGCAGCAGATACAGATCCCAGGCCCAACACAAATACCTATCAACAACCTACTTGGAGGTACTCAGGCACCACCACTTCATACAGCTGCCACCAACCCATTCCTCACAATCCACAGTGATAATACAAGTCAGAAAGTAACAGTAAGTAGATTTTCATTTTTGTAGCTAATCAGAGATACATGCTTCTTTAGCCAGTGTCTTTTAATAATGTATTATTTCACTGATAATTCCTCTTAAAGCTAGTTTCAACAGCTGGATATTATAAACACAAAGGACTTAAGGTGATTCATACATACATACCTTCAGTTTGAGTATCAGCTTGAATTTGCACATAATGTCTGAAGACTGTTTTATAATTCAGCAGTCTTCAGAATAAAAGTATGTTTTAGTTAGTAAGTTTTATGGGGCAGTTCAATCAAAAGACAATAGTTGATGATTTTTGAAAATCTTTGTTTAGTTTGTTTACTTAGAGAAGCAGTCCATATAATTTAGGAATATTTATTATTTTTTTCCAAAGTACTTTATAAAACTTAATTACATTTGTAATATAGCTGTTATATAAATGTTAGGGCAATCCAATTATTCTACCTGATTACATATATATCTTAATGTTATTTGTAATGAAAGTTAAACTGTAAATTATGTTAATTTTATATAAGTGATAATACCTTAAACTATTATTGTAAAAGATAAATAAGTGATAATACCTTAAACTATTATTGTAAAAGATAAATCAAAATCAGGTGCAGAAATACTATGCATACAGTAATATATATACATTACTGATTCTATTCTACCCTTCAATTAGGTATATTTTACTGAAGTATAGATATAGGTGTTTTCCTTAAATTCTAGTTCAGGAAAGAACCCAATTAGAGGAAAAATAGTAGGATATAGAATGGACTGGACATCAGGAAAAGGAAGAAAGGAAACAATGAGGTGGGAGCCTTGGAAAATAAAGTGTTAAAAATCAGTGTGCTTTGCTATTTCCCCTTACTTAGAAAACTTTCTGTTTAGTCTACATTCAGTCTTTAGAAATTGTAGTTTGTATTTTGTAACCAATTGATTCATGACATAGGACTACTGTTTACCATAAACTTTTGAATACTTGGTGTTTGCCCTGTAGTTTCTCTGACTTCCCTATTGTGAAGTCACAAACCTCGTTACTGTTCCAATGTTTTGCTGACATGTAAGGTTCAGTGATTCTGAATTAATTTAAGAAAAAAAATTGTCCTGTCCCCAGTTTCTCAGTTTTCTTATGCTAAAAACTGAACAACAAACTAACTTTGAGTTATTCAATATGAAATGTATTTTTAATGGAAAAACCCACAATACTGTATAATATAAAAAACAGATTATTAATTAGCTAATGGAAGAAAAGTAGGCCCAAGAAAGTTAGTTTACTGAGTACCCTGCTATGCGCCAAACGTCTTTGCTAAATACAACTGGCTTCAAAAAACTATCAAGTCAACCTAACTTTGTTGTTGTTGTTGTTAAGTGCCGTCGAGTTGGTTCCGACCCATAGCGACCCTGTACAGGGTTTCTGAGGGTGTAAATCCTTACGGGAGTAGAAAGCCTCATCTTTCTCCCACGGAGCGGCTGGTAGTTTCGAACCGCTGACCTTAAGGTTCACAGCCCGATTCGTAACCACTACGCTACCAGAGCTCCTTACCAGTACCCTATATATGCAGAGTGGTGGAAGAGCTTTCTGTAGGGTTTTCAAGACTGTGATATTTCAGAAGCAGATTTCAAGATGTTTCTTCCAAGGCATCTTTGGGTGGGTTCAAACTGTCCATCTTTTGGTTAGTAATCAGCACTTACCCATTTTTTCCACTCAGGGCTCCTTGTTAGATACAATTTTAGATACATTTCAGTAGCAAAGATTCCAATCTTTAAAATAATAGGGTCTCTATGGACTGCAATTCTGATTTGAACAACAAGGGCAGCAGTTCAAGCTCACCAGCCACTCCTCAAAAATCCTATACAGGGTAGCTCTGGGTCGGCACTTAACAGCAGCGAGTCAGAATTGACTCAGTGGCACTTAACACCAACCACCACCTTCTTTTTAAAAAACATAGATTACTAAATGGACTCTCAAAAGTGTTAAGGATCTAAGGGTAAACTGATAAATAGCAAAAAAAAAGTTCAAAATTCATGAGTTTTTAACACACAGAAAATTAATTTTCAACAATAATATGTTCTTAATTCCCTGGAGTCCTGGTGTGGCACTGTAAGATAAGCACTGGACTACTAACTGAAATGTCTGTGGTTCAAACTTGCCAGCTGCTTCTTGGAAACCCTATAAAGAGTCACTGTGAGTTGAAAGCAACTCTTGTACTTAACACTTTCTGGAAAAGTCAGTTTTAGAGAATGATTTCTACACATACTCTTTAGGAATTCTTTCCCTCACATAAGCTTATTATCTCTTGATGACTGTAATGCAGTATTTACTGCTTTTAAAGCATTTATCAGTAAATTCATGTCTTTCTATTATGCTGAAAAGTAACCATGTTGATTTGTAGAACAAAAAAGTTATCATACATACTTCATCTCAGTTACAATTTCAATTAAGTGTTGGCCAGAAATTGATTTAGCTATGTATTACTGGGTTTGTTTGTTTGTTTTAACTGCAGAGACTTAGTGATAAAAGTGGGCCTGTAGCTCAAGAGAAAAGTTGACACTCAAGAAACATCTAGAAATTGCTTATCTGCTGTTCTAGCACTTCATCTGGCTGCTGTTGCAGTCCTCTTTCTACATCTGTGAAGAAATGCAACAAGAAACTAACTGCACAACAGAAGATTAATTTGCCAACAAGGACATTCTTGTAAGCTTTGACTAATTTTCTTGTTGCTTTATTGCACTGAAATAAAATTTCCTAATCTGCAAACTCCTCACCTAGACTTATTGAATTTTGAAGGAAAATCCAATAACCAACTTTTGTCAATGAAACAACTTACATGCAATGAGTTTATCAACCCAAGAGAAAATATGTAGTTGATACACAATTAATTTTGTAATAAATTGGAAAATATGATCATTTGGGTTACAGTTTGCTTGCTATGTGAGTTAGATCTTAAAACAAATTTCAAGGAATTATCCAATTTCGTTTATTTTGAGTTTTACTGATTAAATATTTCAAATAAATAGGTCATCAACTGGGACTTAGCAATCTTGTTCTAGAAATTTCCTTTTTAATGGGATTTGACCCATTTTGGTAATCAAGTTGGGAGGGTAATATCTATTTCTGCTAAAGGTAATTTTCTATTGTTAATTGCTTTTTCTTTTGTGGTAAGACTTACTCATTTTTTAAAGAAACCTTGAGTTAAGTGAGTTCTAAGGCTGCTGGGGGAACCAGATCAATTTAAAGCAAAAGACTTCTTTCAGAAAAAGGGGCCACTCTGGAAACTGCTGGTAGGGTTTGGCCTTAATCAAGTGCCTGTTAGTACCTCCATTGTGTTGAAATGGCTCTAGACAGCTGAGCTTGCACTATAGTCAGTCCTTGTAAGTAGAAGGAATATTCAGTGTTGCACCAGCAGCCTTCCCCATTGTTCTGCCTTTATTAAAAAATTTCTATGCCACTGTAGATAGCTCAGGCAAAACTGTTACCTGGGTGTTTATCCTCTAATGAGTCACAAGAAAAGTAAATGGATTTGGGAAGAATATATATATATATATATATATATATATATATAAATTTTTATTTATACAACTTCTCATTACTGCCAATGATTAAAAACACACAAACAAAAAAAACACCCCACCAACACTACCACAGTTATTAAAACAGGTAAAAACCTGTATTCTAGCTCTTCAACTTTGGGTAGCCAGACTCCTGGTGTGATAGTCTGGCAGAGTATAAATTATACAATTGGGGATGTATTCATTGAACTGTTCTTAAATGTGTGAATTATTAGTGGAAAAGACCCAGCTGTAATTAGACCTTCACTGTGTACTTAGCTAGAACATGTTTTTCTGCAATATGTCTCTTGGTTAAACATTGCACAGTACTTACCTCATTTCTGTAAATAAAGTTTTGTGAATCTGTTTTGTATTGTGAAAAATTCATAAGATAACATTGATATTTTGATTTGTAATATTTCTAATTGGTAGATTTAATTGAAAGTAAAATTAATTTATTTTTATATGTTCGGGGGAATTTTAAAGTCAAATCTTTTGTAGATAAAAAAAAAAAAAAATCAGTGTGGTTTATTTTACAACCCACTGGTTATTGTTCTGTAACAATTTGTATAAATGGTAAATTTTGAATGTGTTGTTATTTTACCTAGATGTAAAATTACACATGTATTAAAGAGAGTGTACAAAGTTTTGTTAATAAAATTGAATAATGTTTATAACTCTGTGCCATCTTGTTTGGAGGTGATGAAGGACCTGAGGATTGTTGGAACCTCTTGGGGTAGCCTGTTCCAGTGTCTCTGGTTGTGTTTGGGGACCTCAGAGGAATATCAGTGTGTAGTTATTTAAACTTTCCTCATGAGTCAGCTCTGTACAGTGTGCAAAGCAATGGTGCAGAGCAGTAGACAAACAGCTAATTAGCAGAATTACGCACTCTGAGAACTGCTGAAATGCAAAGAAGAGGGAGATAATCACAATGGAGATACGCGGAAAATAAACTCTAGATGAGAATTACAGAAAAATTAATATGGTAGTTATTACATACTTGCTAAAGATTCAATTCCTTTTCTTTACGTAGTTAGAGCTTTAACCGGAGGCATTACGTGAAAGAAAAATCCAAATCTACTGAGTGGTTTTTGGGTCTTGGTATGTCAGAACCACCTCTGGTCCTTTTCAAAAGTATCAATTGCTCAGCGTTTATACCAAACTTAATTGAATCAGAATGTACCAGTTTGTGTAACTTGCTTCTAGTAATTAAGAGTTGGTGGCACAGTGGTTAAGTGCTTGGCTGCTAACTGAAAAACTGGTTTAAATCCACCAGCTGCTCTTTAGGAGAAAGACAAGGCAGTCTGCTCCTATGAAGACTGTTGTTGCTGTTGTGAAGTGCCGTTGAGTCAATTCTGACCCATAGCGACCCTGTATAGGGTTTCCAAGGAGCAGCTTGTGAGTTTGAACCACCGACCTTGCAGTTCAAATGACTTTTACACTCTGACATTGGCCCACAGTGTCACACCAGGACTCCTCCATGAAGATTACAGCCTTTGAAAACCCCATAAAGGGCATTCACTCTCAAAGGAACATCATTTCTCTAAAATGCCAGGTGTCTCAATCCCTTACCTCCCTATTTGCAGTCTCTTGAAACAAAATGATATTCTTAAACTATACTTATGCAGTTTTTCCTAATTAAAAACGTATCATCAGCACTGAACTACAAACTACAGGTCAACAGTTCAAACCCACCAGCTGCTGCTCCTTGGAAATCCTGAGTCAGAACTGACTTGATGGCACTTAAAACAACTTAACCTGATTAGTGGTGGTGGTTGTGTGCCACTGAGTCAGTTCCAACTCATAATGACCTTGTATAGGTTTTCTGAAGCTGTAAATCTTTACAAGAGCAGAAAGCTTCATTTTTCGCCTGCAGAGCAGCTGGTAGATTTGAACTGTTGTCCTTGCGGTTGGCAGCCCAATGTATAACCCACTATGCTTCCAGAGCTCCTTCATATATTATTGTTGTAGTTAAGTGCTATCAAGTCGATCCCAACCCATAGGAACCCTGTATTGCGTTTCCAAGGAGCAGTTGGTTGAACCACCGACCTTGCAGTGCAAACTGAATTTGCAGTCTGGCATATTAACCCACAGCACCACAGCAGAACTCCTCATGTATTATTGTGGTGGTTATGTGCCGTGGAGTCGGAACCGACTCATAGCGACCCTGTACAGGGTTTCCGAGGCTGTAAGTCTTTAAAGAGCTGCTGCCCAGTGGCTGGCACTGAAACGCTGCATGTGTCAGTTTTTGGATATACTAGGTCCTGCCAGGAGTAGTTCAGAAAAGAGAGAATCCATGGTAGGACCTGGAATAAAAGTGGAGGATTTGGGTGAAATTATGTAGAGGACTATGAAAGAAAAGAAAGTTTGGACCCCTTGGCGATAGTAACTGAATAGTATGGGTTAGAGAAAATGGGATTTTCAAGTGAAATGGAAACATTTAAAAGAAGGCAGTCAACGAATTATGTCTTTTGGTTGGGGCTAAAGAATTTGTATGCGTTAACTAGTTTCTCACCTCTGTGGAAGAGACAGCCTCTAGTTTACTGGCGAGAGACCCTACAGAGAGGCCATTTCCAAGCCTATTTGCTGACTGCTGCACATAGGGAAGCATAGGAGCTCTGGTAGCGTAGTGGTTACAAATCAGGGTGTGACGCAACAAGGTCAGCAGTTCCAAACTACCAGCTGTTCCGTGGGAGAAAGATGAGGCTTTCTGCTCCTGTAAAGATTTATAGCCTTGGAAACCCTGTTACAGGGTCTCACTATGAGTTGGAACTGACTCCACAGCATACAACCAACCAATAGTCCTTTAAGGAGCCTTGGCGGTGGTGTGAGTTAGGCATTAGCTGATAATCACTAGGTCAATGGTTCAAACCTACCAACCCTTCCTCTGGGGAAAGATGAGACTGTGTGCTCCCATAAATGATTTACAGTTTTGGAAATCCCAAGAAACAGCTCTGCTCTGTACTACTAGAGAGTCACTATGAGTCAGAATGGACTTGAAGTCATTAAGGTGGGTTTTATTTAATAGTCCTTTAGGCAGAATGAATGATGAGTCTGCCTGTATTTTAGGACCTTGGCTGTAGAACCAGAAAGTTGGTCTTCACCAAACTGATAGGTTGTTTGTTGAAATTATTGGTGTGGGGAAAATAGAAAGTGAGGCAAAGACTAGACAGGGCAGGTAGGAGACAAAAGTGTCTGCAACAGGATCTGAAGGAAGGAGCCAGGAAGAACTCCTTATTTATTTGCAGACCATTTCATTTATTCCAAAAAGAAAACGAGGCTGCACAAAGTGGAAAGAAGACACACACTGGAAATGTCCTTGCACCCCAAAGTCTGAAAAGCATCAAAAAATAGAGCAGTTCAAAGGTTCAGGGAGGAGAGCTGAAGTTGACAAGGGACTAACAGGTACTAGAGAGGCCATGGAAATGTGCTGACTGTGGATTTCCTCATCACCAGTAAACTCCATGCCAAGTGACCACGGGGAGAGACTGTATCCTGCGGTTCCCACTTTAGGCTCTTATTATGAAGACCATAATTAAGCAACCTACTTCATGGTTTGCAACAGTAAATTTACAAGTTTGATTTTGTATACTATCTATCAAGTTTAAAACTAAAGCAGAAAAAAACCTCACTTTTTTGCCGATTGAGTTTATTTTGGTTTCCCTCAAATTTTGATCAATGCATCTGGTGTTTTTCACTTGGCTCACTTAACAAGCAGACGGATTCATTAATAAGAGTTATACATTTTTGGCACCACTGCTGTGCCTTTGCATCAGTCTTTCTGGTTCTCCTGGTTTCCTCCCAGAGCAAGCTCAGACAGGTGTTTTCAGCAGCTGAACTGTTCACATCTCTGCAATTCTTTGAATAATGCACACATTTCCTTTGTAAACTCTTAGTCTAATGTAGTGGTTCTCATTCCCTGATCCATTAGAATTACCTGGAGATTCAGACCCTCCTATACAAGCTTTCTGTTCTCAGCATCAATTAGATCCGAATCTGGGAAGTGTGTATGAGTACATCCCTCTTTCCTCTTTTTATTTTTAAATAACAGACTTTTTTTTTTTAAAGAGCAGTTTGATTTACAGAAAAATTGTACAGGAAGGACAGACTATGTAACCACCTCCCCCCTGCATCCTGTTTCTCATATTATGAACAAGTTGCATTCCTGTGGTACACATTATAATTAATGAACAAATATTGAAACATTATTAACTAATATTATTAGGGCTCACTTTTTGTGTTGTACAGTGGTAGAGGTTTTGACAAATGCATTATCTCATTGTAGGATCATGTAGAATATTTTCAATGCCACTTATGCATCACTTGAGCACCTGAAACTACTCTCCCTATAGTTTTTGCTTTTCATCTAGTTGGAAGTACTGTGTGGCAGTAAGCAGTAAAGGGTCCTCCATGTCTTTCTGACGTGAGAGTCCATTTCTTTTTTTATCACTGAACGATATGCCATCATACCAATGTACCACATCTAAGTGGTTTCCAATTTTTGTCAATTATGAATGAAGCTGCTATATATGTGTGAATGTTTTTATGTGGACATACATTTTCACCTTGTTTGGAAAAATAATGTAGGATTGCAGTTGCTGGATTGAATGGTAAGCCTATATTTAGCTTTTAAGAAACTGTCTTCCAGCCCAGATGGCTTCACTGGTGAGTTCTACCAAGCATTCAGAGAAGAACTGTCACCAATTCTACTCAAATTATTCCATAACATAGAAGAGGATGGAAAACTCCCTAATACTTTTTATGAAACAAGCATAACTCTCATGCCAAAACCAGGGAAGGACATCACTAAAAAAGAAAATTATAGACCAAAATCCCTCATGATCATAGATGCAAAAATTTTCAACAAAATCCTAGCCAAGTGGGTTTCATACAAGGAATGCAAGGATGGTTCAACATCAGGAAAACAATCAACATAATCCATCATACAAATAAGAAAAAGGAAAAGAACCACATGATCATATCGATTGATGCAGAAATGGCATTTGACAAAATCCAAGATCCATTCCTGATAAAAACACTCAACAAAATAGGAATTGAAGGGAAATTCCTCAATGTAATCAAGAGCATATATGCAAAATCAAGAGCCTACATCATTCTCATTGGAGAGAAACTGAAAGCCTTCCCTCTGCAAATGGGAACCAGACAAGGATGTCCTTTATCACCACGCCTGTTCAACATTGTGCTGGAAGTTTTAGCTACAGCTATACTGCATGATAGAGAAATTAAAGGCATTCAAATAGGCAAAGAGGAAATAAAACTCTCCTTATTTGCAGACAATATGATCCTATACATAGAAAATCCCAAAGCCTCAGTAAAAAAAAGCTACTAGACCTCAGTGAAAGATTCAGCAAAGTGGCAGGATATAAGATAAACATAAAAAAGTCAGTTGGATTTCTCGATAGCAACAGTGATAGCGATGTAAAGGACATTAGGAAAGCAATACCATTTACAATAGCCGCACAAGGGATGAAATATTTAGGAATAAACGTAACCAGAGAAACAAAGAACTCATACAAAGAAAATTATAAAACACTACTACAAGAAACCAAAAGAGACCTGCAGAAGTGGAAGAACATACCATGTTCCTGGACAGGAAGACTTAACATCGTGAAAATGTCAATACTCCCCAAAGCAATTTACACATACAATGCAATCCCAATCCAGATTCCAACAACATTCTTCAAAGAGATGGAAATGACAATTTCCATTGAAAATTTTATATGGAAAGGAAAGAGACCTAGGATAAGCAAAGCACTGCTTAAAAGGAAAAACAAGGTTGGAGGTCTCTCACTCCCCGATTTCAAACTTTACTGTATGGCGGTGGTCAAAACACCCTGGTACTGGTACAATGAAAGAGACATCGATCAATGGAACAGAATAGAGAATCCAGAAATTAACCCAACTGCATACAGCCAAATGATTTTCGACAAAATGACTAGGCACTTTGCATGGGGAAGAGACAGTGTCTTCAACAAATGGTGCTGGCAGAACTGGAAAGCGACATGTAAAAGACTTAAACAAGACCTCACGCTCTATACAAAAACAAACAGCATGGATTAAAGATCTAAATGTGAATCCCAAAATTATGAAGGTTATCAATGAAAAAATAGAGGGTGCTAATTCAGGGAATATACAGACTACCACACATTTTGAAAAGTACACAAACAGAAACAGACAAAATAGATGAGTGGGACATGCTAAAAATTAAAAACTTATGTGCATCAAAAGCCTTTACCAAAAGAGTAAAAAGGGAACCCACAGAATGGGAAAACATCTTTTGCAATGACACATCGGATAAGGAACTCATTTCTAAAACATATAGGAAACTACAACACCTCTACAAGAAAAAGACAAATAACCCAATAAAAAAATGGGCACAGGATATGAACAAGACACTTCACCAAGGAGGAGATCTGGGCAGCCAACAAACATGAAGAAATGTTTATGATCACTAGCTATCAGAGAGATGCAAATCAAAACAACAATGAGATGTCATCTCACACCAGCAATAACAGAAAAAATCAAAAAGGCTGAGGACAACAAATGCTGCTGAAAGACTGGGACCCTCCTACATTATTGGTGGGAATGCAAAATGGTCCAACATCTCTGGAAAGCAATATGGCACTTCCTCAGAAGGTTGGAAACAGAAATATTGTATGACCCAGCAATTCCTCTACTTGGTATCTACCCACAAGAAAGACGAGTCATAACACGAGCAGATATATACACACCAATGTTCATAGCAGCACTATTTACAATAGCATAAAAATGGAAACAACCAAAATGCCCATCAATTGAAGAACGGATAAACCAACTGTGGTACATACAATGGAGTACTACGCTATCCTGAAGGAACAACAAGGAAGCTGCAAGCAATCGCATAACATGGATGAACCTTGAGGACATTATGCAGAGTGAAATTAGTCACAAAAGGAGAAATATTGCATATGACCACTACTGTAAAAGACTAAGAAAAAGAACCCACCCAAAAGGGGGGGGGGACCTAAAAATTAAGTGCTAATCACTGGTACTTATGGGAAGAGAGGCAGGGAGGGAGGGGAAGAAAGGGCACAGGATAGGGAATAGAAACAGGAAAGCCTGGGAGCAGGGTGAGGGAGAGGTTGGCAATACACAAGAAGGGGGAGGAGGGGAAAGAAGAAGAACAAGGCAGACAGAAGAGCAGTTGGGCAGGTTCGCATGGGCTAGGTGAGACAGCTAAATGACAAGGTATGCACAACCCTGGAATAACAGGGCTTCAGGATACAGGGATTGAGGCATGGCTTGAAAGGGGAAAAGGGGAATATTGCTAGGATGCTTGGCTGTCTTTTTAATCTTGGTCTCCCTTGCCTACCATTGTGAAGTAGACACGTGTGTGTGTGGGGGATGGAGGGGGTTGACAGCCAGAAGCATCACAACAGAAAACATGTGGGCCAGGATCCAACATATAACTAACTAGAATACCTTGGGGGGGGGGCAGGAAACTTCCTAGACCCAAAATGGTGGGGGGACTCTGATGGCATGGACAGATGGAGTGGCTGGGGGGGACAGGATTCAGGGAGGGAGAGGAGCTGTTTGCAGACAGCCGGGAGGGTGGTGGTGGTGGGATGGGCCGCTGGGGTGTATCCTTTGGTTATTTGATGAGACACTGAGGGGATTTTATCACTGCAATGAAATGAAACATGATAGGATGATTGTGAAACTGAAGTGGGACAGAGGCAAATACTTAGGTATGCAAAACCTTGGAACAACAGGACTCTGGGATACAAAGATTGAGACACGGTTTGAATGGGGAAAAGAGGGGAAATAACGTTACGATGCTTGACTGTTGAATCTTGGTTTCCCTGGCATGCCGCTATAAAATAGACACTGGAGGGGGAGAGAAAGGAATAGCCAGAAATAACCACCATAGGAAGCTTGTAAGTCCGTCTTCTGCCAATAACTGATCGGAATACCTAAAATGGGGCTACAACGTGCCCAGTGAAGGAGGCTTCCTGTGGCACCCCTGCATTACACAAGACCATAGATGGAATCCTGAACAGCATCCAGAATCTTCTGAGGGATAAGGTCCACTTGGAAGGAGAAGCAGACCAGCCTGCAGTGGCCAGAAGAAAAGAAGACTGACAAGAAAAACACAAAACAATATAGGCAGGCTGACTAATTACTACAAGAACAAGTGGCTCACCCAGGAAACATCAAGGCAAGTGGTCGGGTCCCCCTCAAGGCAAATCCCCTTGTAAGACTAAGGCTCAATGGGAATGCATGCTCTGTCTGACTGGTGACCACTTTCATCACCAACAAGGAGAAGTGAGGAAAAAACAGCAATGAAGATGCGAACTAAGCCCTACAATGCTCAAGAGACTCCTGTGAACCCAGATGGAGACCTGGTTGGCCAGCAGTATGGCAAGTTCAGCGACATAGCCACAGAGGACTAGAGTGAAGAGTGAAGCGTCCAGCTGATAAGGGAGAGCACATGTATAAGTACACCCACACTTGCAGGTAATACCCACTTGACCTGGCTTCAATGGATGGATGATCATAGCTCAAACAGAAGAAAGAAGAGGGAAAAAAAGAATAATCTGACATAATTTGATGAACTTGACACACACCTATGGAAGCAATAGCTCAAAAGAGTGAACAAATCTTCACAGCGAGGATCATTCCCAGCTCCTCCACACACAGAGAAGACAGGGATGGGCAACTTGGACATTGGCTACCCAGAATGGGGGGGCTAAAGAGGCAAGAACTGACTGTCTTACAAGCTTTCAAGAGGGAACCTAGATTCAGAGGGTGTGGAGCAAGGTGGAATCTGCACTGAGTAGCATCCATTCTGCCAGTCAGGGCTGATAAAAGGAGATGCGGAGAGGTCCCTTGTGATACAACAACGAGTAATTGTTATCAGGACTGATTGTAAGGCATGGAAATGTAAAGGTGGGCGTTTGGGGGCAAAGGGAGGGGAGTGATTAACTTTTCAGTCTAGGAATGGAGGTCCCTGGAACCATCAAAGGAGAAGAGCAGAGAACGGAACCCTACCTAGAGAAGCAGTGATGCCAGAGATAAAGACAGAGACAATGACATGGGGAGATGGAGCCGCTGGAGACTTTGGACCTGGAGAGAGAGGGGGGCAGTGTGTGGACAACGGGGGGTGGGGGCAGGTTTGCAGGGTATACCCTTTGTATGATGCATGGAAGGGATTGTAACCATGGCAGGGAAATGATATACGATGGGGTCAATGTGAAGCTGATGTCCTCCCATGTAAACTATCACGTAATTCACACTAAAGCATTAAAAAAAAAAACTGTCTTCCAAAGTGGCTGTGTCATTTTTGCATCCCCACCAGCAATGAAGGAGTATCTTTTGTTCCACATCCTTCACCAGTATTTAATGTCAGTATTTTGTATTTTAGCCATTCTAAATAAGTGACTCCTGGTGTGGCGCTGCAGGATAATGCACTGGACCGCAAGGTCAGGTTGAGCCAAAAAGGCGACAGTTCAAACCCACCAGCCTTTTCTTGGAAACTCTATACAAGTCACCATACGACACTTAACAACAACAGTAAGTAAGTAGTAGATATCTCATTGTTTTGATTTGTACTTCTCTAATAACATCTCTAAGGAGCTCTGGTAGTGTAGTGGTTAAGAATTGGGCTGCGAACCGCAAGGTCAGCAGTTCGAAACTACCAGCTGTTCCACAGAAGAAAGATAAGGCTTTCTGCTCCCGTAAAAATTTACAGCCTCAGAAACCCTGTTCAGGGTCGCTATGAGTCGAATCAACTCCACGGCACATAACAACAACGACATCTCTGGAGTCCTGGTGTGGCGCTGTGGGTTAATGTACCAGACTGCAAAGCTGTTTGAACTACAAGGTTGACTGCCAAGCTACAGGTGAGTTAGAGGTGGGCTTGCTGTACATAGGACTGAAAAAGAACACCGAGTCCCAATGTTCAGACCTTGGGCCAGTGCCACCACCTTTTGTTTGCAGAGGTAGCTTTGTGCTCTTGTGCTGCCTGGGATAAATCCTGGGGGAGCTGTGGACAGGAACATTACCCCTGTCACCCTGTAATCAACTCCATCCGACCTGACATTCACCCCATCTCTGCTCACAAGTGAGTCATAAAGGTTGACTCCAGACCTCAGAGGATAATGATATTTTCACGTGGAAAGTTGGCCATTGTTTTAGCTACATTAATTTGCAAGAAGGGGTGGGGTACTTTCAAATTTAAGATAAAATACTAAAATCTAATGCCAAAATTTGACCAGTCTCAGCCACAGCAATCCAGAGGTCTCACCCTGGAGCCTCACTTCACCTCATCCCCCCAGACACAAACTACTGGTTTTGAAGGGACAGGGACTATCCAGGCAATCTGCTGGGGGCATGGAGCCCAGGACAGGTGGAGATGAGAGCCTGTTGGCAAGAGAGCCTCATCAGGGTCCATGCCCACTAAGCCTCAGTTTTCCCTTGAGATGGATTACGTGTTGAGGTGTTCCTCACAAAAAGCTAGGATCAGCAAAATACCTCCATCATTGGGGATTTTTAAGCCAGAAGCAAATGAATGCCAAAATCTTTTAGCCGTCTGCAACTTTCGAGAATTCAGGATCTCTCAAGAGTTCTGTGCAGGTTGGTACTGGCCATCTTTTAGCAACAGGATGACCATATTGTTCAAACTGGATGAATTGAGAAAGGTATAAACTGGGACATACAGTCAGCTTATTTGTATGTTGTTGCTGTGAAGTGCTATTGAATTGGTTGTGGCTCATAGTGATACCCTGTATAGGGTTTCTGAGGAATCGCTGGTGGATTTGAACTGCCAACCTTATCCTACAATGCCACCTCACAATTCAAATTGTGACATTTAAATTTTAAGAAATAAAAACTGCTAAAACCAACAGTAATAACAATTACAATTAAATATACCAAAGGTGTACCATTAACTACAAAACAAAACCAAACATTTGCTATAGACTTGATTGACTCATGGCGACCCCGTGAACTGTGTCCCATTGGGTTGTCTGGGCTGTGATGATTTGGAAGTAGATCCCCACCCCTTTCTTCTGAGACTCCTGTGGGCAGGTTTGAACCACCTGCCTTTTGGTTAGTATAGTTATGCTGCTAAAGTTATTCATAAGACAGAGTGGTGGTGCTGGTGTGCTGTTGAGTTGGTTCTGACTCATAGTGACCCTGTTTAGGGTTTCCAAGGCTGTAAGTCTTTACGGGAGCAGAAAGCCTCATCTTTCTCCCAAGGAGCGGCTGGTAGTTAGAACTGCTAATCTTGGTAGCATAGTGGTTAAGAATTGGGCTGCTAACCTCAGGGTCAGCAGTTCGAAACTACCAGCTGTTCCGCAGGAGAAAGATGAGGCTTTCTGCTCCCGTGAAGATTTACAGCCTCGGAAACCCTGTACAGGGTGGCTATGAGTCAGAACTGACTCCACAGTACTTAACAACAACAACAATCTTGTAGTTAGCAGCCCAACTCATAATCCACCATGCTATCAGGGGTCGGGTCCTTACAGGACAGGCTTGTTGTTGTTATGTGCCGTGGAGTCGGTTCCGACTCATAGTGACCCTGCACAGGGTTTCCGAGGCTGTAAATCTTCATGGGAGCAGAACGCCTCATCTTTCTCCCGCGGAACAGCTGGCAGTTTCGAACTGCTGACCTTGCGGTTTGCGGCCCGATTCGTAACCACAACGCTACCAGAGCTCCTTATAGGACAGGGTAGAAACAATTAAATTGTAATATTTAAATTAAAAAACATAAACCAATGCAAAAGTCAACAACTACAAGAAACGCACCAAAAGCGTACCGTTAACTACCAGACAAAACAAAACGGTTTGATTCTTACTCATGGTGACCATGTGTGTTGCAGAACAGAACTGTGGTTTTCAGTACAACTCATAGGGTTTCCAAGGTTGTAAATCTTCACAGAAGCAGACTGCTGTATCCTCCTCCTGCAGAGTATGTCTTGGGTTCCAAGTGTCAGCCTTTTAGTTAACAGCCAGGTACTTAACCACTTAACTATAAACACTCAGGGAAGCAACAGTCAAGAAATTATATGACATATTACATGAGGCAAATCTGCTTCACAAGACCGCTTTAAAGTGTCCAAGAACAAAGATGTCAATTTGAGGACTAATGTTCGCCTGACCCAAGCCATGGTGTTTTCAGTAGCCTCATATGCATGTGAAAATTGGACAGTGAATAAGGAAGACTGTAGAAGAACTGATGTATTTGATTCGTGGTGTTAGCGGAGAATATTGAAACTACCATAGACAAATAGAAAATCAAATACATTGGCGTTGAAAGAGAAATACAGCCAGAATGCTCCTTAGAGGCCAGGATGGTAAGACTTTGTCTCTCATACTTCAGACATTTTATCAAGAGGGATCAGTCCTTGGAGAAGGACATCATGCTTGGTGAAGTGGAGGGTCTGTGGAAAAGCGGGAGATGCCCCCCAATGAGACTGGCTAGCACAGTGGCAGCAGCAGTGGGCTCAAGTGTAACGATTTTGAGGCTAGCACAGGACCACAGTGTTTCATTTTGTCGCACATAAGGTCTCTATGAATTGGAACCGACTCAGTGGTACCTACAAATAACAGTCTGTGTTCTAAACAGTGACTCTATGACCTTGCCCAGCTGGGAAAGTAAACTGAAATCCCTAATGACTGTCTCCTCAAGGAAGACTCTGGTGGAGACACCTAAACCTTGGTTCCCTGTATAGACCTTGGCTGGCCTGGCGGGAGGAAGTAGTCTAGAGCTGTCAGGGTCTGGCAGCAGGCACCATGTGGCAGACGGAGAGCTTCCAGCAGGAATACGTGCCTGCTTCTTGGGATCTGTGCTGAGGTTAGAGTAGGGTGAGGACTTCAGAGAAGCCCTGTCTCCATCCTCTCATCCCCTTACATACCTAACACCAAGCAATCACACCATCTGGCATGTCTGTGCCCACTCTTTAGTCACTGGACTTGATCCAGGATTCAGATGTGGGTCTTGGACTATAAAACTCTATCCATTCCTTCAACCATATGGCTGAGAAAGAAAACCTGGAGAGCAGGCTGGATGCCAGTCTCAGGGAAGAAAGGTCCACGGGTGGTGGGAAGAAGGAGGAGCAGTCAGCAGTGGCCAGTGGGTCCACCACCACGGAGGACTTTTACTGCAGTAGTCACTACTATCAGACATTAAAAAACTTCAAAACCAAACCCAATGCTGGGGAATCAATTCTAACAATGATCTTGAAGGACAGAGTAGAATTGTCCCATAGGGTTTCCAAGGCTCTAAATCTTTACTGACGCACACTGCTACAGCTTTCTGTCACAGAGCAGCTGGTGAGTTTAAACCACGGAAGTGACCTTTATGTTAAAATTTAACTAGTGCACCACCAGGACGCCTTCTCTTGGATATTGCTGTTAAGTGCCGTGAAGTCGTTTGGAATCCTGTTGTCATCGTTGTGTCTAACTCACAATGGCCCTAGCACCACTGGATGGACTAAGTAGGTTTGAATCACTGACCTTGTGGTTATCCCACAGCACCACACCACGACTTGTTCTTGGTCACCATTGCTATTGTTGTTAAGTACTATTGAGCTGATTCATAGCGAAGAGTGGCTCGTGAATTTGAACCACTGACCTTACAGTTCAAGCTGACCTTGCAATCCAGCACATTATCCTGGACTCCCTCCTGGACACTGGTGGTGGCGGCTGTGTGCCTTTGAGTCAGTTCCTACGCATAGCAACCCTCTATATGGTTTCCCAGGTTGTAAATCTTTACAAGAGCAGAAAGCCTCATCTCTCTCCAGAGCACCTGGTGGACTTGAACTGCTGAACTTGTGGTCAGCAACCCAACTCATAATGTACTATAATACCAGGGCATTAGCATCAGCATTTTACAGTCAGGAAAGAGAAGCTAAGGAAACTTCTCAGAGACCTCAGCTACGAGCAGGTGAGTTGGGTCCTAGGTTTCCTTTTATCTGAGGTGAAGTCTCAGGATGTTCTGTCACACCACACTGACCCTCTCTGAATAACCCCAAAATCAAAACCAAATCTACTGCCATCAAGTCAATTCTGACTCAGCAGGATTGGGTCTCTGAGTGAGGCCCACACAGCAACGGATGTGCACCTTCTCCCCAGGGCACCCCCTAGCACTAAGGGTAGAAATTCCTGTATCCAGGGAATGTGTCTGACCTGGAAGATAAAGCAGTCACATTAACACAACCACAGAGGTCACACAACTTGCTGAGGTAGGCAGTGGAGGTCTGACTCCAGTGGAGGTCTGTCTGGGGGAACTGTGCTCAGCAGCAATAGCTGGGGCCTTGCACTCAGTGGTGCCTCAAAGGGGTGACCGTGAGGGCAGAGCCGTGTGAGCACTGGTGAAGCCAGTGGGAAAGCTGTCCTCAGAATGTGCTATTTCCAATATCAAATCCATTCTCACAAGACAAACTTATGCCCATTATTGTGACTATTCACAAGAAGTCAATTACAGGTAGTAAATACAATTTCCGAAACTAAGTTCCAAGTCCATCTACGAAGTTGCAAGAGCTGGTGGGCTGGCCCAGTGGGCTTCAGTTCTGGTGTCAAGTGGTAGGTGGAGCCTGGGAAAGTGCCTTTCTGCTGTGACATATCATGCCCATATTTAGTTCTCATGTAACATAGATAAGTTGACATAGCAGTATGCATCCACAGTTAACTTCTTCCCTTCAAAACACTTCTGGAGAGAAGAGGGATGGGGAATAGGACTGGCTTAAGGACCTCATAAGATGTGAGAACAAAGAGAAAGCTTCCTCGTGTAGGTAGGTGAAGGGCAGTGATAGGGAAGAGGTTCTTGAGTTTGGGGGAGTGTGTCTGTGGTGTGTTAAGCTGGAGGTTGGAACCCTGGTAGGGTTTTCATGAGTGTTGCTGTAAGGCCAGTGTTTTCCCCCTCGTATCATGAGTTCTTCCTGGAGGCTGTTTTGTGTCCTTGACCATCCTACCCCTCACATTGAGCCCCATGGGTCTCCTTCCTGTGCATGGGAGTCTGAGTAGCAATGAAGTCCTCTCCCAACCCCAGACTATTGTTCCTACTTTTTAACAAAATCCTCAGCTGCTACAGTGTCACCAGAAGACAGACATAGACAAAGATAAGAATTCCCTTTGGATTTCTTTTTACATGAGCTGTTGGGCAGAGCCAGTTATCAGCAGAAACCATGACTGGAGTCTTACTTCCTTACACAGGACTCTAGAAAGCACAAGATTGCTAGCATCTTTGGACCCTTTTTCCCCACTGGAAGAACTCAAGATATTTTATCAAATCATTTCCACTACATGTGTTCTGCTTATCTTAATGTTTTTCAAGTTTAGGCAATTTGCACTTATCAAAAAATTTCGAAACTCTGAACAAATGATTGTTGTTAAGAGCCGTGGAGTCAGTTCCAACTCATAGTGACCTGGTGTAGGGTCTCCGAGGAGCAGCTGATGAGCTCAAACCTCCGACCCTGCGGTTCAAACCGACCTTGCAGTCCAGCACATTAACCCACAGTGACATTTTGTGTTGTTGTTAAGTGCCATCAAGTCGGTTCTGACCCCTAGCAGCCCTGTATAGGGTTTCTGAGGAGCAGCTGGTGAGCTTGAACTGCCGACCTTGCAGTTCAAACAGCTTTGCAATCTGGTGCATTAACCCACAGCGCCACACCAGGACTCCAACCCACAGTGTCATAAACGATTAAAAGAGATGCTCCAGTGACCATGACAGTTCAAAGATAGTAAGAAATAGTTCAATATAAATAAACAGTTCAAAATAGTGATTTTTAACTTAGGTAGCGAAATGGATTACCAACTGGGCTGCTAACTACAAGGGCAGCAGTTCGAATCTACCAGCCGCTCTGTGGGAGAAAGATCAGGCTTTCTATGCCCATAAAGATTTACAGCCTCAGAATTCCCATACAGGGTTGCTATGAGTTAGAACTGAATCAATGGCACACATCCACCACCACCATTAAAATAAGACCCAATTTCATGAGTTCCTAGAAAGTTTCCTTCAAGGTTTCTGGAAATTCTATCAGTTGGGAAAATACTTCTACCAAGCAGTCTCAACTAAGTTTGTTACCTTATGTCCTTATTCATGTACATTTGTTTCTTAAACACACAAAGCTAAGGTAACCTCACATGGTTCTTCTTAACCAGCTAGCTGACACCAACTTTTTTTTTCTTTCTATCTCTCCCCAAGCAACTTTGTCCTGTTTCTCAATCCCCAATAGAGATGTTCACTTATGTGTACTCTGGTCATCGTTTCTTTAAAACATATTACGTCTTAATTCTTACAAATTAGTTCACTCAAACTTGACTCACTTCAAAAACATGTATTTGCCTAATTGTTAGAAAAGCAATATTCAGTTTGTTCCCCAAGAAAGTAAACTTTGTTATTAATGAAAGATGAGGGTAAATGCCCAACTCCCTTGTTTCCCTTTAACAAAATGTTGGTTTCAGCAATATAGCACAATTCATTGTTTATTTATTCTAAGGCACATGGACGTATAGAAATACTGAGGTACAAATGCGAATTTCTGCATACACTTTTAAAAATAGTCATTTTGGAAAATGAAAGTGAAAATCATCTTCCAGAATACTCAGCTTTTAGCTTGTTTTTTCTTTTGGACCAGTTCAACCAGCAACTTGTATCTAGCGATACAGTCTTCCTGCAGGAAGGAAAACAAAGAGGTGAAAACAGTGTGTGTACCAGTCAGTTAGCTTCTCTCAGGCTCTTCTTGCCATAAGGCTCCTTTGGGCCCGTGCTAATGAAGAGGTCTTCTGTGCATTCACTACACATGGGCTCCTAGGAAAACCTACAAAGGATCACTCTGAGTCAGAACTGACTTGATGGCACTTAACAACAACAACCAGCACATGAGATACTGGAGGGACAGCCTGTGCGCTGAGCTCACCTGCCAGGAAACCCCTGCTCCTCATGTCCTTTAACCCAAAGGCCCTGGCAGGTGAGTCAAGTCAAAGCTTAGGGGGAACACCTGCAGGGGTAATATAGATTGCTCATTGCTGCCTGGAAACAGAAAGGTTCCCCAGCCTCAAGGCAAGGAATTTCTGGTGTTCTGTCCTTAGGAATCCAGCTCCAGCTATCAGTGTTGATCCAGCGTACACATGTAGATGCCTGGGTCCTGATAGATGCTAGGACATCCAAGGGAGACAATGACTTCTGACATTCCACTTGGAAAGGCTAAGAGAATCTGTGCTCCCCACACAGATCAACTGCTAGTGGTCTGTTTCTCCCCGACGAACTCAACTTCATCATTTTAAAGGAGGTGATTGTTAAGAATGTAAAGGAACATCAGTATGCCCAGAGATACAGTGAGTGGAAGAGATGGGTGGTTCTGATTTTTCAGTGTCCCTGATGCCTCAGGTTCCATGAGGCTGTGTCAAGAACGGCCTGAGTTGAAGATCACCCCCAAAAGCTCTACAGCTCCACTATATCAGATCACAAGGCCAAGAACATTGGAGACTAGGGAGGGAGCCCCATCTTTCCACTTCTTGGGAGTTTTCACTTGAGAACTATATGAAGATTCGCTGTAGTGGATACCAAGAGTTGTATACTTGGAGAAAAGCCAATTCTAAGCCATCAAGTTTAGAGGATAAGCTGAATCAGAAATGTCAGTCTCAAGTGACTCCACAACTAAAAATACTGCCCTTGACAGAGCCTTTGGAGTGCCTAGGAATGAAAGCGAACTACGTCACAGAACTGAAGAGTCTTAAAAGCATGGTCTACCACACATCGCCCCATCGTTAAAGGCTGGTTACTAAACTAGAGATGCTTATGATTTTATGAAAACCCTCCCCACCTGTGTGAATGCTCAAGCAAGCTGGCTGGGTCATTGTGAGCGAAGTCTGTGCTCTACAAGCGGAATGATCTCTGAGGGAAATCAGCTGGCGTTTACAGTGACTATAAGCATTTACACACACTTATCTACTGAGTGCATACATTCACATGCTACAGGGAGAAATACACTGGAAGGGAATTGGTAATTATGAATCCATGTAAACAGTTACAGACAGAATATACTAGTAAGATGAAAGAAAAAATAGGTCGTACAGGCTGCAACCACTTCAGTGGTATTCTAAAACCAGTGCAGGCCTCTTTTTTTCTCTTGTCACCTACCTTACTCTTTGACGGGACACATTTGGCTATTTTGTCCCATCGGTCAGAAGATCCTTTTGGGTACTGCTGCAATGCTAATTCCAGAAGTTTCTGTTGATTCTGAGTCCATGGCTCCTCAGCAGCACGAATTCTCTCTTTTTTCTGGCTCTCCTCATCACTGGATTCATTTTGCTCTAATATATCAAAGTCCTTCTGCCTCTTTGCTCTGAACTTCTCTTGGGGCTCCGCCATTTCAAGCGGTCTGACTGGCTTCCGCCTCCGTGGTCGAGTTTCTCTGACCCCGGCCTCACTGGGCTCTCCGGCACCATCCTCAGGCTCCTCAGGATCCTCCTCCTCAGCCCGCCCCTCAGAATCATCACGCTGGGTGATGATGTCATCTGGCACGACCGTGGGGCTCTTTATGGGTTTGGAATTCTGAGCAGCTGACTTGAGTTCTGTGAATCTAACCATTCCTACGGAAAACAGCCACATACATTACACAGACGGTCAGTTCAGCAATCATGATTGCTGCTTGCCACACATGTACCATGCGCTAGGCATTTTGTCTAACTTATTTAATTTTCATACTATTCTATAAAGATAGCATTACCCTACCTTGCAGATGCCAAAAGTCAGACTCAGATTATACCAGGGGTGGGATTTGAACCAAGTTCTGTCTGATTCCTAGTCTTTTGTCTTTTTCACTACTCTGAGGAATAAAGCGTGTAAGTAGAATGGGGTTGTGATCAAAGACAGCAAAGATCTTTTGAGAAGTAAAGACCTGCTACTTATTAAGTAAGGAAGGATATTCTTCACATTCCAGGTAGTATAACTAAAATCAATCAGTCGATATGAACTCACTATTCTGCCTCTGGCAGGTATACAAGTAAATCATACTAATAGTTTTTTTTAATGTAAAAAGAGAAGTTTTATTAAAATATTTAAACCTTGAAATAAGAAGATCCTTTTGAAAAAGAACATTAACATCCTCTACTGGTGCTGTGGGTTAACGCGCTAGACTGCAGTCAGTTTGAACTGCAAGGTCAGTGGTTCCAGGTCACCAGCTGCTCCTTGGAAACCATACACACACACACACACACACAC
>NW_006408655.1:6762879-6764595 GCF_000296735.1 Chrysochloris asiatica
GCGGGAGAAAGATGAGGCTTTCTACTCCTGTAAGGATTTACACCCTCGGAAACCCTGTACAGGGTCGCTATGGGTCGGAACCGACTCGACGGCACATAACAACAACATACCGAGGATATAATCCTTTTTGGAAATAGAGCTTTTTTTTTTTTTGCTATGTTAATGAAGCCATACCAACGTAGGGTGTGTCCTAACCTAATCTTAGCTATAACATGAGCATATTAGACACAGCATCTAAAATGGGGGACTAATGGGGAATGTTCAGTATGCTGACAGAACCAAGAGCCTAATTTGGACCTTTAGCCTCCAGAATTGAGAAAATGAATTTCTGTTATTTAAAGCTCTGCAGTTGTGGTATGTATGTTACAGCAGGTGACTGAGACAGAAGTAACCATAAAGTCATACAGACAGATGTTCAGATTCAGTATTATGATGCAGTATTTTAATTCCGGTTTCGAAATTGTTTCCTCCTTTTTTACTAGCTTTGAAAACTTAAGGAAATCCTGAACACAAGAAAAAATTCAGAGTATAAAAGGTAACTATTAAAAAAAAAAAAAAGAGTAAATAACTGGAAAAAGAAAAGGTAACTATAATTAAGTCTCTCTTAGTCTGGTTCCCGGTGCACTTGCTCAGAGGCAGTAATAAATTGGACTGTGTGTTACTTCTAGAAATATAATTAGTCAAGCTTACAACACTATGCAGTGATATTTTCCTTCCTTTTTTATATTAATGGGAGCACCGGCTTAGAAACAACTGTGTATCAGCCCATGCAGATTCATATTCTCCTCACTGGCTGCATGCTAAGCCACCGAATAGTGTGGTACAGCTTATTAAACCATCCCTTCCTGTTGGTTAAGGAGCCTGGGTGGCTCTGTAGGACAAGCGGTTCTAACTCCCCAGCTGCTAGCAGGAGAAAGATAAGACTTTCTGCTTCTGTAAAGATTTACAGCCCTCAGAAACCCTATTCTGGATTGTTAAGAGTCAGAATCAGCTTGATGGCAGTGAATTTAGGTTACTGTTCATTAAGAAGCTCTGGTGGTGCTACAAGATAAGCACTGAACTACTAACCCAAGGTACACAATTCAAACCCATCAGCTGCTCCAAGGAGGCAAGATTTCTGCTCCTGCAAAGATTTATAGTTTTGGAAGCCCTATATCCAAACCCTGTATGAGTCAGGATCTAGCCAATGGTAGTGAGTTTGGATTGGTCACCACTGGCTATGTAGGTTGCTGCTAGTCTTCTGTTATTACCAACATGCGATCTGTGTTTTATAAGCACAGTCTCCACACTTTTCATATTTTGAACATACAGCTATAGTATTCATAACATATTTATGAATTATAACTATGTACTACTATTCAAATAATATTTAATTATAAAACTCATATAAAAAGCTATTAAGCCAATTTAAAAGATCATGATGAAAACATTCAAAAAATAATTTTTTTATTAAATGAAATAAAACAATGCTGTTCTTGTGAAGACATCAATAATAGCAATATTGAGAACAATGAGATGAAAATACCCCAGTACTGTTTAATACCACACCACTCATCTGTCAGTTTATAATACTGTGGTGACTTGTGAGTTGCTGTGATTCTGAAAGCTATGCCACGGGTATTTTAAATACCAGCAGGGTCACCCATGGTGGACAGGTTTCAGATGAGCTTCCAGACAAAGACAGATTAGGAAGAAGGAGAGACAAACTACTTTCTT
>NW_006408655.1:6769572-6770804 GCF_000296735.1 Chrysochloris asiatica
AAGATCAAAGACCATATCCTTTGGTATGGGTTGCACCTCAATGTAAAGAAAACAAAAATCCTCACCACTGGTCAAATAAACAACATCTACATGAATGGAGAAAAGATTGAAGTTGTGAAAGACTTCATTTTGCTCAGATCAACCATCAACACTCAGGGAAGCAGCAGTCAAGAAATCAAATGACGTACTGCATTTGGCCAATCTGCTACACAAGACCTCTTTAAAGTATTCAAGAGCAAAGATACCAATTTGAGGACTAAGGTGAGCCTGTCCCAAGCCACGGTGTTTTTAATAATCTAATATGCATGTGAAAGTTAGACCGTGAATAAGTAAGACTGTAGAAGAATTGTTATCTGAGTTATGGTGTTGGAGGCGAATATTATAAGCATCATGGACTGCCAAAAGAACAAACCAATATGTGTTGGAAGAAGTACAGCCAAAGTGCTCCTTGGAAAGCAGGATGGCCAGACTTCGTCTCTCATACTTTGGACATATTATCAGGAAGGACCAGTCCCTGTAGAAGGATATCATGTTTGGGAAAGTGGAGGGTTGGAAAAAAAGAAAAAGATGCTCAATGAGATGAATTGGCACAGTGGTAGCAGCAATGGCCTGAAAAGTAGCAACAACTGTGAGGTTGGCACAGGACCAGGCAGTGTTTTTTTGTTCTGTTGTGCATAGAGTCGCTATGAATCAGTACCGACTCGATGGCACCTAAAAAAAACAATACATCTGGACCTCACCAAATGGAATACACAGGAAATCAAGTTGACTACATCTGTGAGAAGAGAGTATGGAGAAGTTCGATATCATCAGCCAAACAAAGGCCAGAGGTGGACTATGGAAAAGGTGATTAAGTGTTTACATGCAAGATCAGGCTGAAGCTGAAGAAAATGAAAACAAGTCCACCAGAGTCAAAATTTGACCTTGAATATATCCCACCTGAATTTAGTGACCATCTCAAGAACAGATTTGATGAATTAGACACTAATGACTAAATTCCAGAAGAGTTGTGAGATGACATCAAGAACATCATACATGAAAGAAGCAAAAGGTCATTAAAAAGACAGGAATGAAAGAAAAGAACAAAATGGATGTCAGAAGAGATTCTGAAACTTTCTCTTAAACTAAGAGAAGCTAAAGTGACTGGAAGAAATGAAGAAGTAAAAGAGGTAAACAGAAACTTTGAAAAGGGCCACATGAGAAGACACAGGAAAATGATATAATAAAATGTG
>NW_006408655.1:6770904-6784219 GCF_000296735.1 Chrysochloris asiatica
ATGGTCCTAGGGACCTCCGCTCCTAGACTGAAAAGTTATTCACTCCCCTCCTTGCTACAAAACATCTACCTTTACATTTCCAACCTTCACAGTCAGTCCTGATAACAATTATTCACTATTGTATCACAAGAGACCTATCTGCATTTCATTTCATCAGCCCCGCCTAGACAGATTGTATTCTACTCAGTAGAGATTATACCTTCCTCCACACCCTCTGGATCTAGGCTCCCTCTTGAAACCTTGTAAGCCAGTCACTTCTTGCCTTTGAACCCCCCCCCCCCCTTTGGGTAGCTAATGTCCAAGTTGCCCGTTCCTGTCTACTCTGTATGGAGGGGTTGGGAATGATCATTGCTGTAAGGATTTGTTTCCTCTTTTGAGCTACTGCATCCATAGGTGTAGGTCAAGTTCATCAGATTGTATCATATGACTCTTTTTTTCCCCTCTTCTTTCTTCTTCTAGTTGAGCTCTGATCATCCAGTCATTGAAGCCAGGCCAAATGGGTATTATCTGCAAGTGTGGGTGTTCCTTTGCATATACCCTCTCTTCTTATCAGCTGGATGCTTCACTCTCTAGTCCTCTGTCCCCAGGTCTTGCTACACTGCTGGCCAACTAGGTCTCCACCCAGGTTCACAGGAGTTTATTGAACATGGTAGGGCTTAGCTTGCAGCTTCATTGCTGTTTTTCCCTCACTTCCCCTTATCGGTGATGAATGTGGTCACCAATCAGAGTGTGTATTCCCATTGAGTCTTAGTCTTAGAAGGGGGTTTGCCCTGAGGGGACCCGACCACTTGCCTTGATGTCTCCTGGGCAAGCAACTTGTTTGTTCTTGCAGTAACAGTTGGTCTGCCTATATTTTGTAGTTTTTCCTATAGGTCTTTCTTTCAAGAAGTATCTTCTACTCTTTTAGCCACTACAGGCTGGTCTGCTCGTCCTTTCAAGTGGAAGTTTCCTATCTCTGAAGATTCTGGATGTGGTTCAGGCTTCCACCTATAGTCTTATGTATTGCAGAGGCTCCACAGGAAGCCTCCTTCACTGGGCATGTTGTAGCCTGATTTTAGGTATTCCAATCAGTTATAGGCAGAAAATAGACTTACAAGCTTTCTATGGCATATTTCTGGCTATTCCTTTCTCTCCCCCCATCCAGTGCAAGGAAAACCAAGATTAAAAAGACAGCCAAGCATCTTAACATTATTGCCCCCTTTTCCCCATTCCAACCATGTCTCAATCCCTGTCGTCATCTGATCTCTTGACTGCTGCTTCCATGAGTGTTGATATTTGATCCAAGAAGAATGAAGTCCTTAACAAGTTCAATCTTTTCTCCGTTGATAAGAATATTGTTTATTGGGCCAGTGGTGAGTTTTGTTTTCTTTACATTGAGATTAGGGGTATAGTTAGGTTTATTTTTATTTATTTTTCTTCAAATCTATTTGATTTCCTCTTCATTTGGAAGTTCTGTAACTACATTTATTCCCTTTTCACTCTATGGTTCTACTTTTTGTTGTTGTTGCAACTATCTCAGGTTCTCTATTTTCAATTTTAAAGGTCTGTTTTACTTTGAATGCTTGAATGTAGGTGATATTGTCATGTAGGTTAGTCTCTGGTCTGTTATTGGTTCTCTGTCCAAATAACCAATTTTTTGTAAAGTTGATCTGGTTTATACAAATTCTTTTAATTTCTGTTTGTCTGAAAATGACCTAATTTCGCTGTCATATTTGATGGACAATTTTGTTGGATATATGACTCTTGGTTGACAATTTGTTTCTTTCAGAGTTTTATAAGTCATTCCATTGTCTTCTTGCCTGCCTGGTTTCTGCTGAGAAACCAGATCTCAGTTTTATTAGCGCTCCATTGTTGGTAACTTTTCATTTTCCTGAACTGCTCTCAGTGTTCTTTCCTTGTCTTTGGTTTTGAAAAGTCTGACTCTAAATGTCATGGTGTCTTTCTTTTAGGGGCTATTTTGTTTGGAGTTCATTCAACTTCTTGAATGACTATCTTCTTATCTTTCATGATGCTATGGAAGTTTTCTCCCAAAAACTCTTACACAGTAATCTTTATGGGTCTTTTTCTTTCTTTCTATTCTAGAATTCCTATTATGTAAGTTATTTTTCTTGACAGTGTTCCCACATTAATCTTAAGACTTCCTTCAGATTTTTTGTTCTTTGTTTTTGACTGTTCCTCTAGTAGTCAGACATTAAAAGATTTTTCGTTAAACTCAGTAATTCAACTTTTCATTGGTTTCATTATATTTCTTTGCCCTTTCAGTGTATTATCTATTTCTGAAGTCTTAGTATTAATTTTTCTGTTTTCTAACTGTTGATTTTGTATGGTTCCCATTTAAAAATTATTTTATTAGTTTGTTTCCTGATTTTTTTCAATAGCTTTATTTTTTTTCTATTTTCCTTGATTTCATCTCAAGTTTTCTCAAGACTCACTGCAGTTTTCTAATTAACATTCTTTTAGATTCTTTATCAGGTACTAATGATACTATTTCTGGTGCTGTAATTTCTGACTCTGTATTTTGTTCATTATTTCTTTGTGCAAACTGAAATTGTTTTCTCTGATACACTATGATGTCTATATTTAATTGATGATTTTGTATATATTGGTGCATTCTCAGGCACTCACCACCTGTCTCCTATGTGAATGCAGTTAGTCCTCTGTTCATTATTTGTGCAGTGTAGTTCAGGGCAAGTTCATGTGCCTCCAAAAGCAGGGGCTCTATGCTTGATACCCAACTCCAGGCAAAGCAGAGGATTTGTAGGAGGGAGCTGCTACTGGCTATTGGGTTGGTGAGGGCATCATTCCTTCCTTTCACTATATTCTCTATGCTCAAGAACAAGCTTCAGAATCTCTTCTGACATCAATTTTGTTTATTTTTTCTCTTTCCTGCATTTTTGATAACTTTTTGCTTTCTTCATGGATGATATTGTTGATGTCAAGCCACAACTCTTCTGGTCTTTTGTCATTATGTGTCTAATGCATCAACTGTTCTTAGGAAGGTCTCTCATTTCAGGTGGGATACGTTCAAGGTTATACTTTGGCTCTCATGAACTTGTTTTAATTTAATTTTCTTCAGCTTCAGTCTGGACTTGCACAGGAGCAGTTGACAGTCTATTCGACAGTCAGCTCCTGGTCTTGTTTTGACTGTTGACATTAGAGCTTATCCATCATCTCTTCCCTCAAATGTACTCAATTTGATCCTGTGAATTTTGTCTGGTGAGGCCCAAATATATAGTCACTGTTTGTGTTGTTTAAAGTTACTGATTTTGCAAAATTCTATCACGTGATCCCCAGCATAATTTCTATCATCAAGGCTGTATTTTCTAACTACCGATCGTTCCTCACTGTTTCCAGCTTTCACATTCTACTCACCAGCAAGTATCAATATATCTTGACTGCATATTTGGTCAATTTCAAGCAAAAGACATTGACAGAATTCCTCAATTTCAACATCTTAGGTTTTAGTGGTTGGTGCACAAATCTGAGTAATAGTGGCATTAACTAGTCTTCCTTGTATGGAATTTATCCTGTGGATATTATCCTATCAGAGACAGCAATGTATTTCAAGGTAGATCTTGAGATGCTTTTTGAGGATGAATCCTATGCCATTCCTCTTCAATTTGTCGTTTCCGTTGTGTTGCTTTTTTTGAGGATGAATGTGACGACCTTCCTCTTCATTCTGTTATTTCTGGCATAGTAAACCATATGATTGCCTGACTCAGACTGGCCAATACCTGCCCATTTTCGCTCACTCATGCCTAGGATATTGATTTTCATGCATTCCATTTCATTTCTGATGTTTAATTTTCCTAGATTCATAATTTCACATTCAGATTTTTTTTTTTAAGTTTTAATTGTGAACTGAGTGCTAGTTTACATCACATTCAGATTAGTAATGGATGTTTGTTCGCAGCTGTTCCTTCTCAATTTGAGTTGTGCTACATCTGTTGGCGTAGTAGTTATGAATCAGGCTGCGAACCTTAAGGTCAGCGGTTCGAAACTACCAGCAGCTCCGTGGGAGAAAGATGAGGATTTCTACTCCCGTAAAGATTTACACCCTCAGAAACCCTGTACAGGGTCGCCATGGGTCGGAACCGACTCGATGGCACTTAACAACAACAACAAAACATCAGCAAATGAAGGTCCTGAAAGCTTTGCTCCATCTGTGTCATTAAGATCAGCTCTACTCTGAGGAGACAGTTCTTCTCTAGCCATAGTTTAAGCGTCTTTGAACCTGGGAAGCTCATCTTCTGGCACTACATCAAACAATGTTCTGCTGCTATCCATAAGGTTTTCAGTGGCTAATCCACCCTTCAGAAGTGGTCTTCCTCTCCTGCTTCCCAGTCTGTCTCAGTCTGGAAACTCTGCCGAATTCTGTCTACCATGGGTGATCCCTGCTGGCATTTATTACTGGTGGCATAGCTTACCGCATCATAGCAACACACAAGCCACCTAAGACGACAAACTGACAGACAAGTGGGTGTGCCTCTTTTTCAGCTTTTTGCAAACATTGATCTTTTAGTCTTGTATTTTTCTAAGAAGCCAATTCTTTATGGGTGTTATTGTTTATTTTATAGGCTTGTCTATTATTTGACTAAGAGGTAGTCTCTCGGAGCATCTTGAGTTTCAAGTAAGAAGGTTGTCTTAGGGCCATAGTCTCAGAGGTTCCTTCCATGATCTTCTATTGTGGTCCCTGTCAGCATGGATGACAGTGGTAATAACCACACACTGGTCTTTTGGTCTTGGTTAGAGAAAGCTATGATTTATGTGGAACATTAGTCCTTTAGACTAATTGCGTCCTTGGGTTTCAGTTTTCTTCATTCTCCTTTGCTCCAGGTGGGAATAGACCAGTTATGGCTTCTTAGATGGCCACTTGCAAGCTTTTAAGATGCCTGATGTTATTCAACAGACTAGGACATAAAACATTATTTTTATGAACTGTATTTTGCTAATTGACCTAAAAGTTCCCTGAGACTGACCCCTAGCCTTCAAGAACAATAGTTCAGTGCCCATTTCTAAGAAATCTGTGCCCTTTATGCTGCTGCTTCATGCCATTGAGTTGTTTCCGACTCATAGCGACCCTGTACAGGGTTTCTGAGGCTGTAAATCTTTACAGGAGCAGAAAGCCTCATCTGTCTCCTGCAGAACAGCTGACTAGTGGATTCAAACTACTAACCTTGAAGTTTGCAGCCCAATGCATAACCCACTATGCAACCAGGGCTCTAGAGACTATGATCTTTAGCTTTCAAGATGAAAAGTTTAGTGCCAATGTCTAAGTAATCTGTATAGCAGTGCCCCCTATTTGTTGTTGTCGTTTTTAAGTGTTACAAAGTCAGTTCTAACACATAATGATCCTGTACAGGGTTTCTGAGGCTGTAAATATTTGTGGGAGCTGAAAGCCTCATCTTGGTACCGTCTATATGCTCTATTAAATACAAAGGAAAATAAAAATGTATTGTTACAAAATCATAGGCATCTTTTTAAGTAAAATATCAAAATGTGAAGCCATTGTTTCTTGACATCTCCTCCATCTAGGTCTATACACTTCTGGTGGTTCTCTCTTTCTATAACTCTTTCCTTTAGAATTCCACATGTTTTGATTTACATCACATTATAATGGCAGTCACTGAGGGACAGAAATTATGTTCCTTTGAAATGTTGAGTTTGGGCAAGAAAAAGAAGTCTGAAGGGGCAAGATTAGGACTTGGGTGGATGGGGTAAGGTTTCCCTTGAAGAATGATCAGGTACATTGTCATGAGGGAAGAAAATTCCTTGGTGCAACTTTCCTGACCTTTATTCTCATCAATACAGTTTTTAATGTTCTTAAAACTTCTTCCTAATAAATCTTCATGAGCTTCCTGTGTTCTTCAAGAACACTACCAAGATTGTTGTTGTTAAGTGCCATCGGGTTGATTCCGACCCATAGAAACTCTATTTGGGTTTCCAGGGAGCAGCTGGTGAACTTGAACCACTGACCTTGCCGTTCAAACGACTTTGCAGTCTGACCCATTAGCCCACATCACCACACCAGGACTCCAACTACCAAAATTACTCCTTGGAAATCTCCTTACCCCCTTCAAAATAAAATTAAAAAAACAGTCACCATACGCTTCTGAGCTGATCTGTCTGCCTTGAACTGAACTAGTCCAGCTCAAACAAGATCACTTTGGAAGTTACTATTTTGATTGGACCTTTTTTTTTTTTTAAGGCACCTTAATGAAACTAAGACAAGTATATTACTGAGAAAACTTGTCTGTAGCCATCCACTGATTGCAGAGACGTGTTTAAACAGGTTTTGTTTGGAATAAACCCATGCACATATGTACTTTTGGACTTAACCATTGTATATGAATATACACATAGCATTTGCAAATGTGCATGTAGACATATCAACAGCCTTAACTATATATGCACGTGGGTATACTCACATACAATCACTTTCACCTATTTAGTATACATATTTACCTATGTGTCTACTCACAAATTATTGTTTGTTATTACTATTGGCACAGCATTGCATACGTTCTAGCATTTACCACAGTAGCCCTCTATTCCTATGTACCTCTCAGTGTTTTCCTTCACCTTGGTCATGTTGTGCTGACTGACTTCCTATTATGAACTGTCTTTCCCTTTACTAGGATTAACACTTGTGTACAATCTAGTTAGTGATTCTCCCTCTCTCCCTTTCCCCTGCAAGGTAGCTATCAAAGACTGGTTCTTTCTGTGAATAAACCTATTCTTGACATTTTATAATACCGGTCTCATACAATATTTTCCTTTTGTGATTGACTTATTTCACTACATATAGTGTCCTCCAGGAGCTCTGGTAGTGTAGTGGTTACGACTCAGGCTGCTAACCTCAAGGTCAGCAGTTCGAAACTACCAGGTGTTTCATGAGAGAAAGATGAGGCTTTCTGCTCCCATAAAGATTTGCAGCCTCAGAAACCCTATGCAGGTGTCACTATGAGTCAGAACCAACTCTATGGTACTTAACAAGAATCGTGTCCTCCAGGTTCCTGTATGTTGTGAGATATTTTGCAGATTCATCATTATTCTTCATCGCTGCATACTATTCAATTGCATGTATGTACCACAGTATATTTATCCACTGATACTGATGCATAGGTAGGCTGTTTTTATACTTCGTTAAGCTCATTGGATACATGCTCTTGGCATCTACTTACTGCACGTGCAAGGCTGAACTGGCTTAGTTGTTGCCTTTAACACAACCCTTTTAGGACTATGATCAGCACAATTCACTGGGAAAAACTACTACACTGCTGTATTTACAGAAATTATTTTTAAAAGGTAATTTATTTTTCAGCAATGACTTTAGATTGTAAAGAGGGTGCTAACTCACCTGAGAAGCAGGTAACTGAGTCCTTCAGTTGCTTAGCTTTTGTTGTCACCTGTTTCAAAATATAAAAGTAAAAAATATCCTTAAAGTTACTGAGTTTAAACGAAAATTTGAAGTTCAGTTCCTACGTATCTACTGTGGACTGAGTAATGTATTTCACTTACGATTCTTAAAAATCAACAGGATTCACTGAATTTTAGGCCTGGAAGAACTCTCAGTTACCAGTACATTTATTTAGCCAACAAGGAAACAGTCCCACAGAAATTAAATGACTTGCTCCAAATGATCAATATGAACAGTGGCAGAGTCAAAACAAACCACAGATATCCTAAGTACTTCCAGTTCAATGAGAGTTCCATTATATTAGGCTGCCTCTTACAAGAAAACATATTTTCAAAATACCTACAACACAAACAAGGTTTTTTCTTAGAATTCACAGAAAATGAGTATCATTCTTCACTTGTCAATATCATAATCAGTAGGGGAAATGACATTTATGTTACTGATGTTTTAATTTAAATCTTTTTCTTTTCTTTACTTTCTAGAAACCCTATGAACATAAGATTGACACAAAGGAGAGGGGCAGCAGGACCAAAGGGCCAGGCTAGATTTACATACATACAGAGTCACAGAAGTAAATGATTCTGGTTGGTGGTAATCATTTATTTTTATTTACATAAAAGGTATTGTATGCTATGTTTCATTCTATAGCTTGCTTTCTTTCATTTAACAATGTCCCAGGGATCTACATAAAGATTTTCCTCCTTTTTTACTCAGCTAATATTTACATATGGCAGAATAAGCAGATTTTAGATATGGAATTCATATAGATTTCCACCCTTTTTTTTGAAAAAATATTTTCATATGGTAGAGTATATGTATTTTTTATATGTAAATCAATGAATTTTAACAAATAAACAGGCTAATGCAACTAACATTCTAATGAATAATGATTCTGTTGTTGTTAGGTGCTGTTGAGTCAGTTCTGACTCTTAGTGACCTTATATACGACAGGACAAAACATTGCCAGGTCCTCTGCCATCCTCACAATTATTGTTATGCTTGATCCTATTGCTTCTGCCACTGTGCCAATCCATCTTGTTGGGAGTCTTCTTTTTCAAGTGATCCTTCACTTTACCAAGCATGCTGTTCTTCTCCAGGGACTGACTGGACTCTCCTGAAAACATGTCCTTAGTATGAGAGATGAAGTCTCACCATCTTGTGTTCTAAGAAGTATTCTGGCTGTACTTCATCCAACACAGATATGTCTATTCTGGCAGTCCATGGTAGTTTCAATATTCTTCTTCAATACCATAAGTCAAATGCATCAATTCTTCTACGGTCTTGCTTATTTATTGACCAACTTTCACATGATTACGGGGCTACTGAAAATATCATGGCTTGGGTCAGGTACACCTTAGTCCTCAAACTCTTATCTTTGCTCTTGAACATTTAAAAGAAGTCCTGTGCAGTAGATGTGCCTAATGCATTACATTGTTTGATTTCTTGGCTATTGTCTGGTAGCGTAGTAGTAACGAATCAGGCTGCTAACCTCAAGGATGACAGTTTGAAACTATCAAACTACCACGGGAGAAAGATGAGGCTTTCTACTCCTGTAAAGATTTACAGCCTCAGAAACCCTGTACAAGGTCACTATGAGTCGAAACCGACGCCACGGTACTTAACAACAACTTCATTCAAGGAACTCTGGTAGCATAGCGGTAACAGTCAAGCTGCTAATCTTACAGTAATAGGTGGAAAATACCAGTGGTTCCGCAGTAGAAAGATGAGGCTTTCTGCTCCCATAAAGATTTACAGCCTCAGAAACCCTACACAGGGTTGCTATGAGTTGCAACCAACTCCACAGTACATAACCACCACCACTACTTCACTAAGTGTTGATTGTGAATCAAAGCAGATTGAAGGCTTTGACAGTTTCAACCATTTTTCTGTTTATCATGCTGTTATTTATAGGTCCACTTGTAGGATTTTTGTTTTCTTTATACTGAGTACAATCCATATTGAAGGCTATGGTCTTTGGTCTTCATCAGTAAGTAATTTAAATCCTCTTTTCTCCCAGCAAGCAAGTTTGTATCATCTACATATCACAGGTTGTTAATAAGTCTTCCTCTAATCCTGATGCCATGTTCTTTCTCATATAATCCAGCTTCTTGGGTTGTTTGTTCAGCATATAGATAGACTAAATACGATGAAAGAATGTAACCCTGGAACACACCTTTTCTGATTTTAAACCATTTAGTATCCATCCCCTAGTTCTGCTTGAACAACTGCCTCTTGGTTTATATACAGGTTCCTCATCAGCACAATTGGACTTCTGGTGTGGTGCTGCAGGTTAATGTGCTGGACTGCAATGTTAGTTTGAATCACAAGGTTGGCAGTTCAAGCTCACTAGCCGCTCCTCAGAAATCCTATACAGGATCGCTATGGGTCAGAACTGACTCGACAGTATTTAACAACAACAACATGAGCATTATTAAGTGTTCTGGAATACCCACTCTTCGCTATGCTATCCATAGCTTTCAATATCCACTAAGTTGGATGCCTTTGCAGAGTCCATAAAGAAGCAAACATCATTCTTAAATTTTTTACTTGCAGCCAAGATCCATTTGATGTTAGCAATGATATCCCTAGTTCTATGTCCTCTTGTGAATCTGTCTTGATTTTCTGGAAGTTCCCTGTCAATGTACTGCTGCAGCCATTTAAAAATTATCTTTAGCAAAATTTTACTTGCATGTGATATTAATGACATTGTTTGATAACGTCTACATTCCACTGGGTCACCTCTCTTTGGAATGGGCACAAATATGAGTCTCTTAACAGTGAGTTGGCCAGGTAGCTGTTTTCCAAATTTCTTGGCATTGATAAGTGAACATGGCCAATGCTGCATCAGTTTGTTGAAAAACTTCAATTTATAGTCTATCAATTCCTGGAAACTTGTTCTTTATCAATGCCTTCCATACATCTTGGACTTCTTATTTCAGTACCATCAGTTCTTGTCCACATGCTACCTCTTGAAATGACTGAACAGCTATCCTTTTTTTTTTTTAGGTTTTTATTGTAAATTAAGTGATAGTTTACATGGGAGAACATCAGCATTACACCATCCTTTCATTGCAATGTTTACAGTCTCCTGCGTGCATCATCATTCAACAGTGTTTGCTTCCATTCCATTTTATTTGGGGCAGAGCCATACACAGAAACACTCAGGAACATATAATAATTTAAACAACCAAAGAACACATTCTGTAAGCTTGCCTCTTGGCCACAAGTACCCAGTCCCTCTCTTTCCAGAGTCCTCAGTCCTCAGCTGCTCCCTCTCTCCGTGTCCTCATCTCTGCTTCCATCTTTGGTGTTGCTGCTTCTCTGGATAGGGTCCCGCACCCTGCTTCTGTTTTTCTCCCTTGGCCATCCTTATTATTATTTTTTTTAGAAGTTAATTAACCATTATTTTAGGGTCACTTATAGCCACAAAAGGTTACATTTATTCTACTATCTCTGTTGTTTTAAATCAAGATAAACAGTAATAGAATGTTTTATAGTTAAGCCAGCCATTCCATAATCAAGCTATTTTAGAGATAACAGGTGTAAAGGAAAAAACAACATAAAATAATGCACATAGTTCAGTTTCTATAGGGCTATGCTGTGATTTTCCTTAATTAAAAAAAAAAAAAAGGCTCTGAAAAGCATTGTAGGGAGGGGAGAATAAGAAACTCTGAAAATCTAGCTAGTGCTCACAGGTGAAGACTCTTCCACTATTCTTTCACTCATTTTTGCATACCAATTCACGCTACGTCCAGTCAGTAGCCTGCAGAGGCTGCCATTTCTACTCCCCAAAGCACAGATAAAAGCCCTGCCGGGAATATGTCTTGGTTTAAACAGTTGATCCTAAGGATAGTACTAGTTGCCTTACCAATTTGCTTTTTATTTTTTTCTCAAAAGACAGCCAAATGTCTTAACATTATTTCCTCCCTTGTGCCCATTCCAACCATGTCTCAATCCCTGTATCCCAGAGCCCTGTTGTTCCAAGGTTATGCATACATAATTATTTACCTCTATCCCACTTAGCTCATGCAAACCTGCCTAATTGTTTTCCCATCCATCTTGTTCTTCCATTCCCCTTGCCTTTCTTGAGTATTGTTCCCCTCCCCAGCACCCAAACTATCCTGTGTGTATTCCACCTTCCGCCAACCTCCCCTCATCCCACACCCCCCATTCCAGTAACCAGCAAAGAATTCCCCACCCCCACAACCCCCACCTCCCACCACGCTTTAGTATGAGTTCTTTTTCTGAGTCTTTTATAACAGTGGTCCTGTGCAGTATTTCTCCTTTTCTGACTGACTGATTTCACTATGTTGAGTGAAATTCAACATTATGTTGAATGTCCTCAAGGTTCAGCCATGTGATGTAATAGCTTACAGCTTCCTGTTTGCTATTCTACCTTAGTGATATTGAGAGATTTGTCTTCTAGCTCACTTGTTCTGGCTTCCATCTCTTTTATTCTACTCCTTAGCCCTTTCAATGTATTGTGTATTTCTGATATTCTATTATTAATCATTTGGACCTCTTTCTGTAGGTGGTGAATTGTTTCCAATGCTGTATCTTATTTGATTGTTCCTGTAGCACTTTCCAGACTTCTTCCTTATTTTTCTCAACTCCATAGTAAAGTGTTTTGAAATGTTTTATAATCATTTTTCTGAATTCCTTCTCAGACATTTCCAAGGCCTGCCCTCCTTCCAGAATGGAGTCCAGGTCTACCTCTAGGTCATTTGTCTCACATTTTATCTTGTTTCTGGACATGTGCTGATATGGTCATCTGCTTTTGCTTCTTGGACATGTTTAGTGTTTATTTGTGGCATTAAAACTTAAGGCAGCCCCTCTAGTCACCAAAATGGAGGTACACAAACAGTGGGTAGTCAATGAACATATACCAAAAAAAGAAAAGAAAATCAGAACAAAGCAAAACCGACAAAGTGTACTGTCACCTTTGCTCTGAGGTCCCTGCGGCATTATTCCGTGGCGGGTGTATGTGGGTAGTACTACTAATACCATTTTCATCTTAGGGATGTTTTACGTTTAAAGTAAGCTTTTAGTATGGTAACTGGCAGATAGTAAAAGTACAGTAAATATTATTACTATAGAAACAGATCATTTGTTTTTGATTTATACAAAGGGCAGAATTAGAAAATGTATTTAAAGTGTGTTAGGAATACTTATGACTTCTGTTTTCTGCCTTCCTATCACTTTACAGATGACCTTGTTTCCTATTTTATATAAAAATTTGAAGACATTCAACATGATCTTCCTTAATTTCCACATTCAAAATTTGATTATATTCCCTTCTTTTATCACTATTTAAAAAAAGAAATAATCTTCCTTCTCTTGAGGCTAATATGCTACTTAAATTCGCACAGAACCATGTTCTATCAATTAATTTCCTTTGCTTTTATCTTCCTCTATTAGACACTTCCCATAAACCTTTAAACTTAGCTCAAGTGGTCTCTATTGTAAAAGACTATCATCCCTACATCTTGTCTTTTCTACTATACTTGTTGTTTTCCTTTCTCTCTGATTGTGTTTCCTTTGGTCCCTCTACTATTCTCCACTCCTGCCTTTTGCTCCTAAATATAAATACTCCTCTTATTTGGTCCTTGTCATTCATATGTTCTCTTTGTTTTCTCCTTAGGTATCTCATCCCATCTATCAACAATACCTAACAAAATAAATGATTCACTTATTATACTCCTGGCCCTGACCTCTTTCATGGAATGCCAGTCTCACAGAAATTTACTACATAACAGTATATGATCAAATCTGAAAGAGATTTCATTTATATAAGATACTTTTGCTGTGTATTCATATTTATATGAATATTTGTATGTGTGTATATTACTTATTTCTCATGGTAATCATATTGTTGTTGTTGTTGTTATGTACCCT
>NW_006408655.1:6788494-6799926 GCF_000296735.1 Chrysochloris asiatica
CAGAAATATGTAAGATCAATGACTTATTCATTGCAAATACACAGAATCAATGTACCAAAAAGAATTGGATGATGTTCAGCCACTTCAAGAGATACCACACGATAAACACCTGATGGTATCAAAGGAAGATGTCCAAACTGCACTGAAGGCATTGTCGAAAAAGGAATTGATGAAATACAAATTGAAATGTTTTAACAAACTGATGTAGCACTCAACTGGTCTGTGCTAATAAATTTGGATGATAGCTGCTAGCCAATTGAAGGAGGGAGGGGGGAATCTATATTTGTGCCCATTCCTAAGAAAGGGGATCCAAGGGAATGTAGAAATAATTTACCAATATCATTAATATCACATGCAAGTGAATTTTTGCTTAAGATAACTCAGATAGGGGTGTTAAAAGACATTGCTGGTATCAGATGCATCTGGGTTGAAAGCAGAGAATGCCAGAAAGAAGTTTACTTATGCTTTATCGATTATGCAGAGTTGCTGGACAGGCTGGAAAAAAACAAGCTATGGATAACATGGCATAGAATAGGTATTCCACAATATTTGATTGTGCTCATGAGGCACCTGTACATAGATCAAAAGGCAGTTATTTGAACAGAACAAGAGAATACCAAATGGTTCAAAATCAGGAAAGGTGTACACCAGGGTTGTATCCTTTCTGTGCACCACAGTTGTACCCTTACACCATAATTATTCAATGAGCAAATAATTCCAGAAGTTGGATTATATAAAGAAGAACATGGCATCGAGTTTGGAGGAAGACTTATTAGTGACCTGTGATATGTAGATGACATCATTAGTGACCTGTGATATGTAGATGATACAACCTAGGTTGCTAGAAGCGAAAAAGACTTCAAACACTTATGAAGATCAAGGACTACAGCCTTCAGTAAGGATTGTACCTCAGTGTTAAGAACAAAACAAAACAACAAAAAAAGGAAAATCCTCCTAACTGGATCAGTAAATATCATGAAAAAGACTGAAATTGTCAAAGACTTCATTTTGCTTGGATCCATAATCGATGTTCATGGAAGCAATACTCAAGAAATCAAATAATGTATTATATTAAGGAAATCTGTTGCAAAGGACCTCTTTAAAGTGTTAAAGACCAGAGATGTCACTGTGAGTACTGCGGTGTGTATGACAGTTAAGATTTTGTGTCACCTTGGCTCATCCAGGATTCTCAGTGTTTAGCACTGAAGACATTCTAATGCCCCATGGTGTCAGCATGGTGGTTGTATGCTGTTTAAGGCTTCTGAGACAGTAAATCTATACAGGAGTAGAAAACCTCATCTTTCTCCTGGAAGATTCAAACTGCTGACCTTGTTAGCTGCATAACTCATAACCCACTACGCTCCCAGGGCTCCTTTAATTCCTCATAAAGAGATATAATATAGTACAATGAACTCCATGACATGCACTGATGTGACCAGCCCTGATTTGACGTAATTACCCAGTCTTATAAATCCTCACTTTTATTATACGGTCCAATGCAAACTACAGAATTAGGTTGTCCCTGGAGCCAATCTCTTCTATAAAAAAAGAGACAGAAGTTGAGCAGAGAAAGAGGAACATATTACCATCAAGAAAGAAGAGTTGGCATGGAAAGAGAAAGGCTGTGTGCTGGTGGCCAGGAGGCAGCCTTGCATAATGTGCCCTTTGGTTGTTTAAATGATTATATATTCCTGAGTGTTTTCGTGTACACCCTCCCCCCAAACAACAACAACAACAACCCACAGGGAATAGAAGCAAATATTGTTGAATGATGATGCACGGAGGAGACTGTAATCACTGCAATGAAACAATGAGTGTAAAACTGATGTTCTCCCATGTAAACTATCACTTAATTTACAATAAAAATGTTTTTAAAAAATGAAAGAAGAGTCTGGAATGGAGTG
The DNA here is from genome assembly GCF_000296735.1 of Chrysochloris asiatica. Classification (NCBI taxonomy): domain Eukaryota; kingdom Metazoa; phylum Chordata; class Mammalia; order Afrosoricida; family Chrysochloridae; genus Chrysochloris; species Chrysochloris asiatica. The sequence continues at coordinate 6,790,399 of NW_006408655.1, forward strand.
TGTCCTTTGTTACTGGGTCATTTGTACTGTGAAACTTCCAGATCCGGGGAAGATTGATTCTAAGATCCCTGAAGCTCTCCAAGGAATGTTGGGCCTACAGATAATGGGAGGAGACACGGACCTTTCCCAGAGCTGGTACTCTGGATTTAAACTTTTAACCTCCATAACTGTGAGAGAATAAATATCTATTTGTTATATCCATCCACTGGTACTTCTGTTATAGCAGCACAAGTAACTAAGTGCACCTGACCCAAACATTGAAAATTGAATAGTGAATAAGGAAGATGGCAGAACTGATGTATTTGAATTATGGTGATTAGCATGGACTTCCAAAAGAACAAACAAATCTGTGTTGGAATAAGTATAGCCAGAGAGTGTCTTAAAAGCAATGATAGTGAGACTTTGTCTCTAGTACTTCGGACATGTTATAAAGAGGGACCAGTTCCTAGAGTGGAGGGTTAGCAAAAAAGAGGAAGACACCCAACAAGATGGACTGAACAGTGGCAGCAGCAATGGGATCATGCATAGCAACAATTGTGAGGATAGAGCAGAACTAGGCAGTGTTTTGTCCTGTTTGGCATAGGGTTGCTATGACTTGGAAGTGATTTGACAGAAACCAACTAATCATGTTGTTGTCAGGTGTCATTTGAGTCCATTCAACAATACACTATATACCTTTAATGCTTAATTCTGTGTCAACTTGGCTAGGCTATGGTGCATATTCTTTGGAAAGGCACTAGTTTGGTTGCTGTCATGGAAGATCTAGATGTGATTTAATCAGTTGGCCTTGAGTAGAGATTATCTGCAGTAATATAATATAATGTGATGTAATCAATCAATCCATTGAAGCCATACCAGTGTAGGGAAGATTTTAAACATAATCATACATGGATTATAAAAAGACCAGAAAAAACTGGAAAGACATATATATTATAGGACATATTACATTTCCCCTCAATAATACAGCCAATGTAATTCTAAGAAACGTTTGTGGTCTGTATTTTAGAATTTGAAATTTTCTTTGCTTCCAGCCTCAATCCATAAGTTATGCATATGTACGGCCACATGAGGAATTCAGATGAGCTTTTTGAGGTCAACTAGCATAGTCACAAAGTCTTGGAAATTTGGAAGTTCAAAAATGAAACGGAATGCATAAAGATACCTTAGGTATTATTGAATTGTTGTACTGTAGGATAAGCCCTGGACTGTTAACCACAAGGTCAGCTATCAGCTGCTCCTCTGACACCCTATACAGGGTGGCCATGAGTTGGAAACGACTTGATGACACTTCACAACAACACTAAGCTGAAATGGACTGATATTGGCCATTTGGAATCTGACAATCTTATGTTTTACTATGCTGGGAACAACAAATTCAAGAGGAAAGACATCACATCTATCATGAAAAAGAACATTTCAAGATCCATCATTAAGTATAGTGCTGTGTGTGATACAGTAATATCCACACGCTTACAATGAAGACCAGTCAGTACCACTATGGTAGTGGTGGTGGTGGTGGTTATATGCCATGGAGTCGGTTCCAACTCACAGCGACCCTGTACAGGGTTTCCAAGGCTGTAAATCTTTACAGGAGTAGAAAGCCTCAACCTTCTCCAACAGAACAGCTGGTAGTTTTGAACTGCTGACCTTGCGGTTTGCAGCCCAATTCGTAACCACTACGCTACCAGAGCTCCTTCAATACCAGTATATATTATTCAAATTTACATACCAACCAATAAAGTTAGTGCTGATGAAATTGAAAAATTCTACCAACTTTTAATCTAAACTTTACCAAACATGTACTGATAATTTCTGGTGACTGGAATGTGAAGGTTGGAAACAAAGAGTTAGGATCAGTAGCTGGAAAATATGGCCTTGGTGATAGAAATGATGTTGGAGATCGCATGAAAGAATTTTGCAGACCACTGACTTATACACTGTAAATGCCTTCTAGTTCTAGCTTGCTGTTATTAAGTTGGCTCCTGATTCATGGCAAGCCCTTGTGCAATGGAACCAAATGCTGCTTGGCCCTGCACCACTCTCATGACTGGTTGCAGATCAGTCTGTTGTCATCTATAAGACATCGATTTGGCTAATTTTTAGAAGTAGATTGTAAATGCCTTCTAAAATAATATAAATGTGTCTATACACATGGACCTCACCAGATGGAATACATAAGAATCAAATAAACTATATATCATATGGAAGAGACGATGGATAACCTCAATATCATCAGCCAAAATAAGCCCAAGGGGAGACTATGGAACAGACCTTCCATTGCTCCTATGTAAGTCCTGACTGACTCTCAAGAAAATTAAAGTAAGTCCATGAGAAAAAAATATGACCTGAATTTAGAGATCATCTCATAATGCATTATTAGACCCTAGAGACTGAAAACCAGAAGAGCTATGGGAAGACATCAAGAACATCATACAGGAAGAATACAAAGGTCATTAAAAAGACAGGAAAGAAAGAAAAGACCAAAATAGATGTCAGAAGAGACTCTGAAACTCACTCTCCAGTGTAAAGATGCTAAAGTGAATGGAAGAAATGTGTAAGTCAAAGAGCTGAACAGAAAATTTGAAAGGGCTGCTCAAGATGACAAAATCAAAAATTATAATGAAATGTGCAAAAAAATGTTAGAAAACACAAAGTGAAGAGCACACTCAACATTTCTCAAGCGGAGAGAATGGAAGAAAAAATTCAAGTCTTGGGTTGCCATATTGAATGATTCTATGGGCAAAAGACTGAATGAGAAGAAAGCATCAAGAGGATGAAACACATACACAAGGTCACTGTACCAAAAAAACAGCTGATGTTCAACCATTTCAAGAGGGAACATATGATCAAGAACTGAGAGTACTGAAGGCTGCAGGAATTGAGGGAATACACATGGAAATCTTTCGACAAACTGATGCAGCTCTGGAGATGCTCACTCATTTTTGTACCCATTTCAAAGAATGGAGAGCCAATGGAATGTTGAAATCATTGGACAATATCATTAATATCACATGCAAGTAAAATTTTGCTGAAGATAATTCAAAAACTGCTGCAGCAATAAGTACTTCAACAGGAAACTGCATGAAATTCAAGTCGGATTCAGGAAAGGAGTAGAACTAGGGATACCACTGCTGATGTTAGATGGATCTTGGCTGAAAGCAGAGAATACCAGAAAGGTGTTTACTTGTACTTTACTGACTATGCAAAGGCTTTTGACTGTGGATCATGACAAACTGTGGATAACACTGTGAAGAATGGGTATTACAGTCACTGAATTGTGCTCATGAGGAACCTGTACATAAGTCCAAGAGGCAGTCGTGTGAACAAAATAAGGGGATACTGAGGGGTTTAAAATCAGGAAACATGTGTAACAGAGTTATATTCTTTCACCATAATTATTCAATCTATATGCTAAGCAACTAATTTGAGAAACTGGATTATATGATGAAGAATGAGGCATCAAGATTAAAGGAAGACTCATTAACAACCTGTGATATGCAGATGATACAACCTTACTTGCTGAAAGTGAAGACGGCTTAAGTACTTACTGATGAAGATCAAAGAGCACAGCCTTCAGTATGGATTGCATCTCAATGTAAAGAAAACAAAAATCCTCACCATTGGACCAAGAAATAACATCATGATAAATGAAGAAAAGACTGAAGTTGTCAAAGACTTCATTTTGCTTGGATCCACTATCAACACTCATGAAAGCAACAGTCAAAAAATCAAACGACATTGCAGTAGGAAAATCTGCGGTTCAAGACCTCTTTAAAGTGTTCAAGAGCAAAGATGTCAGTCTGAGGACTAAGGTGTGCCTGACCTAAATCATGATATTTTCAATAACCTCATATGCATGTGCAAGTTGGATAATGAATAAGGAAAATTACAGAAGAATTGAAGCACTTGTGTTATGGTACTGGAGAAGAATGGTAAAAGTACCATGGTCTACCAGAAGAACCAAATAATCTGTGTTGGAAGAAGTACAGTGAGAATGCTCCTTAGAAGCCAGGATGGTGAAACTTCATCTCTCATATCTTGAACATGTTATCAGGAGGGGCCAGGTCCTGGAGAAGGACATCATACTTAAAAATAGATAGTCAGCAAAAAAGAGGAAGACCCCAACCAGATGGACTGGCACAGTATCCGCAGCAATGGGCTCAAGCACAACAGTTATTGTGAGGACGGCGCAAGACCCGGAAGTGTTTTGTTCTGTTGTGCACAGGGTCGCTTTGAGCTGCAGTTGACTCAATGCACACACATGATTACAACAACAAGCAAAGTTACAAATACATTTAGCCCCTGAATCCCCTAGCTTAAGGCACACACAACTTTCTGACATCTGAAAGTCACAATACAGACTTTCATGTAGATCTTCTTTCTTTTTTTTAAATTATGAAAGACTGTGAGGCATTGATAGAAGGGGGCTTCAAAAAGCTCATGGAAAAATGGAATGAAAAGATAATGGAATTATTCTATCAAATTTTTGAAGCACTTTCACTTGTGTATATATATATATATATACATACATACATCTATGTTTGTGTGTTTGATAACCAAAGAGATTATGAATCTCAGAATCCTATCCAGTAAATAAATTCCAAAGACATGTAGGGGATGAAGCACTTCAAATAATCATTCCGTACTGACGTAGAACATAGGCTGAGTTAATCCAAAACATCTTCTGTAGATAGTCAATAACAGTCTTTCTGGCTGCCTACAATCACTGAGTTTCTTTGAGAATATCTGCTTAGAGACTTTTTGCTCTATCAGAGAATTCTGAATATAGTACATATCATAATCTGGCCTGACCACCACACACAACAAACAGCTGGTCTAATTGAGTCCTTCAGATCTTCAATGTCAAACAATAAAACTGGTGGGATATACCTAGCTGACAAAGGTATCTTGGAATCATATGTTTTTCTCCCACTTAAAAAGCAACTTGAAAGAAATGATCATTATAGAGAAGCAAAATACAACTGGTCAACTTTCCAACTATTATGTGGAATGTAATATTTTAGCTTTATTACCAAGTCTGATATTTTCTGGCCATAAATGGCTGTATAACATTGATAACATCAAGCAATTATTTTTTTACTTTAGAATTTTTCTGATTAATTTTCATCTCAGGAAGATATGACAGATGATGGAAAATTATTTCTGTTTTGAAGAAAAGTTTGGTATCCACAGCTGATCATTTATGACTCTAGGATGATTAAGATTTTCCAAATAAATGATGCTCTAAAATAAAGCTCAACACCCAAGGTATTTCAGATGATTCAAGTGAGCAGGTCACTACCAAATCTACGCATCTTTCTCCTCTACATCTAGATGCCAAATCATTTTTAAAATAGTTGGTAATTTTTCTCACATGATCCACAATGAATTTTTCAGCTACTCATCTACCTTTTATGTCATGTGTAATTGTAGAAGACATGGTCTCTAATTTAATGAAAGTTGGTAACAAACGTTACTTAGAGCTACTTTTTTATCCTTATCATAGGAAAGTGGTCTCACACAGATGAGGGTGCTCCTCTTATTCCAACAGCAGAGCAACTAGTATCGTGGACTACCCGTTTGGATAGGTTTTTGTTAACACTGTATCCACAGGTATATTAGCAATCACATGAATTGCAAAATTGTGGGAAATTTGTTTCATGACACTGATTCTAGGCAGAAAACACTTTGTAACTCCTCTTCCTAGTACAGTTATATCTAACTTTATCTTTGACATTCTCATTAAACAGAGATCCTTCAATCTAATCTGTGGAACACATGGCTTAGGGTAGAATCAATGGGCAAAAAAATTTTAAATATGTTTTGTTGTTCTCTCTGGTATAAATATTAATGAAAGTATACAAAATTAAATTACCATGTAAACTATCACATAATTCACAATAAAACATTTAAGAAAAAAAAAGAAAATTAAATTAGCAAAACAAAAATCATAGTCCATAAAGTAGAACTAGGCTAACTGGATAGTTACATGGTGGTAAATCTGTGATCAATATAAAAAGAATAATTTTCTATTTTTTTAAGCTATATAATATATAGGCTCATATTCTTGACAGCCTCAGATATTTCAGAAAATAAATGTTGACTACTACTAATAACAGAAATTATGCTACTGTGAAGTTCACTGCTTTCCTTGGAGCTTCTAATTAGTTCATCCTCTGCTGAAATTTTGCATTTCTACCTCAGATATAAGGAGCTCTGGTAGCATAGTGGTACAAGTTGGGCTGTTAACCTCAAGGTCAGATTTTCGAAACTACCAGCAGTTCTGTGGGAGCAACATGAGGCTTTCTGCTCCCATAAAGATTTACACTCTTGGAAACCCTATGCAGGGTCACTATGAGTCGGAACTGACTCCATGGCACACCACCATCAACACCTCAGATATACTGAATCAGAATCTACATTTTAACAACATCCCTAAGTCTTGTTAACAAGATCACTTGGGGAATCTATAAAACTCACTTGGGATTTTGTTAAATGTAGATTCTGATTCAGTATATCTGCATGGAAATGCAAATTTTCAACAGGGTGTTGAACTGAAATGAACTGATTCAAAACCCTGGTTTTTATTCATTTGTATTTTCTTTTGGTCAGTTGTTGATTTGAATTTAGCATTTATTACAACCAAGAACTCTTGTAGCTTTCAAATACAAAATGTTCTGTTACTAGAACATTGAATAAACCACTTAAAAAATGTTTCCAACTGGTAGAGAGCAGTGCTGTTCATTCTTATCATTTCTCCAATGTCTTTAAATTTTTCTAGATTGTCTATCTGTCTGGATAGAAACACACGAGAGAACAGAGTTCATCCTAACCATCAAAAAGAGGGTCTACCACTAACTGCCTGATTGACTCTATATCTCTAACAACTGTAGACGGTCATCAACTTTGGAGAAAATACTACTGCCAACACACAATATGGTATTTTTGCAAATATTGTTAGTTCAGTGAGATATTGTAACAACTTAACATATCGTCTACTGATTTTTCTCTCTTTTCAATAGTTTTCAAAGCTTTTTGGTGGCAGTTCCATCTTCACTGAGATCTGGTCTTCAATTACTTTTCCATCCTCATCTTTGGTGTTTCCCCTTTTGAACTCTGCACTCTACCCAAATGGCAACACTTGGAGCTCTCCAAACATATCAGACTTTCTTCTTCGTACAGTCCCTTGCATACGCTGTCTCCTTAGTTGGAAGTACTCTTTAATATTCTCATCTCCCTATCAAACACCAACTCATTTTTTAAGCTCTTAGTTCAAATGCCATTTCCTTCAGAAAGTCTATTAGCTCACACACAAATAGAAGACTTCCCTGACCATGTAAGACTGATGTTTCTATACTTCTGCTCTAAAGCACTTATGAAAGTATATATATTTCCTTGTTGGTATTCTTCATTATCCAATAGAAGAAAAGATAATATTTTATTCATGGATGTATCCTTGTTGTTGTTGGTAAGTGCTGTCGAGTTGGTTCCGACTCACAGCGACCAACTTGTGGTTGAATCTGAGAGCTAGGTTAGCAATCCAGTGCTTATCGTACAGCACCACAACACCTGGACTCCATGGATGCATCCTTGTTGCCATTAAGTGCTATCTAGTTGGTTCCGACTCATAGCAAACTTATATAGGACATAGTAACTCTGAATAGCAGCTGGTGAGTTTGAACTGCCGACCTTGCGGTTCAAACCAACCTTATGGTCGAATGCATATCCTACAGTCCCACACTAGGATTCCTTAGTAAATAAATATCAGACAATGTTCCACTGCTATTTATAAAGTTTTCAGTGGCTAGTTTTTCAGAAGTGGACAGCTTCTTCTTTCTTCCTACTCTTAGTATGTATGGAAACTCCACTAAAACCTGCCCACCATGAGTGACCCTTGCTGGTATCTGAAATACCCATGGCATAGCTTCTAGCATAATAGCAACACTTAAGCCACCACAGAACAACAGACAGATGAGTGGTAGAGATAGTAATATTAGACTATTACTAAAATCTTAAATAGCAGATACATAAATAAAAGGTTTCATGTAATCTGCAAGTATGGTTTACTTCAATGAGTCACTGAAGGACATGAACAAGTGTTCCCTTACAACTTAATTACACCTTGCATATTTCTGTAGCTCAAACATCATACGGTCATCTTTGAAAGCAACTTAGGAGCAGAGCCACAATGACTGACCAGGTCTTCTGGGACATAAAAGACCATAGCTCTCAAATGTAGCCCCTTTTGATCCAGTACCTCAGAAATCCAAGAGACTTCACTTAGAATATATTATTTGATCAAGACATGATGAATAGTAGAACAGTACCGCCAAACATGCAGGGTTCAAAATCAAGAGGCAGTGTGGCCTACATAAGAGACAGATGATCTGGGTTCTAGACCCTGGCTTCCATTAACCAGCTCTGTGGCCCTGGACCTTAATCCTTCCTAGAATTTACATCTTTATAATAAAAGTAATTATAATAGCAATTTACAATTGTGTAATAGCTCATTTTAACAGTATTTTCATAGCATTAGCTCACCTTTTCCCGCAACTGCCCTGTGAAATTGATATCACAGATGAAGAAATGGAACCTCAGTGATGACTGATGTGCCCAAGGTCACAGAACTCATAACTGGTAGCATTAGGACACAAAAGTAGGTTTCTTTGAAATTCTATTCTCTTTCTTTGTTTAAAAAATAAAAGGACTGCATAAATGATTTCTTTTTAGCTCAAATATTTGATTCATAGGATACGATATTACTAATAAAATATGATCTCCTAATTCAACTTATCCATCAAATATTTAAGTTTTTACTTAGTTCACCACTATACTGAAATCAAAAGAAGATGGAAGGAATATACAGATAGTCACTGTACCAAAAGGAAATGGTTGATATTCATCCATTTCAAGAGGTAGCATATGATCAAGAGCCAATGATACTGAAGAAGTCCAAGGTGCATTGAAGAAATTGGCAAAGAACAAAGCACCAGGAATTGATGGAATAAAAATTGAAATCTTTCAAGAAAGTGAGGTGGCACAGGAGGCACTCATTCATCTATGTTAAGGTATCTGGAATACAACTATCTGGCCAATTGATTGGAAGAGATCTGTATTTGTGCCTATTCCAAAGAGGGATGACTCCACAGAATAAGGAAATCATTGGACGATATCTTTGATATCTCATGCGAGTAAAGTACTAAAGGTAATACAGAAACGGCTGCAAGCATACATTGACAGAGAACTTCCAGAGGTTCAAGCCGGATTCAGAAGAGGACGTGGAATGAGGGAGATCATTGCTGATGTCCGATGGATTTTGGCTGAAAGCAGAGAATATCAGAAAGATGTTTACCTGTGTGCTTTACTGACTAGGCAAAGGCTTTTGATTGTGTGGATCATGACAAGCAATGGACAACATTGTAAAGTATGAGTATTCTGGAACACTTAATTGTACTCATGAGGAATCTGTACCTGGACTAAGAGGCAGATGTTTGAACAGAACATGGGAACACTGAATGGTTTAAAATT
>NW_006408655.1:6800026-6801130 GCF_000296735.1 Chrysochloris asiatica
TATTTTGCAAAACCTGAGGTCCAGATAGAATAAATAACACATCCAAGGTTAAAAGGTTAGGAAATAGCAGAACTCAAGCATGTCTGGCTCTCAAATCTTTGCTCTGAATATACTATAAGTAGACTGTCTTTCTAACCCTTGTTGTTGTTGTTGCTAAGTGCTGTTGAGTTGGCTGTAACCCACAGTGACCCTGTATAGGGCTTCTGAGGAGCAGCTGATAAGCTTGAACCAGTGGCCTTTTGGTTCAAACTGACTATACAGTCTAGCGCATTAACCCACAGCACCATACCAGGACTCTTTCAAACCCTTATCTCCCATTTTATAGATAAAGAAATAGATCAAGAGAAGTCAAGTTAGCTTTTGGGAGAGCTAGGAATGGTTTCCTGATGGCTTGGTCCAGTATGCTTTTTGATACACTACATGGCTTTTATCTCCACCAGTCAACTATGTATTTTATTTAGAACTCGTTTAACAAAAGGAGCTACTAGCTCCTCAAACTAAACAAACCCCATTTTACCTGCATCAACATTCCTCCAAAAGTATCTTACCTGATTTTATTTTTCTCCTCTTTTTCTATTTTTTTAATAGTATAATTATCATCCCAGTCACGCAGGCTCAAAATTTAAGAGTCAACTTTTGGACTTTTCTATAAGGAGCTCTGGTAGCATAGTGGTTATGAATCAGGCTGTGAACCTTAAGGTCAGCAATTCGAAACTACCAACCGCTCTGCAGGAGAAAGATGAGGCGGTCACTGAAACGTTATGAATAGCAGTGGAACACTGTCAGCACCAGAATATTCAATACTGAAACATGATGAAGAACACCCGAATATTGTCAGATATAGTGCTGGAAGGCGCTCAAAATACAACTTGGGAAGAGCTGCCTCCTCAAAGTAGAGTTGACTGTGATGACGCAAATGGATTACAGCCTTCAGGACCTTCATTTACTGATGGACACAACTCACAATGAAAAGAAACAGCTGTTAACATCCAATAATAGTCAGAACATGGAATGTATGATGTATGAATCTAGGAAAATTGGAAATTGTAAAAAATGAAGTGGAATGTATAAATGTCTATGTCCTAGGCATTAGTGAACTGAAAT
>NW_006408655.1:6805647-6830555 GCF_000296735.1 Chrysochloris asiatica
GGTACTGACTCAATGGAACCTAACAACAACAATATACTGAAAATAGTGGTGTATACAAAAGATATGAAGGGACTTCAAAATGTCCATGGAAAAAATCCATTATCTTTTCATTCAATTTTTCCATGAATTTTTGAAGTCTTTTTATATAGTCCCATGACACTCCTACCTCAAGGAGTTTCTAGTCTGGTTATATCCTTGTTCTCCCTTAAGCTGTGTCCTTTGTGGAAGACAAACCACACAAAAGAAGAACAGTCTCTGGTTAAGGGCTGCCAGTAATTGTACTCTTAAGGTCCTTTTATAGGAGAAAGTCAGCAGGTAAAAATATTAATGAGGCTTTTGTAGTCCTCTCAGAAATAAAGTTGTGTTTCCTGAAGGAATAGTATGTCAAGTGTTTCAAGAGGAGGTTGAATGCCTCCACTTGCATTTCTTGGCATAGGAGTCAGCTGCAATCTAGACTTCAAAGGAAGAGGCAAACTACTTTGTAGATCAGGTGAAAGAATTTGGGGCAGGGGTTGAGGATTCATCTTAAAGAGAGGATGGGATGAATAAAACCAGAAAAGGGATAAAAGTAAGGGAGAAAAGCAACTGTTGGTAGATGACCAAGAAAGGCCATGGATACCAGCAATGTCTTGTATAAATTTTTAAGTTGCTTGTGCCTCCTACAAAATTAGGAATATTGAGCACTGTGGATGCTGTTTAAATTTATCTAGATTTCCACCTGCTCACTAATACTGTTTGTGAGTGGATTCTTTTTGAGGAACTTGATATAGTACAATACAGAAAAGGGCACAACAAGATACAGGTACATGAAAGAAGAGTATCACAGATTCTGAAATGATTTTCAGCTTCTTGCAGGGTGTGAAACAATTGGTGGTCTTAGCCAGTTACCCACAGATCACTGAAGGGCAGGAGAAGGCTCATCTGACACCTAGATTACAATAGTATGGCAATGATAAAGAAAAACAGTAATTCCAGATTGTATGCTAAGCTGTTTACTATGTAAATTCAGGCATGTCATCTATCATTCATGCATCTCCAGATTTCTCACTTACAGAATCTGCTGAGAGGCAATGGCATACAGGGACAGCGCAGGTGCGGGCTGTAGGCCCATAGACTGAGAAAAGTTGTGGGCAGGAGGCTGGCTTGCAAAATAAGCCCTTAGGACATCTAAATGAATATACACTTTTTGTTTTGTATGTGTACATCAAATCTTTTTGCTTTTTTCGTTTGTGAAATATAAGATGTAAAAGGGTAGCCACAGGTAGGAAGTAGGGTAAGTGTTGCAGGAGATGAAAAAAGTGTACAATTTGTTGGATGTAAAGCTGATGATCTCATCTGTTAACTTTCATTCTATTCACAATAAAAAGTTAAAAAAATAAAAAGCATATATGGAAAGAGGTAAATAGCACTAAATGAACATGTTTTGTCTACTGTCCTCACTAACCTAGATGGAGTTATTCCTTCTTAGTTTGTCTATTATACAACTCTTTTACCATTGATTAGTTCATTCATTCCCATGCTTAGTCAGTGTTGATGTCTATTATATACAAAATGCTGTACACTCAGAGGATATGAAGATGAAAAATTCATATTAAAATTTTATCTTGGCTGTCTAAAAACAAAACAAAAACAAAAACAGCTAGTCTTTATTCCCTGAGGTTAAAAAAAAAAAAAATCTGCTGAAAATTCACTCCAGATCAAATGATGAAGTTTTGACTTTAAGATAGGAATTTGATCACTCAAATTGCCTTCCACCTTGATCCAAATCTCATTTAAGTGATCAAATACAGAAAAATAAGGAAAAAAAAAAATCTGTATTAGAAAAAAAATCGTCAGGAAATCTGGCAAAATAAAATCTGAGAAAAAAAATTTACATGTTGCTTTGCCATTGTTGCTGTGTGCCACTGAGTCGGTTCCAACTCACAGCAACCCTTGACCTGCCAAACTTGCAGTTAGCAGTCCAGTGTTTACCCTACAGCGAGTGCCACGCCAGGGTCTCTTTGCCTTTGCCTGGGGTTAAAAGTTGAATGTAAACCCACACAACCTCTGAGAAAATCCATTCAAAACCCCTGACACTGTCCTTTCTATGTAAACAGAAATTATTTGTTGGACATATAAAAAGATCAATCTAAAAGAAAAGCACATACACAAAAAACCCCAGATAATGAGATAGTCTGTAAGTTAAGTGTTGTTAAGTTGGTTCCAACTCATAGCAACTCTGTATAGAGTTTCTGAGGCTGTAAATCTTTACAGGAGCAGAAAGCCTCATCTTTCTTTCGTGTAGTGGTTGATGGGCTGGAACTGCTGATTTTGTGGTTTGCAGTCCAGTGCACATCCTATGGAGCCACTGTGCTCCCAAGACAGTCTATAGAATAGGAAAAAACTTAAAACATTTTCTAAAAAGGTTGTGGGCAAAAGAATATTCACAAATAAGTGCTTAAGTATAACCCTACAAATGATTGATAATAGAGCTCTGGCAACCACTGTCTTAACCAAGTAGTTAGTACCAGCAGTAGAGAAACAATGAGACATTATGTACAGACGAATGTGACACACTATCTCTCATTGGCTAGTCTGGACATGTGATTCAATTACTTTTCATATTCCAAGAAAGCACAGACAAGTAAAGGAATCTGCCAATGGTCAGAACTTTAGCATTAACCTTGGTAATATTTTAAGTTAGAACAATAAAAAGGAATCAATATGACAATAATCTGTTCTACTGCTGGCTGGGAAATTTCAAGATAATCATGGGAATTAATCAACTATTACATATCATATTATATCATACATGTAACAATATTACCTATGAAATATTCTTGTCAAAAATTTAAATCACGTCACTAGATGTATTTTACAGTTTACAGGAAATGTAAAATCTAGAGGGGCAACTTAAATGATACTTTTAGGAAACATCAGAAGCATATGGGTTAGAAAATATTCTGGAAGAAATCGAGTCCATTTTATAATTTGGATGAACCTGGAAAACATCATGTTGAACAAAATAAGCAAATCACAAGAAGACACACTTTGGATGTTCTAACTTTTGTGGAATGACATGAATAGGTAAATATGAGATTGAGTCAAAAATTATCCACACTCCGTTTATAATAAAACGCCCATTCACATTCATGGTTGATGACAACACTGTCCATGCACGTGAAATGATTTTGTCAAATATAGATATGACAGTGGATTATGTGGCATATCATTTTAAATACGGGAATATGAAGTCTTATTGACAGATGGAGAAAATGTACTGAAAATCAAGATTATGTCAAAAACGATGCATTTGTCTTTTCTAAAAGTTGATTAAAATAAATTCTACGATTAGAGTGTGGATAGTTTTTGACTCACCCACATATATAGAAATATAAACTAATGAGTTCAGGTGTGGCACTGTAAGCAATGGACTACTAGCTGCAAGGTTGGCAGTTCAGACTCATCAGCCTCCTTGGAAATCCTCTAGCGGGTCCCTATGCATCAGAACTACGTGGACAGCACATAATAACAACAAGGTTCATTAGTAGCTATCAGGGATGGAGGGGAGGAGAGAGGAAGAAATATTGCCCGAAAGCAGTCTTTGTTTATGGTAACAGGAAAGGTGGCACCAGATGTCAGTAAAATTGATACAGCTTGAATGATGCATGTAGGGAAAAGGAATGATGGGCTGATGCTAGATTGTGTATGGTTTTTGCAACAGTAACAACCACTAAAAAAAGGGTAAGAGGACTACAGATGCTGACACTAATCAGACATAATCAATCACCTCCTGGGATTAGTTCTCTTGGTTTGGGGGTTTAGGGCCATAATCTTCTGGGACAATCCAGTCAACTGGCATAATAAAGTTCTTAAACTTTATTCCTAGTAGGGTGGGTAGTGTCTAGGGTCTTATAAAACTTATGAGTAGCCATCTAAGATACAGCTACTGATCTATTTGTCTGTAATAAAAGAAAAAGTAGGAAACTGAAGAATCAGAGAAAGAACTGGACTACAGGACTAACTGTCTCGGTGAACCACTGCCTACTCTACCTTGAGACCAGAAAACTAGAAGGTACCTGGCTACCACCACCACTGAACAGTCTGATCAGGGATACAATGGATGAATCCAGAATTTATTAAAAAGAGAAAAATGTTAAACAGTACTTCACATTTCTGAAAAATCCAGACTTACTAGACCAAACTTGAGGAGTAGGGAGTTTGGTAAATGGAAATGAAACTAGAATAAAAATAAAAAGAATTTTGACTCAATGTGAAGAATGTTATCTTTGTCAATGATCAATATATATCTAGAAACTGTGGAGTAGATTTTATTATGTATATTTTCACCAAAAGTAAAAGTATTACATACATATATACATATACGCACACATATGTTGTTAATGCCATAGAGTTGGTTCTGATCCATAGAGACCCTGTATAGGGTTTCAGAGGAGCAGCTGGTGAGCTTGAATCACCAAGCTTGTGGTTCAAACTGACTTTGCAGTCTAGCACATTAACCCACAGCACCATACCAGGACTCTCATACACATACACAAATTGTTGTTGTTTTTGAGTGCCATTGAGTCGATTCCGACCCATAGCAACCCTGTATAGGGTTTTCTAAGAGCGGCTGGTAAGCTTAAACTGCCACCAGGTTCAAGATCTGTGGTCCAAACTCACTGGCCCCTCCTTGGAAACCCTATATATGGTTACTACAGGTCAGACCCAACTCAACAGCACTCAACAACAAAAACATACACATACGTCAGTTCTGGTACTGTAGTGGCTTACACATTGGGCTACTAACCACGACGCCAGCAGTTCAAATCTACCAGCCATTCTGAGGAAGAAAGATGAGGCTTTCTGCTCCCATTAAGATTTACAACCTCGGAAACTCTACAGAGTCACTAAGAATCGGAAACTACTCCAGGGCACTTCACCACCACCACTATATATACAATCCTAGTGTGGCACTGTAGGGTAAGTACTGAATCGCTAACTGAAAGATTGATGATACAAACCCACCAGCCATTCCTTGGAAATGCTATACAACAGGCTTGCTATGAGTTGGAACTGACTCACTGGTACTTAACAACATATATGTGTTTGTGTGATATATATAAAAGATCCTACACACTTCAAAAAGTTAATGCCATGAAAAGGGGAATTCAGTTGTCTGTAATTAAAAGATTAAAGAAGCCTATACTGCATGAAGTTTGGCTGGATTTTTGTTTGAAAAACAAAATGGCTACTTAGAAGACATTTGGAACAAATAAGAAAACTGGAATATGGATGGAACATTATACGAGTTTATGAAATTGTTCATTTTCTTAGGTGTAACAAGGATATTGTGATTATGTATGAGGATGTCTTTATTCTCAGGAAATACATGCTAAGGTATTTAGAGTTATAGTACTGAGATTTCTTCAGTTAACTTTCAGGTTATTTGACAAAAATACAAGATGATAGGCAAATAATGTAAAGATAAATGTTGAATTAGGCTGACAGCATACAGGTCATTTGTTGTTGTTAAGTGCCATCAAGTTGGTTCTGACTCATAGTGACCCTGTATAGGGTTTCCAAGGAGCAGCTGGTGAGTTTGAACCACTGACCTTGCAGTTCAAACCACCTTGTGGTCCAGTCCTTATCCTACAGCACCATACTAGGACTCTATACAGGACATATATTACACTTTTTTCAACTTTTCCATTTTTGTATGCTTGAAAAGTTTAAAAACAAAATGGAAAAAGATGCCAATTTTCATTTGTATTCTCAATGAGATTTAAGAGCATAGTCCTTCTTATTAAAAAAGAACAACTAAGTACCAGGAAAATATATTTAAATGGAAAATATGATTACCAAATTAGTAAGTATTATAAGGCAGTGAACCAGATCACTTCTTAAAAAACTCCAAATCCATGACCACAGAATTGATTCCAACTCAGAGTGACCCTGCTGGACAGAGGAGAACCGTCCCATAAGGCTTCCAAAGCTGCAGTCCTTACAGAAGCAGACCACTATCTCCTTTTCTTGTGAAGTGACTGGTGGCTTCAAACTGCCAATCTTTTGGTTAGCAGCCCAACATTTAACTCATTGCATTACTGGGGCTTCTAGATCACTGCTAGAAAAAATCAAATCCATAACTTAGAAAACCTAACCAAGACATTTCTTCCAGAATCCAGAGAAAAAGGCTAATGAATGAAAACACAATAAGGATGAAAGGTCAAAGAATCAGTATACATAAATTAAATGGAAAGAAAATACTATTTAATAGCAGGTTCCCCGCTAAACTTTTCATTTATGTTTCATAACCATTTTATAAAATAGATATTATTATTAAACTTGTAGATGAATAAACTGAGGTACAAAATTAAATATGCTAGTGATTGGCAGAACTAAACAAAATATTGAGAACTGTTCAACTGAGGCTTTATTTAACTCACTTTCTGAAGTTAACAGTTGAATATATCCTAATGAATTTCACACTAGACAGGAAGCAGTAAAGCTATTTTTACCCACAGCATTATTAACCAATGTATTGTTGTTGTTAAGTGACGTTGAGTCAATTCCGACCCATAGCGACCCTGTATAGGGTTTCTGAGGAGCAACTGGTGAGCTTGAATGACCGACCCTGCAGTTCAAACGGCTTTGCAGTCTGGCGCATTAACCCACAGCACCACACCAGTGTATAGCAAAGTACAAAATGCACTATAGTCCTATAGACTTGTTGTTATGTGCTGTGGAGTTAGTTCCAACTCATAGAAACCCTGTATATAGTTTTCAAGGCTTTTAAAAATCTTTGCAGGCACATGGAGTGGCTCACAGGCTCGAACTGTGGACCTTGTATTCATAGTCTAGTGCTTATTGTGTGACGCCACCATGCTTTCATTCTATAGACTAGCAATGAACAATTTGAAAGTATAATTAAGAAAACAATTTTACATCAATTTCTATAAAATTGTTAAGATATTTCCTAAAGCTTATATGGAAATGCAAAGCACTTAAAATAGTCAAAAGTTATTTTTAAAAGATGCAAATTTGGAGGACTTATATTGTCCAATTTCAAATTTATAAGACAGCATGGTATTATACTCAGGATAGACATAGATACCAGTGGAATAGAAATAAGAATATATACATAAAACCCCTTCCATTTATGGCCAGTTGTTTATTTGATTAAGATACCAAGGTAATTCAGTGGGGGAACATCTACCCACAAATGGTGCTAGGACAACTGGATATACATACACAAAAAAAGAGGAACTTGACATTTACCTGGCACCAAAACCAGAAACAATTCAAAATAGAGCACAGATCTAAATGTAAGCTCTAATTTATAATCTAGAGGGGAAAAAAAAAACCCCTGATAAAATGGAATTCATTAAGAGTGCTTCATAAGACATCGATGTTGTTGTTAAGTGTCGTAAGCCAGTTCTGACTCATAGCAACCCTGTGATGGAGTGGATGGTGAGTTTGAACCACCAGCCTAGTGTTTTATCCTAGTACTTTATCATACTAGTACTCCCATGTATTACTGGTTGTTGTTGTTGTTGTTGTTAGGTGCCATTGAGTTGGCACCGACTCATAGTGACCTTATGCACAGCAGAATGAAACACTGCCTGATCTTGAGCCAACCTCACTACTGTTACCATGCTTGAGTCCATCGATGCTTCCATTTGTCCAATCCATCTCCTTGTGGGGGTCTTCCTCTTTTTCTCTGACCCGCCACCTTACCAAACATGATATCCTTTTCCAGTGACTGGTCCCTCCTGACAATATGTCTGAAGTATGAGAGACGAAGTTTGGCCATCTTGGCCTCCAAGGAGCACTCTGGATGTACTTCTTCCAAAACAGATCTATTGGTTCTTCTGGCAGCCAATGGCACTTTCAATATTCTCCTCCAACACCATAACTCAAAAGCATCAATTCTTTTATGGTCTTCCTTATTCACTGTCCAGCTTTCGCATGCATATGAGGTTATTGAAAATACCATGGCTTGGGTCAGGCGCACCTTAGTCCTCAAGCTGACACCTTTGCTCTTCAACACTTTAAAAAGGTCTTGTGCAGCAGATTTGCCTAATGCAATACATCCTTTGATTTCTTGACTGCTGCTTCCATGACTGTTGATAGTTGATTCAAGAAGAATGAAGTCCTTGACAACTTCAATCTTTTCTCCATTGATAAGAATGCTGGACAATGAATAAGAAAGACTGAAGAAGAACGGATGCATTTGAATTATGACGTCGTATTGCAGTGAATTAGGTGCCCTGGTAGCATAGTGGATTATGAATTCGGCTGCTAATCAAAAGGTCAGCAGTTTGAATCCACCAGCTGCTCCATGGGAGAAAGATGAGGCTTTCTGCTCCCATACGGATTTACAATCTCAAAAACAGGGCTGCTGTGAGTCCAAACCAACTTGGTGGCACACAACCACCACCACCACCAATGCAGTGAATTAATATGACTTTTTTAGCCACAGCCTTTCTAACTTCCACCAAACAACTTTTTCCTGAAGGGTCTGGGTAAGAGAAGGTGAGGAAGATAGTGACAGGATTATATGATTGAGTTGTGAGTGATTATTAACAGCGAAAATTGTGATTGTTAAAACTTGAAATCTAACAAAGGGATTGCTCAGTTTTGCATCGGCTCAGTATAAAATTAACCACCTCAGAAACAAGAGAGGTGAACCTTATTATCCTCAAGAAAGAAAGCCAGAGAGGAGTGTGTCCTTTGGACCCCAAGAATCCATTGAACTTCCTCTACTCAGGGATAAAAAGCCACATGACACCATAGAAAAGGCAGAGGAGCAGCAGAATCAAGAACCAGAGCACAAGGTAAGCTTGGTGCATTTCCCAGTCCACGAAGCAAGTAAAGCTGAGTATCTTTGGGCAGGAGGCTTGCTAATGGAGTGAGGTGCCTCTAGGACATTAATCTGGGAAGCTAGGTTTGATGGCCCATAGAGCTAGAGCTGAGCATCTACAGGTTGAGGCTTACAGTGAAGTGAAGTGCCCTTTGAGAATTCATAAGCTGTCTTAAAAGAGCTTTGTAACATTGCCTAAGCAGGGCAGAGTCCAAGTGAATGGACTGAGGAAGAGAGAGAGGCAGGCACGGCTGAGTGAGTAAGAACTGTATCCTTAACATTTCTGATGTTGAAATGGGACCTGTTAACTTTCCTAACAAACCTTTTATGTGCAAGTATGCTTTGTAAGTTCTGTGTAGCCAATGAAATGAATGATCAAAACCAGCTGAGAAGTAGAGAATGCTGTGGAGGGACAGTTGATGTTTGAATTGGTTAAGAAAGTTGGACTCAGGTTGACTTCAGTCTCACAGCATTCAGCATTAGGCTGATGCTAATGGTAACTCTCCTCCTACTCCCTGTTAAAGTCACAGTAAATCAGACCCACCTCCATTCCCCCCTCCCTTTTTTACAGGTGTTGGCAAAAAATAAACGTGCCATGGATTGCCAGAAGAATAAACAAATCTGTCTTGGAAGAAATGCAGTCAAGGTGTTCCTTAGAAGTGAGAATGGTAAGACCTCATCTCACATATTTTGGGCATGTTCCTGGAAAGGACATCATGCAGGTCAGCAAAAATAGAGGAAGACTCTCAATGAGTTGGACTGACACAGTGGCTGTAACAGTAGGTTCAAACATACCAATTGTGAGGATGGTACCAGACCAGTCAGTTTTTCCTTCTGTCGTTCACAGCATCTAGTGTCACTGTGAGCCAAAACTGGCTTCACAAAACCTAACAACAACAGTGGATGTGTCGTATTTTAAACGTGGTTTTAAAAAAATACTCTACTGTGATTTTGGAGAAAATTTACATAGCCAAGTAAGTTCTAATTTACCAAATCCCAGAGCTCGGGGAGTCCTGGTGTGGTGTTGCAAGATAATGCACTGGACCACAGGTCAGTTTGAGCCCAAAGGTTCAAACCCACCAGCCACTTCTCAGCAAACCTAGACAGGGTTTCTATAAGTCTAATCTGACTCAACGGCACTTCACAACAAATTCATATTATTCAAGGAGCTCTGGTAGTCTAGTGGATTACGAACTGGGCTACTAATCATAGCTCGACTCTACTAATCGGTCCGCAGGACAAAGATGAGGCTTTCTTCTCCTGTACAGATTTACAGCCTCGGAAATCCTATACAGGGTTGCTAAGAGTCAGAACTGACTCAGTGGTACATCACCACCACCACAACCATAAACAACAGCGAAATCAATGGAGAAAAGAGTGAAGTTGTCAAAGACTTCATTTTGCTCGGATGAACCACCAACACTCATGGAAGCAGCAGTTAGGAAATCAAACGATATATTGCATTAGGCAAACCTACTGTGCAAGATTTCTTTAAAGTGTTGAAGAGCAAAGACGTCAGCTTGAAGACTAAGGTGCACCTGAGCCAAGGTATGATATTTTCAATAATCTCATATGCATGCAAAAATTGTACAGTGAATAAGGAAGACAGTAGAAGAATTGATGCATTTGAGTTATGGTGTTGGAGGAGAATATTAAAAGTACCAGGGACTGCCAAAAGAATAAACAGATGTGTGTTGGAAGTACAGCCAGAGTGCTCCTTGGAAGCTAGGAATGCCAAACTTTGTCTCAGAAGGGACGAGTCACTGGAGAAGGATATCATGTTTGGTAAAGTGGAGGGCCAGGCTGAAGAAAGAGAAAAATGAGACTTTCTGGTCCTGTTAAGATTAATAGTTTCAGAAACGCAATACAAGGTCACAATGAGTCAGAACCAACTCCACGGCATAACACCATCACTACCACCACTATACATACTGTTCTGTGACATTGGTTTGTACTGAAAGAGCAGCAGTTCTTACCCACCAGCCACTCCTTGGAAACTCTTTACAAGGTCTCTATGGATTAGAACCAATTCGATGGCACTTAGCAACAAGAAACAACAAATGTGTGTTGTTAAGTGTCGTCGAATCGGTTCTAACTCATAGTGACACTGTTTAGGGTTTCTGAGGCTTTTAAATCTTTGCCGGAGCAGAAAGCCTCATCTTTCTCCCTCGGAGCAGCTGGTGTTCTTGTGGTTCACAGTCCAGTGCTTGTCATATGTACTGTTGTTGTTGCTAAGTGTCAGTGAGTTAGTTCCAAGTCATAGCGACCCTGTCTAGTGTTTCCAAGGAGTGAATGGTAAGCTTAAATCATTGACCTTGTGATTCAAACTGACCTTGAAGTCCAGCACATTAATCTGCAGCATCATGCCAGGACTCTTATCTTATATACGTTGTTGTTAAGTGCTGTTGAGTTGGTTCCAACCCATAGCAACCCTGTATAGGGTTTCCAAAAAGCAAGTGGTGAGCTTGAACCACCAACTTTGCAGTTCAAATGACTTTGCAGTCTGACGCATTAGCACAGAGTGCCACACGAGGACTCCACTGTGTAAGGTATGGTGGTTATGGTGGTTATGTGCCGTAGAGTCGGATCCAACTCAAAGTGACCCTGTATAGGGTTTCCAAGGCTGCAAATCTTTACAGTATCAGAACGCCTCATCTTTCTCCCACAGAACAGCTGGTAGTTTTGAAGTGCTGACCTTGTGGTTCGCAGCCCGATTTGTAACCATTATGCTATAGATGTATGTTATTTGATAATATATTAAATTATTACAATCACTATTATAAATAACTATTAACATGAAAATTTGTTATTAGCTTAGCTAGTGACTCATTTAGCAAGGATATGTTAAATATTCTTGAAGGTTATGAGCTAGGAGAGAAGGGAGGGAAAGAAGAGTGAGATTAGGCTCATGAGATTAAGCTCATATCTCAAGAGAACTGCTATAGAAAACCAACCAACCAACCCAAATCCTTGTCATCTACATTTTGTGTGGACTATTCTGACTCCTGGTGTGACGCTGTACAATCAGCACTGGATGTGAACCACAAGGTTAGCAGTTCAAACCCATCAGCTGCTTCTCAGAAATCCTACACAGGGTCGCTATGGGTTGGAACCGACTTGATAGCACTCATCAACAACATTTGGACTCTAAAAGTAAGAGCGATAATATTGTGCCCAAAACACATACAAAGATGAGTCAAAAATTATCTGCACAGACTGTAGAATTTCTGATCAGCTTTTAGAAAAGACAAATACATCCGTTTTCAACATAATCTCCTTGCTTTTTAATACACTCTATCTGCCAACAAGCTTTCATATTCCTTTATTAAAAAAAGTTTTAGGCTGAGCTGTGAGTCATGAATGCACCACTGTCTTCACTTCTTCAACAGAGTACAGATAAATTTTGACTAACCCTCGTATACTGGGGTCTTAAAAATCTAGCCTGGACCTATAAGTCTGATAGACACTGGTGGAACCCCTGAGACTTTTACAACCTTTAAACACCTTCAAACCTAGAACAGAACATACTACTTGATATCACATTCAGCCAAATGTTAAAGTAAACAAACACCACCTGTGAGGAATGTACTCCCAGAACAATCACCTACAGGAGGCCAAAAGGACAGCATGTGCCCCAAATTAAAGTTCAGAAGTCAGGAAGGAGCAGGAAAGGAGGACAAATGGAAAATGGGAAGAGTGTTGGTACACAGAGGGGACTGCAACCAATATCCTGAAATAAACTGGGTATAAATTATTGAGTGGTAAATTAATTTTCCATTCCTGTAAACTTTCATTCAAATCACAATAAAGTATTTCAAAAGCCCCACAAACTATATATTTACCACTGATAAATCTAAAATTTCAATTGAACAATCCACTTAAACATTTTTGAACCATATCATAATATTATATTAACCCCCTCCTTTCCCCAATTAATAGCTTCTCTATTCCCTCTCTAGTTCCAGCTAGTAAAATAAAATTGTGAATTTTATTCTTGCCTTTTTTCTCATCGTATCTAACTACACATCTCTTACCTCACAGCGGGGCACTAAGCTAATTAACAGAAGTCTGCTTAAATCTTTCCACCTGTCTTTTTTTTTTTTGCTGCCTACCTGGGCTTTTTTCAAGAAGGCAGAAAATCTCCAAGCAGGCTGTTATCACAACCAGAATGCAAGAGATTAGTGACCACAGAGTGAAGCTGAATCAGTTTACAACCTTTCAGGCAAGATAATGATATTATTTTACAAGCAAGAAATCTGAGTGCTCCCTGACCTTAATGTAGAAAACCTGCAGCTAATAATCACATTAAAGTTGGTTTTACATGCCAAACAGTTCTATTTCCTCTGTGGTCTTTATAATTTGAGTATCTTTTGTGGTTACCAAAATTATTTGCTGAAAGGCATACATTAACACTGAAACATTTAATCCGTAATATAATTTCAGTATCTCTTAGTTAAAATATACTTTCCATTGATCAAAAATATTAACTTGGCTTGTATTCTTCAGAGTAGAACACAGCAATCTATGTTGATTATGATAATACACGTAAAACTCCTTTCTTAATTGAGGAATAAAATGAACTTTTCACTACAGTTGGTAGTGGTGGTGGCTGTGTGCCATGGAGTCGGTTTGGATTCATAGCAACCCTGTACAGGGTTTCTGAGGCTGTAAATCTTTATGGGAGCAGAAAATCTCATCTTTCTCCCGTGGAACAGCTGGTAGTTTTGAACTGCTGACCTTGAGGTTCGCAGCCCAATTCATAACCACTACACTACCAGAGTTCCTTACTTCACTATAGTTAGCTCAAATAAAGAACTTGGAGATCCTGCTACTGGGACCTTCCCACACCTCTCAAAAAAAATCAATTGCTTCTTTAAGGAAAGAGAACTAAGCCAGCAGCTACAAACTGAGTAAGAAAAAATGGGTTAAAGAAGAGATGTGCTAAGACAAAAGTGGTACAGGTGATCAGGCCAGTAACTGAACTTGGTTTCTTTTTCATAATCAAATACTTAATGAAAACAAATCTAATTAACAGTATCAACCAAAAAGAATGAAAAAACTTTTAAAGTGTGGTCAGCTTCCACTTCCTGCTGGCTGGACCCCTTTATAAATCATTCTTAATGATCTCAGTCCTCAGATGCTTTTTTTCTTTTACAGAGTAATGTAAAATTGTTATTTTTGTGAGTGTATTACTGAATGAAATGTGTAGTTTAGCTATTAACAGGATATTCACAGAATGAAAATATATATTGAGTTCTGTAGGATATGCACTGGACTGGAAACCACAAGGTCAATGGTTCAAGTCCACCAGCCCTTCCATGGAAGAAAGATGATGTTTTCTATCTCCACCAAAATTTACAGCTTCAGAAACCCTATCCAGAGTCACTATGAATCAGAATCTGACTCGATGGAACTTAAGAACGGCACAAATTTAGGTGACTAGAAGAAAAATTAAAAAAACTTTACAATAGCATGTTTTGGTACTACAAAAGTTTAGATTCATTAAATGTTGACTTTCAAGGTACTTTTTGGTATAATGAAAATGGAAATAATATTTGGCAAATAAAAAATCTTTCAAAAAGTTATGTTTGCCATTTTAATGATAAAACACAGCTCTGGTAGTGTAGTGGTTACGAATCGGGCTGTGAACCTTAAGGTCAGCGGTTCGAAACTACCAGCCACTCCACAGGAGAAAGATGAGGCTTTCTACTCCCGTAAAGATTTACACCCTTGGAAACCCTGGACAGGGTCGCTATGGGTCGGAACCGACTCGACGGCACTTAACAACAACAACAACATTAGAGATAGCTGACTTCTGGTGGTGTAGAATCAGCACTGGATGGAGAACCACAAGGACAGTAGTTCAAACTTACCAGCTGCACTCCCTGAAAGAATCGGAACCGACTGGATGACACTTAACAACAATTACAGACAAGGAACTCTGGTGACACAGTGATTAAAGTGCTTAGTGTTTGGCTGCTGACTGTGGAAAAAAGATATGGCAGTCAGCTTCCATGAAGGTTTTACAGTCTTGGGAACCCTATGGGGCAGTTCTGCTCTGTCCTGTAGGGTTGCTTTGAGTCTAAATCAACTCAATGGAAGAGAATTTGGGTTTTATTATAGACATGGATATCAGTCTACCTTGGGTAATTCAAGGGAAGAAAACAAAACAAAAACTGAAATACTTTTTCCTGCACAGAGACTACTCTTATAAATTATGTATAGATTTTCTGTATCTATGATACTAACTAGCCAACCCAAAGATCTATTTGCTATATCATGTATATTTGCTAAGCATTTTTAAAACTTTCTTCTCCTGCCTCTTAAAAATACTTAAATACATTTAACTAGATTTTAATGATAATTACTTTAAAATAACTCTCTACTAAATTTCCTATAAGCCTCTGACATTATTAACTGTAAGGCCTCAGAAAATATCATTTAAAAAGTTAAAGGGGGTGTTAGCTTCAATACTCAAAAAACACTGCCATGGAGTCAGTTCTAACTCATTGCAACCCTGCTCATAGCAACTTGTATAGGGTTTCTTTATGAGAGTAGAAAGCCTTACCTCATCTTTCTCTTTTGGAGTGAACTGTGGGTTTGAACTGCTGACTTTGTGATTAGCAATCCAGTACTTATCCTACAGAGCCCACAGGACTGTATCTTCAATAGATATAATAAATTAATGAACTTTTTTTTCCCCCTCAGTAAGTAATTGAACTAAAAGTGTTGGGGACCTTTTAAAACAGTGTTTTATAACTACCTAAATATTATATGAGTAATTTTTGTCAATCACTATATTGTTCTGGTGTGGCACTGTGGGGTAATGCATTGAACTGCAAAGTCAGTTTGAACCACAAGGTTAGCAATTCAAACTTACCAGCCACTCCTTTAAAACTCTATACAGGGTCACTATTGGTGGAAACTGACTCTACAACACTTAACAACAATAACCATAAAGTATCTTTAATTTAGTGAGATATTTACTGACAAATCATTATAAATTTATCTTTTATAAACAGGATAATTCAATATTCATCTCAATAAAATTCTTAGCAAAGAAGAGGTTCTTTTCCAACTACCCAAGGTAAACTGGTCTCTTCATGAAACACTGCAAAAAAAAAAAATTGTTCTAAGCTACAATAATTATTTTTCTACATAATTGTACTTAATTGCTGAAACCAAAATAAGCAAACATATTATAAATATTCAAATATTACTATTTAGAATATGGCTTTAAAAAGACCTGTATGGTAGAAAAGATTGTTCACATTTTCATTTAAACTTCCTAAAGCATTTCATATATATTTACACACACACACAGAAAAGGAAAGAAAAAATAGCTTGACAGTAACATTTGTTCTAAGTTTGCTTCTAAATAAAAAAGTAGAAGTTTACTATGGAAAAGAACTTCTAGTCTCTATGCAACAAGCTACTCTTTTTGATAGCTATCTTCAAGAATAATTTTTCAGAGGATTTTTACTGTTCATTATCAAAAAGACCCAAAGGCATACTAAAAGAATTGAAAGGAGTAATTGAATCTTTGAGTCTCCGAGTTTAGTAATCCCTTAAAATTTTTAGATCTGTAGGACTTATTTAAATTTAGCAAAGAATTTATTATTTAGCAAAGAATGTTTACTACTCTTTATGAATTATATCTTACTAATTACAGTGATGAAAATAAAGATCTCCTCTAATTCCAATTTGCTGATGATTTAGTACATGTTAGGAACTGTGTTAGCTGCTTTTTATCAGATCATCTTCCCTATTTTTCCTGAAGAAAAGCACCCCTAGTATTGAGCCAAAAACGTTCCACTTTGTCTTAAATGTGAAGTATGGCCATTTACCTTTACATTTATTTTTTGCTTCTCCTGATTAAACAACTTGTCAAAATGGATGGTACATATCAACCTTGAAATAAAAATTCAAACATTCTATTTGCATTATAGAAACTGCTCATTTAATTAATGCAAACCACCTGTCTAAATACCACTAGCAATCTGTACTTCAATGTTAAAAGATCCAGGCTGAAACACAACTTCTCTAATTCTGCTCAATCTGAGAACTATTTTTTCCACAGTTAAAGGGATGACTACAAACACAAAAACTGGCATTGTTTTTCTGTGATTAGGTTACAGTAGCTTAAGTCTATAAGCATTTGAATCCTCCACACACTGATCAGTTACAGCTGTTAATTGTGGACCAGGGGACTAGCTGACATCTGCTTTTTGCTTATTTTGTTAATGGTTCACTTCCAGGTCCTACAAGGACTGTAGCCTCTTTCCAAAGATAGTGTTGGGCTCATCTATGTCTGCCTTCACCATAGTCTGCTTGTTGTTGTGATTTGTCACTCTCCATACCATGCAAATCTGAGTGAACTCACATCTGTCACTGATCGACCCAATTCGTGGGCAATCTTTTCCCATCGACCTGGAGTCCCTCCTGGGAACTTAACCATACTTCTTGTCAGCTGGCTGAGGTCCTCTTCTATCCATTCTAGTGCCTGTGAAACATTAAAAAAATAAATAAAAAAGAAGATGATGATGATAATTGGGAGAATGTTCGTTACAACATTTAGCAAGCCTGTGAACCAAAAGTCAACAATATTATAATGTATCTAGTAGTTTCTATAAAGGTTGTTTCATGTTTAACATTAGAATGCAAAGTTCCAGCAGTTTTTTACATCTTCTTTTGTATATTGAAAAGAAAGCAGAAATGTGGAGAAGCCAGGCTTTTGAAGATGATAAAAACAATAAAAGCAATTCCATTCAATTTTGCTTTAAAATAAGCCATTTTTAAAGTCTATGGAATATACTGCGTCACTGCTGCTCCTAAATGTGTTACGTAACCTTGCTAATGTAAGAGGCCTTGAAGTTTTAAGAAAAATTATATTTTAAAGCAGTAAATGTACTGAATTATAATCAGAACTGTAACAAAGACAATTTTTTTATTCACGCTGTATAACAATATTCAATTTTATAAACAATGTATTTTCAGGAAGTTTAACTTGGTAGCAGATAGAGAAATGCTAGTGTTTCACAAAATTTGGCAATCAAAGAAAATTAGAAACTGCTGTAACCAAGACTTATACGACTAAGTCCATGCAAAACATTTAATTTTTGAGATGGTAAGTATCTCCTAAAAGTTGCCAAATTATAAAGCTGAATAAGTAAGTACTTTAAGGATTAAAAAACCTGAAAAGCAAAACACCCATTAGCAACCATACTTTCCAAATTTTACTCAGCACTGGGCAAAATCAAAACTGAGCAAAGCAAATACGAACTATTTATAAACTAACAAATGATCATGTTAATTACTTCACGGTCCACTTTACCACTAAACTACCACTCCAGTAATACTCTGATGTTAAATAATACTCTAATAGCAGAGAAATGGAAGAAGCCTACCTGATTTTCCTTTAATTAGAAAGAAGAAAGGAAGAAAGGAACCTTTGAGACAAATATCTTTTCTAATCACCATTTCCGATAATGAACAGGCATACATCAGGCAGTTTGCATTACAGAACCATCAGCACAGAACAACAGTCAGAGGTGAGTGACCCCAGGGACTATCTCCACAGCTACAGCCAAGCTTCTCCCTGACACTAATCCTCCCTGTCACTCTCCCACTGTGCTCTAACCACACTGACATCCGCCTGCCTCAGTGCAAGCTTAACGGGGCCCTTCCTGACTTTTTACTGTCTCCCCCAATCAATGGTTCAAGCGTGCTCTTTTCACCATGTCCAAATGGCAGCTTCACTCATAATCAAAGTGCACTGCCCCTGTTAAAGGGCTTTCCGAAAGGCTCTCCTATTTGCATTCATTTGCAAAGCAAACTACTTTTATTCACTTTGTTCTGCTATCAAGAATGTTCCCTGAAGCAGATAAATTGGCATAAATACAACCTGCCACTTAAGAGTCAGTAAATAATAGCCAATAGTAGGGAGGATTTTATCAATCATTCTACTTTGTATCCACTAAAAGCTGAAAGACTCAAACATATTCATCTGTATAGTGTGTAGGATACATGCATAAATTCACTTATATAAAAAGAGCCTGCAATTGGGTATGGTTGGAATTTCTTTGATATTTAATGAACACCAGCAATCTAATTCTCCATGTCAGATGATTTAAAAACTTACACTGAGATTAATTTCTTTTTGTTTGCTCTTATTTTATTTAGGGAAAACCTATTATTCTTTATTCATATATCACCTAGAGGAACAATAAAAAGATGTTAGTGATAGGAATATAATTTGTTTCTCAACAAAATCACATTTTAATTGCTAAAAGGCCAAAGTTTTAATAAATATACCAAACGGGTTTCAGAAATGCAAGAGTTAAGTTTTACACAGAATTTAAATATAAGCTTGCAATACAAAATCATGCCAGGAATAGCCAGGAGTGGAAACTACATGTGCACTGTATTGAATTCAGTGATATAATATTCAAACCATATCACATATCATTGCAATTTCACAGTCAATCAAATAATCTTATTTCTGCATTGATTATAAGAAACATTTTTGGAACAAAGGAATTTGTCTAAATTTTCAAAAATATAAAGCAGTATTTCACATAGCAAACTATTTCACAAAGTACAGTGTCCATTGTTTTGAAAATTGTTTCCAGAAAAAAGCGCCCCTGTACTTGTAGACTCCTATTGTTTCAATTGTTCATATATGCACCATATATGCACTTAACAATGACAACACTATGGTGCACATATGAACAATTAAAATCAATCTGTTTTTTAATTCCTTGCTAATAATAGACTAGTCTACAAGTACAGTATCCCTTTTATCTGGAAAGGAAACAATTTAACTAAAGTATTTGGACTGAGATCCTGAACAACTGCCTACTGTTATGGCTATCTTTCTTTATTTCATAGTTACTTCATGGTCATGATGTTTATTATTAATATTAAAAAAATAACAACAACTAGATCAACAATAACTAAAACCATAACCTGAAGTCTCTGAATTCTTTTAGCAGGTCATTATTCTCTCTCCTACAGCTGTAAGGCACTTCCTTGAATGTGTAATTCCTCAGCAATAGGTAGTTGTGTCTTCAGAAGCAACAGAGCCTACTGTGATCCAGAGCTCCTCCAGCAGCCATGAGGGTGGCCATGGTGTGAATGTATTCTCCCTGTTCTAATCTGAAGCCAACTGTAGCTGTGAAAGTCAAATGAATGCATAAGCATACTGCTTTGCCACTTAAAACCATATGTGTCCAATATTACTGAAACACTGGGCCAAAAATTCATCTCTATAGTAAAGTAATGGAAGATACCACATGGTGTGGGGACAGCTGTTGTGACTACACAAGCATTCCAATTTTGCATCAGAAAAGCTCCTCTCTGGGAATAAATTTCCATACTGAATACAAAATAAAAAGTAAGCAGTTTTAAAGTTATTCAACATTTAAATGTAATCACTCAAAAATATATCTATTAAAGTAAGGAATGATATAAAAACTTAAATAGTTTCACCAAATATTATTCTTTTGGAATGGATTTTGGTAAAAAAAACCTAACCAAAAAATATTTGGGGTCTTTAAAAAAATCCACACAGTTAGTGGGGGCTTGGGGGTAGAGGATACAGGGGAAAGCATACTATGTTTTAAAAATAAATTATATGCACTTTCTCCCTCATAACTTAAACCATAATATTTTAATTGAACAGTGTAATGCAGTTTATTTGGTATTGAACATTTAAGTTCAAATTTACACATTTTTAACTTATTTTATTTTAATATCAAAGGATCTATTTCCATTTTAAATGAAAAAATATACTGAAACTCTTTAATGAATAACAATTCTCTTGAAATGTCCTATCATTATTTGTATAATTAAAAAGTTTTATACAAATAGTCTTTTTTGTTGTTATTTTTGTTCTTTACTTTAAATAAGTTTTTAATTACACAAAACACACATAACTGATTATTTCTAGACTTTGTATACAATTATTCTTACTCGCCACAGAAAGGCTGCTTCTTTACTTATCTAGTGATGGCAAGCACTAAAACCCTGCTTTTAACAGAATAGTAATAAAAATGTGTCAATCGTACTACGCCTGAGCCCATTGCTACTACCACTGCACCAATCTCTCATTGAGGATCTTCCTCTTTTTCTCTGACCCTCCACTTTAGCAAACATGATATCCTTCTCCAGGGACTGGTCCCTCCTGACAATATGTCCAAAGTATAAGGCACGAAGTTTCTGGCTTCCAGGGAGCATTCTGGCCATATTTCTTCCAACACAGATTATTTTGTTCTTTTGGAAGTCCATGGTACTTTTAATATTCTCCTCCAACATCATACATAGCTCAAATGTATCCATTCTTCTGCGGTATTCCTTATTCACTTTCCAACTTTTGTGTGCATGTGAGGTTATTGAAAATACCATGGCTTGGGTGAGGCCCACCTTAGTCCTCTTCAACACTTTAAAGAGGTTTGGTGCAGCAGATTTGTCTAATGCAATAGTCATTTGATTCCTTGACTGCTGCTTCCATGAGTCTTCATGGCTGATCCAAAAAAATTTAAGTCTTTAACACCTTTAATCTTTTCTCCATTATTGTGATATTGTGTACTGGTCCATTGGTGAGGATTTGTTGAAATCTTTCAACAAACTGATGTGGCACTGGAGGCACTCACTGATCTATGCCAAGAAATTTGGAAGACAACTGACTAGAAGAGATCCATATTTGTGCCCATTTCAAAGAGAGGTAGGTGACTCAGCAGAATGCAAATATCATTGGATGAAAGATATGATTGATATCCCCTGTGAGTAAAGTTTTACTCAAGATAATACAAAAACATCTGCAACCATACATTGACAGAGAACTTCCAGAGGCTCAAACCGGATTCAGAAAAGGATGTGGAACAAGGGATATCATTGCTGACAACACATGGATTTTGGTTGAAGGCAGAGAATATCAGAAAGATGTTTACGTGCACTTTATTGACTACGCAAAGGCTTTCAATGGCATGGATCATGGCAATCTATAGACAACATTGCAAAGTACAAGTATTCTGGAACACTTAATTGTGCTCACGAGGAACCTGTACATAGACCAAGAGGCAGTTGTTCGAACAGAACAAGGGAATACCGAATGGTTTAAAATTAGGAAAGGTTTGCGCCAGGGTTGTATACTTTAACTATACTTATTCAATCTGCGTGCTGAGCAAATAATCTAAGAACCTAGATTATATGAGGAAAAATGTGACATCAGAATTGGAGGAAGACTCATTAACAACTTGCGATATGCAGATGATACCACCTTGCTTGCTGAAAGCTAAGAAGACTTAAAATACTTACTGATGAAGATCAAAGACACAGTCTTCAGTATGGGTTGCACCTCAATGTAAATAAAACAAAAAATCCTCACCACTGGATCAATAAATAACATCATAAAGATTATAGTGAAGAAAACCCTATGAGCCACTTCTACTCTGTAACACATGGTGCTACCATAAGTAGGAATTGACTCATTAGCAATGGGTTTTTAGATTTACATCTAATGATACAATAATCTGATTTCTGGTGTGGCGTTGTAGGATAAGCACAGGACTGCAAGGTCAGTTTGAACTACAAGGTCAGTGGTTCAAACTCACCAGTTGCTCCTCAGAAACCCCAAACTGATCACCATGAGTTGGAATCAACTAGACAACGCTTAACAATTCTCAAATTTTGTGTTTAGTATAGAGTTTTATGGAGTCCTGGTGTGGTGCTGTATGACATGCACTGAACTGCCAGTAACAAGGTTGTTTCAAACCCTTCAGTCACTCCTCAGAAACCCTATACAAGGTAGCTGTGAGTTGGAATTGACTCGACAGCACTTAACAACAACAGATTGTTTGTCTTAGAATGTTCATCTGGTTTTCAGCTATACAACTGTCCTTTCCAATTTTAAAAATTGAGGAGTTAAAAGTCCTTGGCAAATGTAGGTATGTGTTATTTAATGTCCACTACGTGTTCTGTGAAATAGGGCATTAAATGATTTGGACACTGTGTGAAAACCATTTTAAAACTTATAGGAGCTAATACCTATGGAGCTGTTGGCAAGGCTGCAAGAACAGGTGCCTGAAGTCAGAGGGTGGTGAAAAGTGAGGAGCAAGAGGAAGCAAGAAGAGGAGTGGAGAGCATCTAGCCTCATGTGCTGTTCTGTCTGCCTTAGCAGTAAGAGCAGCCCAGCACCCCATGCAGCTGCCTCAGCCTACAGTGGCTGACCACTGACCACCTACCCAACAGACAAAACCCAGGAGTCTACACCCACAGTCATGTCCTTTGCATCACCCGACTGTATCCCACCTGCAGTCCAGTGCTGCAAGAATTTGGGTTTGTGGTCTTTAAAACCATTCTTCTTGTTGTTGTTCTTGTTAAGTACCATGAGTCTTTGCTGACCCATAGCAACCTGTATAGGGTTTCCAAGGTATGACTGATGAGCTTGAACCACAGACCTTGTGATTCAAACACCTTTGCAGTCCAGTGCATTAATCCACTGCACCACACCAGGACTCCTGGTGGTGGTGTTAACTGTAACCTCCTTCAATTCAGTTCCAACTCATAGCAACTCTGTTCAGAGTTTTCACAGAGCTGATGGTGGATTTGAAACATCAGTCTTGCAGATAGCAGTCCAGTGCTCATCCTACAGTGCCACACCTGGATTCCTTAACACCACTGTTGTTGTTAAGTCTCATCAAGCCGACTCTGACTCATAGCGACCTGTATAAGGTTTCCGAAGAGCAGCTGGTGGGTTTGAACTGCTGACCTGTGGTTTTCAGTCAGTGCTGATCCTACAGCGCCACACCAGGAAGAAATAATAAACAAAAGGTGAACTGTTGTGCCGTTGAGTCGTTTCTGACCCACAGTGACCCTGTAGAGGGTTTCCAAGGACCGGCTGGTAAACTTGAACTGGTTTCCCCTTAAAAAAAATCAAAAAACAAAAAAAAAACCATGTACATATACACAGTTGGATGTTCAAATAGACAGTATGTGATGCACACTTGTACAGATGTGGATAAAGGGCATGAAAAACAGCAACAACAATAGCAAAATCTAGAACAAACCACCTCAAATGTCTTTCATTCTTAGGAAAAGAAACTTTTCTTTATAGAAAAGTTTGTGATTGATTCCAAACTATTATTGTAATGTATTCAATAAAACATTGTGCCCAGAAAGCTGTCTTCATCTATGATTTAGCTAATGTGCTAAAGGAGACACCTCCTCTAAACCAGTGAACATAAAGTGTAGTCTGTTACCAGACAAAAGTCCAACACTAGCCACTGTAGTTAATATCAGAGACAGGATGAGACTCAATATATGTTTTATTGACAGATCTGGAAGGCAGTGAGAATCCTTCTCTGAAGGACTGCCTTGCCCTTTCCAATACAGTCAGAACTCATATACCCCTTCAGGTATCAATCTATCTTCATTGTTATATTGTTTTCTCAAGAGTTTTAGAGCTCTCTCATCCAGGGATCCAGTTTGTGTTCTACTGAGTCACAGTGCCTTACATCTTGGGATGTGATTGTGCTCCGTATTCCTCCTGGCTTGTCTTCTTATATATATGGCACTAAATCCTTAGCCTATATGTTCCTGGAGCACAAGGGGAAGGTTAGTCAGGGCAGTGATGATTGAGAACAATGATTAAAGGGTTTGAACAGAGAGGGAAAAAACTTACTAAAAACCTTTCTCTCATACAGACTGCCAACAAATCTGTAAATGGTTTGTTATCATCTGTGACAAGATAATTACAAAATTTTAGAGTAAGGACAAAAAATTTATAGTAATTAAAAAAAAAAACCTAGTCCTTCACTACAAATAGCTAGAGAAACACTGTTAAAAACAATGAAAATAGTGCAAATTCCCTCTTACCTCCTTTTGAGGGGGAGGGCTACAGTAATTTCATTACCAGCAGCTCCTCAGAAATCCTATACAGGGTCATGATGGATTGAAACCGAAGTGACATCACTCAACAACAACAGGAATTTCAAAGGGAGTGCAGTAGCTCCATATGATAAACACTGGACTGTGAACCATAAGGTCCTCAGCTCGCCTGGGAGCC
>NW_006408655.1:6831395-6845629 GCF_000296735.1 Chrysochloris asiatica
TTGAACCACAGGCCTTGCAGTTCACCAACTCTGAGGTACAGAACTTATCCTACAGTGCCACACCAGGACTCCATAAAGATGTTTACCTGTATTTTATTGCCTATTCAAAGGCATTTGACTGTGTGGATCATAAAAAATTATGGACAAGATCGATTTGAGAACAGGAATTCTCGAGCACTTAATTGTGTTCATGGGAAACCTGTATATGGATCAAGGGGCAGTTATTTAATTACTGCTGGTAAGTGCCAATAAATTTGTTCCAATTCACAGAGACCCTGTAAAAGGTTTTCAAGGAGCAACTAGTGAATCTGAACAACTGACTCTGTGGTTAGAAATACAGTGCTTATCCTATGGCACCACACCAGGACTCCTAGAACAGGGGATAGTTCATGGTTTAAAACTGAAAAAGGTATGCCAGAAGAACAAACCAATCTGTGTTGGAAGAAGTATTGCCAAAATGCTCCTTAAAAGCTACGATGGTGAGATTTTGTATCTCATACTTCAGACATGTTTTCAGGAGGAACCATTCCTTGGAGAGGGATATCATGCTTGGAAAAATGGAGGGTCAGCAGGAAAGAGCAAGACCCCCAATGAGATGGACTGACACAGTGGCAGCAACAATGGATTCAAACGTAAAGGACGACTGTGAGGAGAAGTAGAAGGCCACATCTGGAAGTCACTGAGTGAGACTCATGATATTCCTTATCGAGGCCTAGTGCCAAAGTTGGACCCAGAGGAAAGGAAATAGAAGATGTGTAAGGATGTGCTCTCCTCCATATGGAACTTTCTAATCCGTATGGCCCTGCTGCAGGTCACTCCATTAATCGTAAAGAAATTGGATAGCATATAAAAATGTGGCATCACATGTGATTGTGTAATATAAAGAACCTGGCTCCAGTTTCTCCTCCCATCTGCAAATGAGAAGACCCCCAAAAATATGAAACTGATAGAATGAAAGATATTCTTCCATATATAAAAAAGAATAGAAACTGATACTTACTAAAGAATAAGTTTGCTCTGGTGACTGACTTTCAGAGCTAAAATATAAAATTATTTGGGAAGTACTAAGTTTGGGTCATATTGCACCTTTATGCCTCCAAGAATATTGGTATAATTGTAAATACTGTTAAGCATCATTTTCTAACAAGTTATTAATTATAAGAGAATTGTGTCTGGGAAAAAACCCCAAAACAATTGTGAGGATGGTGCAGAACCAGGCAGTGTTTTGCTCTGTTGTGTATAGGGTTGCTATGAGTCAGAATTGATTTGACAGCACTAACAACAACTGAACCACTACTGCAGATTTAGCCAACCTAAGTTGACAGGGTAACTAGCATTTAGAGACAGAAGCATCTGGATTTCGTGCCCTCCTCACAAATGACCTTGGTATATGTATATTGGTGCAGGTCTTTCTCTGTGCTTTAGATTGAATTTTCAGTCTTAATTCAGCATACGCCATGACTGATACTAATCTCATAGAAAACACAACACTCTTACCTACTGATCAATTGGCATGGAAATAACTAGGTATTGGCTTCCATTCTTAAAGAGAGCTCAGAAAGAAAAAAAGACACATACCTTGTGCAACATATAGGCGCAACATATAGGTTCATGTGAAGAAGAACAGTCACTATCTGAAAACCAGACATTATTTGAAGATTTGAATTACTGAGGCCCACAATCCTAAAGGCAGATGGCTCATTAGGAAACTACAAAATGCCTTTGCTGTTGCTGTCATCTCATGCTTCTGTGGCAAGAAACATTTATGATATTCTTGTGGCACAGCCAAGAAGTTAATTCAACCACTGCCATGGCAAAGGTCCCTAAACCAGATGGTACTGGTTCAAAGCTCTCTGGAGGAAAAATTTTATACAGTTGAGCAGGGTAGACAGAACTTCCTATAAGTATGAAGATGAGTCAAAAATTATCCTCACTCTGGCTGTAGAATTTATTTTAATCAACTTTTAGAAAAGACAAATATACCTTATTTTTGACAGAATCTTTTTGCTTTCTAATACACTTTGTCCATCTGTCAACAAGCTTTCATATTCCCTTAATAAAAAATATTTTAGGCTGAGCTGCAAGCCACAAATGCACCTCTGTCTCCATTTCTTCATCAAAGGTGAATCTTCATCCTCGAAGGGCTGCTTTCAGGGAACAAAACAGGTGAGAATCTAGTAGAGCAAGTTCAGAATATAGGGAGGATGCTTTAACACCTCAAAATGATGCTTTTGCAGTGTCAACAGTGTGAGCAGAGGTGTGAGGACATACGTTATCATGAAAGATCACAATGCCCTCAGATAAACAGTCTTCAAAATTTAATCCAAAATTTAGGATTCAGCTCTTCAGTGAGTATCTCACTGCAACGAGTACTGCTGATTGTTGAACCTTTTTCTTGATGGTGTTTCAATACTGGCCTGTGAGAATCTCAGAAAACTGTAAGCATCAATTTTCAAGCTGATGGTTGACTTTTCAACTTTTTCTTAGTTGGCGAATGAGAATGTTTCCATTGCATACTTAGTCATTTACTCTCACACTCGTAGTGATGAATCCATGTCTTGTTACCAGTAATGAATTAAAAAAAAACAAAACTTTTACCTTCCTTTGAGTATCGGTCCAGATATTGTTTGCAGATATCCAAACACTTCTGTTTATGTTCTTCTGTGAGTTGTTCACGTATTCACCTCGCACAAACTTATCAAACCCAAGTTTGTTGTGGATTATTTTATAGGCAGAGTCATGTCTGATTTGCCACATAATCCACGGTCACTCATCTATTCAGCAGTCATTTTACATCAGTATTCAGTATTGTCAATAGCTGTGGACATGGATGGGCATTTTAATATAACTGGAGCAGGGATACATTTTTACTTACCCTCATATATCCAGAAAAAAAAAAAAATCTGGATACATAGAGAAAATAAAACACTTGTTGCTGTTGTCCAGTGCTGTCAAGTTAGTTCTGATTCACAGTGACCCAGTACAGGGTTTCCAAGAAATGACTGAGGGATTTGAATGCCTAACCTTGTGGTTACCTATCCTACAACAACACACCAAGACTGCAACAGAAGTCTACAGTTTCAACTATTTGGAAATCTGAAATTTACTAACAGAATTTATATAACCAAAAGATAAATGGGAACATCCAAACTTACATATAGAACCCATTTGACCTAGCCTTGATAGCTTGATGACCAGAGCTTGACTAGAGGAAGACAAAGAAGTTTGTTAAGGGAAGCAAGTGTAAACTGCTACAGTTTGATGAACTTGACCTATACTTAAAGGATGTAGTAGCTTAAAATACCAACTGAGAAGGAAAGAATCTTCACATCATGGATCATATTCCTTTGGTATACAGGGTTGATTGGGACAGACAATTTAGACATTGGTTACCTAAATTAGGGGGCGGGGGGGAGGGTGCCTACAAAGGCATGAAGTGGCTGGCTTACAAATTTTCAAGAGGGAGTTTAGTTTCGGAGTGTACGGGGAAAGGTAGAATCCCACATAATAGTTTACATTGTGTCTAGATGGGTCTGGGGAAAGGATTCTTTTGATTCAATAATGAGTAATAATTATGACTAATTGTGATTGTCACAACTGTAAAGGTAAAAGTTTTGTAACATAAAGGGGGAGTAGTTAATCTTACAGTCCAGGAACAGAGGCCCCTAGGACCATCAAGGGAGAAGAGCATGAGTGGAATGTGGGACCCTATCCAGAGAAGCAGCAACACCAGAGATGGAGGCAGAGATGAGGACATGGCAAGATTGAGCAGCTGAGGACTCTAGACTCATGGAAAGAGAAAGGCTTTGTGCTGGCGGCAAGGAGGCAGGTGTGCAGAATGTGCTCTTTGGTTGTTTAAATGATTATATATTTCTCACTGTTTTTGTGTACATCAAAAAAACAAAACAATACAAAAAACATACACCAGAGAATAGAAGCAAATACTGTTAAAAAAAGAAAGAAAGAAATGGGTACTGATTGACTTTTGTGCCTCTATAATACAAGTTCTGAATTAACTTTAACATCTGTTAAAATGTACCAATTTACAAACTTTCACAGACTATCAACACTGGGACTCAGATTACAGTTATAGTTGAAGATTAAATTCAGCTGAAGATTAAACATGGCCCCCGCCTATAAACTTAAGAGGAGCTTTTGAACATAATAGCAAACAGGTATGCTTAATCTTAACAGCAAAATGTCTCATAGTCATAGCACACATTGCTCTAAATTATCCCATAGTGGGCATGGACTATGACTATGACACGTGAGTAAAAATTAAAAGTAAAATAAACTTGGAGCACTTACAAATTGGCTTAATAAAATGGGACCTCATGAGCCTCCTCCTACCCCAATTGGAACACAGCATCATGTATTATGAGTTAGGCTGCTAACCACAAGATCAGCTGTTCGAATCTACCAGTTGCTCTGTGGGAGAAAGATGAGGTTTTCTGCTCCCATTAAGAGTTACACCAGAAATCCTATACAAGGTCACTATGAACTGGAACCAACTCAACAGCACACAACCACTATTATCACCACCCAGGATAAGGAGCCCTGGTAGCACAGTAGGTTACATGTTGGGTTGCTAACTGCAAACTCAACAGCTCAAATCCACCACCTGCTAATTAGTGAAAGATGAGACTTTCTAATCCCTTAAAGATCTATAGCTTCAGAAACCCTAGACAGGGCTCCTATGAGTTAGAACCAACTGGATGACACACAATCACCACCACTACCACCCAGGATAAATTAAAACAAGGCCTTTATGGGTTAAAACTGTTTATCCAAAACCTGTTTAGAAAAGGGGTGATTATCTTCACTGTTTCTTGATGGAGCATCCCACTTTGGTCTATTTGGAAACTTTGGAAAGAATGAATGTTACCTCAGGGTGGCTTACCACCACCTCAATGCTGTGGGCCCCATTAAGACCATTATACTCAATCTTAAGGAGTCCTGTTGTGGCTTGAGTTCAAGGTTGGTTAGAACCTCAAGGTTGGCAGTTCAAACTCAGTAGCCACTCTTCAGAAACCCTATACAAGGTCACTATGAGTTGGAACTGACTTGATGGCATTTAACAACAATAACCCAATATTAATGAAATTAATTACTTCATCCAATCAGGAACTTTTTTTTTTTTTTTAACTATAGGTTTGGCCAGTATGTTGTTAAGTACATATTTTTAAAGTTATAAAATGTAGATTTCTTTCACCTTTAAAGGGGTAAGATAAATTTTTACCCAGCTATCTCATTTTGCTTTTTTTGGAGTCCTGGTATGGCTCTGTAAAATAAGTACTGGATTAGTGTGGCACTGTGGGCTAATGCGTCAGATTGCAAAGTCATTTGAACTGCACGGTCGGTGGTTCAAGCTCACCAGCTGCTTCTTGGAAACCCTATACAGGGTCGCTATGGGTTGGAATTGACTCAACAGCACTTCACAACAACAACTATTGCATTAGGCAAATCTGCTAAACAAGACCTTTTTAAAGTGTTGAAGAGCAAAGATGTCAGCTTGAGGACTAAGTGCACCTAACCCAAGCCATGATATTTTCAATAATGTAATATGCATGCGAAAGCTGGACAGTAAATAAGGAAGACCGTAGAAGAATTGATGCTTTTAAGTTATGGTGTTGGAGGAGAATATTGAAAGCACCATGGGCTGCCAAAAGAACCAATAGATTCCTTTTGGAAGAAGCTCAGCCAGAGTGCTCCTTGGAGGCCAGGATGGCCAAACTTCATCTTTCATACTTCAGACATATTGTCAGGAGGGACCAGTCACTGCAGAAGGATATCATGTTTGGTAAGGTGGAGGGGCAGAGAAAAAGAGGAAGACCTCCAACTAGATAGACTGGCCAAGTGGCAGCATCGATGGACTCAAGCATGGCAACAGTAGTGAAGTTGGCTCAGGATCAGGCAGTGTTTTAGTATGATGTGCATTGGGTTGCTATGAGTTGGTATCAACTTGATGGCACCTAACAACAACAATAATACTGAGGATATCGATCTTTATGCATTCCATTTATTTCTGACAACTTCCAATTTTCCTTGATTCATACATTATACATTCCATATTCTGATTATTAATGGAATGTCTGCAGCTGTCTCTCGTCATTTTAAGTTGTGCCCATCATCAAATGAAGGTCCTAAAAGTTTTACTCTATTCCTACGATCATGGCCAACTCTACTTTGAGGAAGCAGCTCTTCTCCAGGCATATTTTGAGTGCTTTCCAATCTGAGGGACTCATTATCTGGTACTATATCTGATCATGTCTATTGCTATTTAACAATGTTTTCATCTTCTAGTACTATCTCTGACAATGTTGCACTAGTATTCATTAGGTTTGCAGTGATTAACCATTCAGAAGCAGTTCACCTCTCCTTTTTCCTAGTCTCTCTTAGTCTGGAAGCTCTGCTGAAACCTGTCTACCACAGTTGACTGGCTGATACTTAAAATACCAGCGGCATAGCTTTCAGCATCACAGTAAGACATTAGCCACCATAGTGTAACAAACTTTACCTACCAGTTATCTAATTCAGAGGTTTGTTATCTAGTTCAGACATTGCAATTTGAACTTATCTTTCTCCTCCCATCAACCTTATGAAATGTGTAAATTCTTACACACATTGCAGCTAAGCATTTCTAAAATACAGGCTTAATAATATTACTCCACTGACTATGAAATACAGTTCAAACTCTTAACCTCACATTCAAGAATTCTATGGCTTGGTTATAACCTACTTTTACAAAGGTATCCTTCATTTATCACTTTAATTATTTTTCGGTGCAGCTGAACTAAATTATTTACCATTCCTTATTTTATGTTCTGCACATGCCTGTTTTAATCGTGCTTTATGTCACAAAAGTTCCTTTCTGAAATGTTTATCTTCATCCCAGTTCCAAATCATTCACAGAGCTTTTTGATGTTGTTTGTTTTCCTAAGTAGAAGTAATCTAGCCATCCACTGAAATGCAGTAGTACTTATCCCTCATAAAAAGTTCTTAGAGCTGCTGCTGCTGCATATTGTCAAATCAGTTCCATAGCAACCTGTAAAGGGTTTTTGAGGCTATACATTTTTGTAGGAGCAGAAAGCCTCATCTATCTCCCGCAGAGCAGATGATGGATTTGAACTGCCAGGTGACCTTGCAATTAGCAGCCAAACATGTAACCCACTATGCTACTGAAGCTCCTTTTAAAGCTCTTACTGTATACCTAAAATTATATTTATTTAAGTCTGAGTCTTAACCTTTTCAAATAGACGATGTAGTGGCAGTAGTACAAGAGCATAGGTTCTGAAGCTACTGCTATTTATTACCTAAGCAATTTGAGGTAAGTAACTTTGCTTTCTTGTACTATCTTCTAATAATCAAAATTCTATTTGTAATCATTCACTTACTGAGTTTTGGCTAAAATTCAAAAATTATTTTGAAATCTGTTACTAGGCAGCTTTTTATCTATGCAAGTTTTGGTTGTGTGAACAGATATCAATATTGAGATTTTGAGGTGTATACAGAGAATGGCGGCAAGTAAACAATTTTTAGACAGTGACCCAACAGTATACTTATTTTTTTATATGTATTCACTGTTACAGTTTTTATCCTATCAATCACCTTGAACCATTTCCTATGTGTCGAATTTCAAATTATTTTATACTTAATTTTCTAATATATTCAAAATGGTTTTAAAGATAAGAGTAAAATGGCCATTTAAAAGAATAGATTTTTCACATTTTTAGCAGAGAAGAGATCATCTAGGTTTTGAACCTACCAATAAAACTGGGATTCCTAATATGAGTTACTCCACACTTTAAACTATTGTCATCACTAATGATCCTTTTGTCATCAATACTTTGTTCCATAGTTTTTGGTTTTTTTACCTTAAACATTTTTTTACTGATGTATAATTTATACATAGTAGAGTGCACAAACAGTAATTATTCAGTTTAACTTTCACAAATAGAAATATTAATGTAATCACTATCTGTGTGAAGATGTAAAATATATTTAATAACCCAGAAAGTCTCCATGTTCCTTCAGAGACATTACCACTGTCACCTTTGATTGTCTAAGTTTGTATCAGCATTCCAGTTGCTCCACATTCTCACCGATATTAAGTACTAACAGCTTTATAGGAACGATGTGACCAGTGTGGGGCTTAGATTATATCTTTAATACCAATGAGGATCCACAGCCTACACAGAAATCGGCAGGAAGATGGAGACCCCAACATAAAAGGCCTTCTCCAGTCAGTGTCCCTAACTTATCTTACCTTGTTCAGATCCCTGCAGTAAACAGTCAACTGTTCTCCCTGCTTCTAGAAGGGTCCTTTCCCAAATCACCTTCCATATGACTGCTGAAGTTATTATCCTAAAGCACAGATCAAATTATATATCTCTCTACTCATGTCTGTTATAGCTCCTGTTCTGAAGCCCACCAGCCCTTGTGGCCTCCTTGCCCTTTTTTTTTTTTTTTAAGTTTTTATTGTGAATTGAGTGATAGTTTACATGGGAGAACATCGGCATTACACCATCGTTTCATTGCAATGATTACAATCTGCTCCGAGCATCATCATTCAACAGTTATTTACTTCCATTCCCAATTTTTTTTGAGGTGGCGGTACACAGAGAAACTCAGGAATATATAATAATTTAAAAAACCAAAGAACACATTCTGTAAGCCTGCCTCCTGGCTGCCAGTACCCAGTCCCTCTCTATGAGTTTGGAGTCCTCATTCTCAGCTGCTCCCTCTCTCCATGTCCTCATCTCTGCCTCCATCTTTGGTGTCCCTGCTTCTCTGGATAGGGTCCCGTACCCCACTTCTGTTTTGCTCCCTAGGCCATCCTTACTTTTTTTTTCACCCCAGAAGTTAAATAACCTTTATTTTAGGGTCAGTTTTAGCCACAGAAGGTTACATTTATTCTACTACCTCTATTTTCTTTAATCAAAATAAACAGTAAAAAGAAAATGTTTTATAGTTAAGCTAGCCATTCCATAATCAAGCTATATTTTAGGGATATCAGGTGTAAAGGAGAACACAACATAAAATGATGCACAAAGTTCAGTTTCTATAGAACTCAGCAGTTCAAAACTACCAGCTGTTCCATGGGAGAAATATGAGGCTTTCTGCTTCTGTAAAGATTTACAGCCTTGGAAACCCTGTACAGGGTTGCTATGGGTCGGAATTGACTTGACAGCATTTAATGACAACAAATGCTATGATTTTCCTTAAAAAAAAAAAAAAAAAAAAAGTTTATGTAAAGCATTATGATGAGGGGCGAACAAAAAACGAAAAAATCTAGCTAGTGCGCACAAGTGAAGACTCTTCCACTATTATTTCGCTAATTTTTGCATCTCACCCAAGATGGTGGCTCCTGGAGCAGCTGAGCGTCACGGACTACAAAGCAATGG
The DNA here is from genome assembly GCF_000296735.1 of Chrysochloris asiatica. Taxonomy (NCBI): domain Eukaryota; kingdom Metazoa; phylum Chordata; class Mammalia; order Afrosoricida; family Chrysochloridae; genus Chrysochloris; species Chrysochloris asiatica. The sequence goes on from NW_006408655.1 coordinate 6,840,800, forward strand.
ATTTCTTGCTTCTGCCACAAATTCCCCCAGCTCTAAGCCTTCCAACCTTCTAAATATTCCTTTATATGTGGTTCAGAGTTCTAGGACCATCCCTTGAGCCTGCTTGGTAGAGTATTCTGTGTTGTTGCTGGTGGAGCTCTTTACAACACTTCCACCTGATCCGCCATCTTGTTTGTTCTCTGGCTTTTTAATATTATATAAATTTGCCCTCACTTTGAAATGATCAAACCAACCTCTACTCACAAAAAATTCATCGCAATCACTTTCACTTGTTGTACATGCTGCTTTTAAATAACTGAAAAGGCTTTGAGTCTTTTTTTTTTTTTTTTGCAAACCCAACACACTGCCATCAAGTCAATTCCTACTCATTGGGACCCTATATAGATAGTGTCTCCAAGGCTGTAAATGTTTACAGGAGCAGGAAGCCTCTGTATTAACGTAAGGCAAATAAGAACCATATGTATCCATTCCAACTTAGCTACAAAATCAACTTAAAGACACATAGGAACAGATCTCATTTATAACTCAGGAACTGCCTGTATTTGAGACCGTAGATAAATGTACTTTCTTCCAGGCATAAAGTCACTGGATTGTCCAATAAATATAAATTTGGTTGATAAATCCTGTCAGAGACAGCTCATAGTTATATTATGTTGTTTCTAATGTCTCTGAGATGCTCAGCACCTAAAAAAACCAAAAACCAAGTTTGCAGTCTCATGTGGGTGGGAGGTGGATTGTATACAACAGTGCCTCAAAAAGTTCATGAAAAAAATGGAATTGAAAAATAATGGAATTTTCCCACAAACTTTCTGAAATCCCCTTGGATTTTCTTTTTATCTCAAAACCATGGGGACATTGTCAAGTTGAAATCTTTGTTTACCATCTAGCGATCTCCTAATTTCTGTTTAAAGGTTAACATTAAAACTATATATTATAAAGAGCATAATAATCATAATTAGTAAATACTCACATAGTACTTACTACCTGATAAGTATCTAAGTGCTTTATATATACATTAACTCATTTAATCCTAAAAACAGTATTCCTGTTTACAACTAAATGGTTAAACTATTGTAATCCCCATTTTTATTTCAAAATGAAAAGTTCCAAATTCAAGATGATACATAATTGGACCATGGCTTTTTAAATTAACTGTATTCTGAGTACCAGTTTATCTAGGAAAGGAGACCTGATAGTACAGGACAAATATGAAGATTCTTTGATATAAAATTTGGGACAATTAAATTGCTAGAAATAAATATGTACCCAGGACTTCTGGTGTGGTGCTGTAGGATCAGCACTGGGTTGGGAACCACAACATCAGAAGTTCAAACCCACCAGTTGTTTCTCGAAAACTCTATACAGGGCCTCCATGAGTGGGAACCAATTCAATAGCACTAAGCAACAACAACATTCCTAGGACCCTTCCTTTTCTACTTCTTTGACTAACTTCTCATCCTTAAAGCTCAACTGAAGTGTTATCACCTCTTCCCCTATGTGTCCTTTTGCATATGTATATATATATTTTTCTATATTGCTTTATAAATATAGTTATTTTTAGACTTTAAACTTCCAAGGCAAGACTAGCAAGGTAGTCAAAATAAAAAAAAAAGAAAAACATCAAAGCATTATATTCTATTAATTGTTGGAAAAATAAAAACTCTGACGAAAAGTGATAGTCCTTCATTCACCCTTCCACCTAAAATCTCATCTGAATCATCCCTTAGCCTTTCATACTTTTAGTACTTGTTCAAAACTAAAGACTCTTGTTCCATGATTTTGACCCTGTCTCCTATTGTTTCCCCAAGGCCTTGGCTCACTCAAGCATTCTACAAAGTGTTTAGCTTGTACTTCTTCCTTTGCCCTTTCTACTTTGTATTAAAAACAAAATTCAAAAATTCCATTCAGAGATTAATGTTAGCAACAAATGGCCTAATAGGCAGCTCTCACCAGAGAAAAACTGAAAAATCAAGCAGAAACTGTCAGAACCAGCTTTGCCAGAATCTGACAGTCAAAGATTTATAATACCCAATACTGAATCAAGAAAAAGCTAACTTTAAAATGGTAGAAATCTTTCCGGCACTTTCTTGCCCCTGCTCCACCCTCTCTGGTTCACAGCAGCTGCTCACAGCCTCCATTCCTGGTATGAAACACTGGCTCTGGAGAAAGAATTGCAAAGAATTGTAATTGTGTGTTCTAACCTGTCTGGATACTACCTGAAATAACTGATACAGGGTGCTTATTTCTATTTTGCTTAGCTCAGAAGTTACTCAGAGCAAAAAAGTAACGGGTAATTTTCAAAACAGCTTTAATGTAAGCAAACAACCTGTAGCCACCTGAAGCAAAACATTACATTTGAGGCAAATAATAGAGCACTAAAATCCTGCTAGAAAGAGCTAAGAAGAGGCTCCCCCCACCAACTTTTTTTTAAGGAACTTCGTTTCTTCTAAAGCGTACAAGAATATTAGGGGATTTATAAAGTCTCACACATGCTCACGGAGGAAGCCGTGCTCACAAAAGAATTGAGAAGCCCCTAAGCTTTCACCTTTGACTGACCTCTAGGTTCAATACAAGCAGAACAGTTGTAAAATGGCTTAAGTGTTGAAGCAGAGCAGCCTCAGCACACACACAATAGGCAAAGACTGGAACAAATGTTTGTCTTTCCTTGTCTTGTTTTCTATCTTTCTTCTTTTCTCTGTCCTTCTTCTCCTCTCTTTCTTGCTCCAGGGGTTCATGTAACTCCCTACTAAATATTAGCTGAAGAGAGATTTCAGAGACCATATATAATGAAGAATACATACTTTACCAAAAAAAGTTAGAAAAGTCGTTAAACAACCAAACAGCTACAGATTACAGCAAGCAAAACAACAACAACAACAAAAAACAAGCCTGAGGTAGGGGAAGAATCTAATTTCCAGAATTACCACACTATAAATATTAAAAACATCTCATTAAAAAAATTTATGAAGCATACAAATAAATTAGAAAGTAAGGTTCATTCAAGACTAGAACCTAAGAGGAAACTCCCTGAGAAGGCAAAGACTTTGAACTTATTAAACAAAGACCTTAAGTCAATTATTTTAAATATGTGCAAAGAAGTACAAAAAAAAAAAACCACACGGACAAAGAACTAATGCTAAAATAAACAAGAAAAATGATGTGTAAACAAATAAGGGATAATAACAAAATGACAGAAGTTATACAAGGGAATCAAAGATAAATTACGGAGTTGGAAAGTATAATAACTGCAATGAAAACCTCACTAAAGGGCTTAAATAGTAGATCTGAGCAGGCAGCAGGAAGAACTAGCAAACCTGAAGATAAGTAAATTGAAATGATCAAATCTGCAAAGCAGAAAGAAAAAAGAATGACCACAAATGAACAAAGCCTAAGACTCCACCAAGAAAATGGGGAAAAAAAAAAAAAAAAAAAAAAAAGACATGCAAATTGGAAAGAAGTAAAACTATCTCTGTTCACAGATGACATGATCCTATATATAGGAAAGTCCAAAAAATCCACAAAATAGCTGATAGCATTAATAAACCAATTTAGCTGGGTTGCAGTATACAAGATCAACACACACAGTTGTGTTTCTGTATGGCTTCAATGAACAATCCAAAAGGGAATAAAGAAAACTCTATTTTCAAAAGCATCCAAAAGAATAACATACCTAAAAATATATTTAACCAAGTAGGGGTAAGCACTTATACAGTGAAAACTATGAAACATTTCTAAAAGAAATTTTAAAAGATCTAAATAAATGGAGCTCCTAAAATACCCTATACAGGGATACTATGAGTTGGAACTGGCTCAGTGGCACTTAGCAACAAACAACAAAATACATGGAAAGATAGCTCTTGTTCACGAAATGGAAGACATAATACTGTTAACATGATAACACTATTCAAAGTGGTCTACATATAGATCACAATTTTTATAAAAATTCTAAAGGTTTTTGCAGGGAAAAAAATTTGCAGATTTAAAAATTCATACAGTGTTGTATCCACTGTCACAAGCTAACTCCTGTAGCATTAATTCCAACTTATAATGACCTTACAGGGCAAAGTAGAATTGCTTCATAGGATTTCTGAGACTATAATTCTTAACAGAAACAAACACACTCATTTTTCTCCCCACTGAGTGGTTGGTGGTTTGAACTACCAACTTTGTGACTAGCAAGCAGCCCAAGGCTTAATCCACTATACTACTAGGACTCCTGATGGTGTTGCAAGGGACCCCAAATTGTCAAAACAATATTGAAAAGGAAAAGAAAAGAAAAAAAGGAATAGTTTGTTCAACAAATCATGCTGCTGCAACTGGATATGCAAAAGGATAAAGTCTGGCCCCTAACTCACATCGTATATAAAAACTGGCTTAAAATGAATAAATGACTAAATATAAGAACTAAATTCATTAAACACTTAGAACATAAGGTTTAACCATCATGACCTTGGATTTGGCAATTTGTTTCTAGTAATGGCCATAAAAGTGTGAACAAAAAAGGGGGGAAAAAAATCAAACTAAGAACTTCTGTGCATCAAAGACATTATCAAGAAAATAAAAAGAACCTACAGAGTTAATATAATACATATATTTTAGCTCATTTAATTCTAACAACAGTATTCCTATTTACAACTAAATGATCATCCTTATTTACAACATACTTATTCAACCTGTATGCTGAGCAACTAATCCGAGAAGCCGAGTTATATGAAGAAAAATGTGGCATTGGGATTGGAGGAAGACTCATTAACAACCTGCAATATGCAGATGATACAACCTTGCTTGCTGAAAGTGAAGAGGACTTAAAACATTTACTGATGAAGATCA
>NW_006408655.1:6851604-6864915 GCF_000296735.1 Chrysochloris asiatica
TGTGTTGTTGTTGGCGGAGCTCTCTGCTATACATCCACCCGATCCACCATCTTGTTTGCTCTCCCACAACTTTACTTTTTAACACTTTAAAGAGTTCTTTTCTAGCAGATTTACCCAATGCAATAGCCACTGGATAGCTAAAACAAACAAACAAACAAAAAACCAAAACCAGAAAATACCAAGTATTGGTGAGTATAGGAAGAAACCCTGTATATTACTATTGGAAATGTAAAACTGGTTCCTCTGCTGTCTATAGAGTTTAATCTGGTTGCTGAAAAGTGAACCAGAATTATCCTAATTTGGTTGCTAAAAAGTGAAACAGCAATTCCATGTCTAGGTACACACCCAGAGAATTGAAAACAGGTGCTGAAGCAAATACATGAACACATATATTCGTAATAACACTATTCACAACAGCCAAAACGTGAAAACTGCACGAGTATCCGTTAACAGACGAACGGATAAACAAATTGTAATATAGCCATCTAATAGCATTTGATATAGGTGATCATTCTTTGTTTGAAAAAGTTTTACCTTTTTGCCCAGTACTCAATTTGCCTTAGTAATTTATCTTTCTTCATCTTCAATCCCCCTCAATGTTCTATGCTCTGTCCATATTGATTTCTACCACCTTGGACCAGAACATCATCCTCTATAAGCATCCTAGCGTATTTTCTAACACCCACTATTATCCTGCTCCAATCCACTCTCATAATGTTGCAACATTTTCACAATGCAACTTTAACAAGCCATTTTTTTGGGATAGTCCTGCAGGATAAGCAAGGATCGGCAGCTCAAACCCATCAGCCACTGTCGGAAACCCTATACAGGAACCATATGAGTAGGAACCGACTGGACCGCATATGACACCATAATTTCCTTCTGATTTAGGATAGGGTTTCCAAGGATGTAAACCTTTACAGGAGCAAAAAGCCTCATCCTTCTCCCACTGAGCGATTAGTGAGCTTGAACAGCTTATCTTGTGGTTAGCAGTCCAGCGCTTACCCTATGGGACCTCTCAGAGTATAATTATTTTTTCTTTTAAACTTTTATTGTGAATTGAGTGAAGATTTACAGAGCACATCATCAGTTTTATATTCAACAAATTATATACTTTGCTTAATTAGATGGTTACAATCCCCTCCCTCCCTCCACATACCAACAATTTAACAGCATTTATCTCTATTCACTTTAACTATTGCATTCCTCCCTGTGTCTCTCACAATCATCTTTCCTGTTAACTTCCCTCTTGTTGTATACTGCCTGGCCCGTCACCCATATTGACATGTGAATCAGGCTGTGAACCTTAAGGTCAGCAGTTTGAAACTACCAGCCATTACGCGGGAAAGATGAGGCTTTCTACTCCCGTCAAGATTTACAGCCTTGGAAACCCTGTACAGGGTTGCTATGAGTCGGAATTGACTCGATGGCACTTAACAACAAACCTTGGGCTCATGAATAATTTTCCCTGCCCCACTTCTCCTTCCCCACCCCTATAACCATTATAGACGGTTGCTTTTATCAATCTTTTTTTTTTTTTTTTTAAATTTTTACAACATTGGTCTCATACAATGTTTGTCATTTCATTCAGCAAAAGTGTCCTCTAGGTTCAACCATGTTGATGAGGTGTTTCAGAGATTCGCCATTATTCTTCAATGTTTTATAGTATTTCATTTTGTGTATGTATCAGACTTCAACCATTCTCTGTTGATGGATATTTAGGCTGTCTCCTTTTTGATATGTCTCTTGTAGACATATTGAAGGATCCTGTTCTTTCAGTTTTGTGATTAGTGCATTTAATCCATTTACATTCAGTGTAATTATCGATAGGTATGAATTGATTGCTATAATTTTTTCTGTTGTGTTTTTTGTGGTGCTGTTGGATTATTTGTTCCACATAATTTTATGCTGAATTCATTTTGTTTATGGGTTTTCTTGTCATTTTCATTTTCTGTTGTGTTTACTAAATCTTTCTGATTTTTCTTTTTTTTATGTTGATGTGCAGGAATCTTATTTTGAGGTTAGCCTGTAATTCATTAATTTTCTCCCTGCTTAAAACAGTTTGTTTTATATTGAAATCTACTTGATTTCCTTGCCATTTGGAAGTTTTGTATCTACACTATTCCCTTTTTTTGCTTTGTAGTTGACTTCATGATATACTGATACTGCTGGTTCCCTATTTTCAGTCTTGTAGGTTTACTTTACTTTAAATACAACTATATTTAGACTGAGTTCTGGATGGTGTTGTCATGTATGGTAATTTCAGGTTGTAGTATGCTGTTATTGGCTCTCAGTCCAAAGAATACTCTTTAGTATTTTTTATAAAGTTGGTCCGATAATGACAAATTCCTTTAATTTCTGTTTATCAGGAAATGTCTTAATTTCATCATTATATTTGAGGAACAGCTTTGCTGGGTATATGATTCTTGGTTGGCAATCTTTCTCTTTCAGAGTTTTGTATATGTCATTCCATTACTTTCTTGTCTGCATGGTTTCTGTTGAGAAATCAGAGTTTAGTCTTACTGGTTCGCCTTTGTAGGTAACTTTTCATTTTTCCCAAGCTGCTCTTAGGATTCTTTCCTTGCTTTGATTTTGTAGAGTTTGATTATGACATATCTTAGTGAGTTTCTTTTGGGATCTATCCTATTTGAGGTTCATTCAGCTTTTTGTATGCTTATCTTCTCGTCTTTCATGATGTTATGGACATTTCCTTCTAAGAACTCCTGGACAGTTTTCTCTGTGCTTGTCTCCTTCTGTTCTGGAATTCCAATCACCTGTAAATTGTTCTTTTTCATGGTATCCCGAATAACTCTTAGGCTTTTTTTGGATTTTTTCATTCTTTTTTCTGATTGTTCTTCTCGCATACTAGTATTGAGAGATTTCTCTTTAGGCTCACTAATTCAGGCTTTCATTGCTTCACATCTACTCCTTTGTCTATCCAATATATTATCCATTTCTGAGATTTCAGTATTAATCTTCTGGATTCCTAATAGCAGGTTTTTTATTGTTTCAAAATTCATATTTATTTTTCCTGTTTTTTAGTGTTTTCCTGAATTCTTCTGAAGTTTTTATTGTGTTCTCCTTGCTTTCCTTGATCCTTTAAAGATGCCTAATGATCATTCTTCTGAATGCTTTTACAATTAGTTCCATTACCTTTTTTTCCCTCAGAAACATTTGCTGGCTCTTTATCTTGATCATTTGTTTGGGCCATTCTCTACTGTTTCTTCATGTGAGTTAAAATTGTCTGTTGTCTCTGGGGCATTCTGGGGTTGTTGCATTTGCAAAAACAAATCATGCAATTGTTGGACTTGGAGGCAAGAAATATCTGGAGGGCTACTGCAATTCAAGGAACTCATGAGGTGGTTGTGGAAGAGATGTGAAAGCAGAGATCCTGGCCCTAGATGGAATTCCTATTGGTCTCAGTGTTATCTATGCTCAGGGCACTCAATCTGGAAGGAGTTCATAGGGGCCCTTGAAGGAGTTGGTTTCAGTGTCTATTAGGAACACAGGGAATCTGGAGGCAGGGTGAATGGTTAAATGCTGGTCTGGTGACTCTGCACATTTTGTATGTCTGGAACTAACCACACCTGAATCCAGGCACCAAAATGGCACAGCAAAGCTGTGAAACAGGCACCCACCTCATACTTGCATGGCTCCCAATTATGCAGCTCTGAACTACTGAGGAGCAGGTTCTGTGCTGGGGGTGGATGAGGGTGGGTGCAAGCCAAACTTCTGGTCACTAGGGGAACGTGGGGAAAAAGAAGAAAGTGCACCTTTTCTGTTGCCCATGTGAATCTGTTCTGCCAGATCTCCCTCCATTGCCAGTGCTACTCACAAGATGGTCTAGTTGTGACAGGTCAACCATTTACCTGCCAATCTCCCTCTCTGGCTGTCCCTGCTCGGCCTCTCCTCCTAGCAACCACCCCATCCACTTCTCTAATCTTTCTTCTGAAGTTCAGAGTGGTGGGATTTTCACCTGTATCTGTTTTTGTCCTGGTGTGGCACTGTGGGTTAATGTGCTGGACTGAAAAGTCAGTTTGAACTTCAATATCGGCAGTTCAAGCGCACCAGCACTTAACAACAACAATGTCTTTGTTGTACAGGGTCCATGTAATGTGTCTGCCTAGTCTATCATCTTGCTGGAAGTCTCAAAGTATAATTCTTGCTTGGCTCATCTTACATCATAAATACCCCTTGCTATTTGTGCTCTAGCCATATGGACTCTTATCTAATTGTTCAACCTCACCAATATTTTGTACACGCTATTTCCTTTTACCAAGAATACTATTGACATTATCTCTAGTTTTTGTCTAGTTGCTTTCCATTCATCCTTATGCCTGAAATGTTGCTTTCTAGTGGAAGTCTCTCAGATTAAGTAGGGTATTTCTACTGTATACATTTCTAGCACCCAACACTTTTCCTTCACAGTCCATATCACAATTTTATCTTACTCATAAGAGTTGATCAAAGGACTATTCATTTAGTCTCTTATTTCCTCAAAATAACTGTAATTTCCATTAGAAATGAAAGATTTGGTTTTAATTTGTCATTGCATACCCTTACTGAACATAATTGCATGCTTTTACCAAGCACCTTATAGGTGATCAATAAATATTTATTGAACTAATGAAGTACCCAATATTTTTTTAGGTAGTAGAGTAAAACACAGGAATGCAGAAATGAAAGACACAGTTCTCTCTCCTCATAAACAAATACAAAATTAGAATACAATATACTTACAGAGTAGACGGAGGATAGTGTAGTGGTTTTAGAATCAGACAGACCATTTGAGTCTAGGCTCAATCATTTATTAATTAGCTATTAAGGTAAACATGGATTTATTTCTGTATTCTTTCTGTAAGTCTTTCCTTTCCACTCTTTAGTCTTAAGTCTATTGCTCCTAGAGTCATCCTTATGAAACAGAAAACAACATGCCAATACCCAACTTTTTCCAGCTCAAAAACTAACCACTGCATAAAAAATAAAATCTAAGCTCTTAATCTGGCATTCAGAGCTCACAAATCTGGCATTCAAAATTTCAACATTTTGTTTCCTACCTCTTTCCAGTCTTATATAATATTCTCACCATATTCTAGAATCTAGACACAGTGGTTTAACATTTTATTTTGAACATGCTTTGAAATGCCTGGTCCTTATCATTTTCCTCAGTCTTTCTTCCAAGAATTCACTCTCTCGTCTTTGAATACCTTCAGGTCATGAGAAAATGATTTTTCATGGCATATTAATTAAAAATATTTTGTATATCATTTGCCTTAATGTATAGATAAACAACAGGAAAGAAAAAACTGATCACATTCATATGAGTGGTCTGATAATAAACTGGCATTAGGAAGTATACTACGGTTTTCTGAATATTGTATTTAGGTAAGGGAAGTAGTTATTTCCTAAGTAAAGATTATATTGTTATGTTAAAATATCTCTTCTTAAAAGACAGTCATTATAGAAAATGTTTTATTAGAACAGCAAGTTTAATCAAGTCCAGTATCAAAGTAATTTAGAGCTATACATATTATCCTTGTGAATATGGTTAAATAGTTCCAAGAAGTTTAAAATAATGGAAATAAGATTGTCTTTTGAAAGATAAACCACAAAGGACAAGAAAGAATTATTACTGAATGACTGAGTGATATAAATTGGTAAGGTTAGTTAAATTCAACAACTCATTTTACTCTTTAGATAAATATTACAATGGATACAAAATAAAAAGAGGCATGAACTCAACCATCATGTTGTCTACAGTCAAGCAGAGAAGACTAGAAAATTACAACACAAGAATTATAACTCAGTTTCTTTCTTAACAATTAAGATGAATAGATGAAGAGTGTGTTAAATTGTTGTTGCTAAGTGCCATCGAGTCGGTTCTGACTCACAGCAACCCAGTATAGGGTTTCCATGGAATGGCTAGTGAGTTTGAAATGCCAACCTTGCAGTTCAAACTGAACTTGTGGTCCAAGTGTTTATCCTACTGAACCACACCAGGGTAATCAATATAAAATACAAAAACAAAACCCTACACTACAGAATACAGGGAAAATACCTTATATTATAAATGAAAGATCAGATGCAAACATGGATCTTAGTTGTTGTTTTTTTAATGCAGTTATAAATTTTAAATACATTTTAAATATTATTAAAATTTGACTTCTGGAAAGTATTTAATATACTATGATTGGCTTATTACTATGATATTTTCCCTGAGGGAGAAGCTAATTTATTTAAGTATCTGCTTTATATAACATCATAATCCACCTAAGCCAGAAGTGGTTCATTTAGCGATACAGGAAAACAACCCACAGGATATAGTATTAAGCTCATCAGTAATATGATGTCTGACTAGAACAAGCAGCATATGAGTTGTTATGAAGTACAAAGCATTCTCAAATTTCAAAGCAACATAGATTCAAGGCAGAAGAGAGCAGGTGGTATGGTAGTAGACATTAATTGTAAGATATTCAGGCTTAATAAAAGATCCACTTTACAGATTTAATTATCAATTTTATCTGGGCATTCTTTAAAGTGATTTTTAGCAGTTTCCATTGTAGAAAGTTTCTAAAGAGAAAATAAATTTATCATTATAAAGCTGAAATCAAACAATCATTGCAAGGCTGTTAGTGTGAGGGACAGTCTTTGAATGACACTATAACACTAAAGATAAGGTTAGCAGGGATAAGCAGAATAAACCATGCTGATAAATAACCATCCTAAGCATAAATCTATTAATTATTTTAGAAAATTATCTCATTAAAATGAAACAAATATTTATGTTCGCCACTTTTACATATATATATATTTCATTTAATTCTCATATATGCTTTGTTAAAATCTAATTTTTTTGAATATATGTATGAATATTATGTGTACACACTGGCATACAAATCTCAAATCTTTGTACCTATTATAACATACACAAGGGCACATTTTCTTATTCTGTGTTTTTACTTTATCTTAGTCTATAAAGCTCTAAAGCCATTCTTCCTTTTCCTGCTCTGAGAAGTCACTGAGAATCTAATATAGCAGGATATGAAAAACTGCTATATTGTTTACTTTTTACTGCGTAAAAGAAAGTTTGCTCTACTTTGAAGCTACCCAATGCCTATTGAAACCTTTAGGCTACACTTGTGTACAAAGAAATTAAGGTGGGGGGAAAATCTGAATACAAATGAAAGAGTTCAAGGTAAAAGCAAGCTAATTTTGAGGGTGACAAGTTTCTAAAACTGCAACAAAGAGACAGGTTTGGGGATTTTTTTGTTGTGTGCAGCACTCTGAAGGTAGTAGGACTTCAGAGAGAAGTGTATGCACATCTGTACATGAAGAGAAGCTTAATTGTGGTGAAGAAGGTCTTATGGTTGGCTTGACGAGTTGCCAGTGGGTCTCTTTTCAGATCAGAGACTATAGATACCACACTGGCCTGAATAGGAGGACAAGCAAATGAGACAACTTCAGAAAGAATTAGAGGGCATCCTCTGATTACCAGCGAAGACAAACCTCAGTCTGAGTGATGTCTTTTTGGAATGGCCATTGGAAAAGATACTATTTCCCAAAAAAAGTGACTGACAGTGAACTTCTCATAGACTTGTGGTGGTTAAAGACTTGCAGTATTACTATGAGTTTGGAAAAAAACCTGAGATTTGGTATTTTTTGAAGTGTTATCAAACAACTTATACTTCTAAGAGAATCTTGCAAAATAGAAATATTTAGATAATATTTATAGAAGATAATTTTAATGGTCTTAAAAATAGAATTTTATAAAGCAAAAATACCAAAAACATAAAAAGTAAGCAAGTACCTCAATTTTTTTTAGCTCTCAAATCATTGGTCCTTTTCTCTCATATGGAACAAAGACAGCCCTGAAGTATATTTTTAACAGTTGCATATAATAATTTATTCACTAAGGCATCTGCTATTCATTCAATAAGAAGTAAAGAGACAACATTTAGAAAGTTATCCATTTCTTCTGAAGCTTTACTTATGTAATAAACATTTTTAACATACAAGGCCCACTAATCAAACTAAATAGTTTTCTAGTTGTTGTTTTAAGCCCTGTGAAGTTGGTTTTGACTTACAGTGACTCTATGTGGGGTTTTTGACTTACAGTGACTCTGTAGGGGGTTTGAACCTTCTACCTTGCAGTTACCAGCCCAGAGCTTATCTTACAGCACTGGGTCTTCTTATCTTATACACCAGGATTTACCCTTATGGAACTGGCAAATATTCTACATCTATTATTGCTAAAAGGAAATTATTTTGAAAAATAAAGTATTTTAGAAAATTTAGGTCAAACAAATTTTGACCTAATGAATGATCAGAATATTCAGTGGCAAACTAATATTATCAAAGATGAATGCAAATAGTTGACTGCTAGTATAATAGTTTGAGACCTCTCACTGAAGACTAGCTGTTAACAAACTTGTTGTTGTTAGGTACCGTGGAGTCGGTTCCAACTTATAGCAACCCTGCACAGGGTTTCCGAGGCTGTTAAACTTTACAGGAGCAGAACGCCTCATCTTTCTCCCGCAGAGCAGCTGGTAGTTTCGAACTGCTGACCTTGTGATTCACATACCGATTCGTAACCACTATGCTACCATAGCTAATTACATTAAAAGAAAACCTTGCTCTTAACAAGAAAACAAATCAATCTAGGAAGTCTTAGGTAGCTAAAACTCTAGAAACAAAACAATCTCACCAATACAACGACGCACTTATGTCGACTTTCTTTTTGTTCTGCTTTTAAAACATGGGAGAGACAACCATTTTGATAAGTTTAAGTCATCTTGTTAGGCAAGTCACAGGAAGATAAGAGATTAATAATTCCAGAGTAATATAATAATACAGACAGAAACAAATTGATAAAAAGAAGCAGGAAACAGGCTTGTTATTTATATCCTCTAAATATGTCCTAAATACCAGCAGAAAAATCTACATAACTATTTACAGTGATTCTTGGAAGCAGTACAGCCACTGAGGGATGGTAGAAATAGTATCACAGGGAGAACTGCATATATTTTCCTCAAGGTAGAGATTATCTAAAAAGTTTTAATACAGACAAACAATCCAAATTTTACCCAGGAGCAGTTCAGATGGACTGTGGGCCAGCTGCAATTAATTGTTAACATATCACTAAAAATTAAATCCCATAAACTTCCAATTATTTGTTGTTGTTGTTAAGTGCCGTCGAGTCGATTCTGACCCACAGTGACGCTGTACAGGGTTTCCATGGAGCAGCTGATGAGCTTGAACCACCAACCTTGCAGTTCAAATGACTCTGCAGTCTGATGTATTAGCCCACAGCCCACATCAGGACTCCGTTGTTGATGTTTTGCTGTTGTTGTTGTTAAGTGCCGTCGAATCGATTCCGACCCATAGCGACCCTGTACAGGGTTTCCGAGGCTGTAAATCTTTACGGGAGCAGAACGCCTCCTCTGTCTCCCGCGGAACAGCTGGTAGTTTCGAACTGCTGACCTTGCGGTTCACAGCCCAATTCGTAACCACTACGCTACCAGAGCTCAATTCAGTTCCAACTCACAGTGTATGCATAACAGAATGAAACACTACCCGGTATTGTACCATCCTCACAATTGTTGTTTCACTAAGCTGACTGTTGTGCCAATCTATCTCGTTGGGGTCTTCCTCTTTTTCAATGACCTTCCACTTTACCAAGCATGATGTCCTCCTTCTCCAAGGACTGACCCTTCCTGATAAGATGCATGAAGCACGAGAAACCAAGTCTCATCATCCTGGCTTCTAAGAAGAATTCTGGCTGTATTTCTTCCAATACAGATGTTTGTTTTTCTAACAGTCCATGGTACTTTTATTATTCTTCTCCAACACTGTAACTCAAATGCATTAATTCCTTTTTCATTGTCCCACTTTCACATGGTATCGAAAATAGCATGACTTTGGTCATATGCACCTTAGTCCTCAACCTGACATTTTCATACTTGAACACTTTAAAGAGGTCTTGCACAGCATGTTTGCTTAATGGAATATGTATGTTACTTGACTTCTTGACTGCTGCTTTCATGAGTGTTGAAAAGTGGATTCAAGCAAACTTAAGTCTTTGACAACTTCGCTCTTTTCTCCATTTGTCATCATATTATTTATTGGTCCAATTGTGAGGATTTTTATTTTCTTTATGCAATCCATACTGCAGTCTGATCTTCATCAGTATTTTAAAATCTTCACATTCAACAAAAATTTTACCCATAGAATATTTTAGTATTGCAAATCAAAGCTTGAATTTTTTTCTTTTCTTCAGTTCTTTCATCTTGAGAAACGCTGAGTAGTTCTTCCCTTTGGTTTTTTAACTCCAGGTCTGCACATTTCATTATACTACTTGACTTTGTCTTCTGGAGCTACCCATTGAAATTTTCTGTTCAGTTCTTTTATTTCCTCATTTCTTTCATTTGCTTTAGCATCTCTAGACTAGACAGCAAGTTTCAGAGTCTCTTCTGACTTCCATTTTGGTCTTTTCTTTCTTTCTTTTTTAGTGACCTTTTGCTTTCTTCTTATATGATGTTCTTGATGTTATTCCACAACTCTTTTGGCCTTCAGTCACTAGTGGCTAATACATCAAATCTGTTCTTGAGATGGACTCTAAATTCAGGTGGGATATGTTTAAGCTCATATTTTAGCTGTCATGGACTTGTTTTAATTTTTTTCAGGGTTCAGCTTAATTTGCATGTGAGAAATTGATCTTTTCCACAGTCTGCACTGGCCTTCTTTTAGCTGATGATATTGAGCTTTTCCATCATCTCTTCCCACAGATATAGTCAACTTAATTTCTGTGCATTTCATCTGGTGAGGTCCATGTATACAGTCGTCTTTCATATTGTTGTAAAACAGTAACTGCATAATTCTATAATTCATCATTTCTATCACCAAGGCCATATTTTCCAACTACTGATGCATCTTTTTTGTTTTCAATCACCAGTAATTACCACTACATTTTGATTGTAAATTTGATCAATGTTGCAATGAAGTTGGTTATTGTTATTAAGTGCCACTGAGTCAATTCTGACTCATTAACGACCCTGTATAGGGTTTTCAAGGAGCAACTGGTGGGTTTGACCTGCTGACCTTGTGGTTCACAGACCCGCTGATCTTGTGGTTCACAGTCCAATGCTGATCCTACAGCGCCACACCAGGAGTCCAAAGAACTTGGTATAATTCAATTTAATCATCACTGGCTTTAGTGGTTGGTGTATACATTTAAATAATAGTGTTATTAACTGGTTTTCCTTGTAGGCATATAGATACTCTCCTACCTACAATTAACTCTATGAAAAACTGAAAAACATTTAATAAATCACTTCATAACTATTTTACTCTTTATTATCTACTCTCTTGAGAGGATATTTACATCTATTGTAACTGCATGGTTGAAATATTATGTAGTGGTGAGCTATTATTATGCATTTCTTCTCAACTCCAAGTACAGGTTGGTAATTTGAAATTAGCCATGGTGGGAGTAATTACACCACTGAAACTACTATTAAATATGAAGCAGCATATCACTGTCAGAGGATGTTCTAAAATTTTGACAAAGAAGACTAGTTTGAAATGGTTAACACTGTAAGAAACTACTCCTGAAAAATCATTGATGACATTTAGGAAATACTATTTTATAACATATTAAATTACCAGAAAAATTAAGAAATACTTCATAATTTAAGTAAATGATCATTCTTATTTAATAAAGAAGTATATACTATCCATCTTTAACTGGTTGGTATACTAACACAAGGTCAGTGGTTCAAAGCTACCCACCACTCCTTGAAAATTCTATGCAGGGTTTCTGTAAGTTGGAACCAACTAGATGGCACTTAACAACTTTATGACTTTCAGTTTAATTTTTATTTGTGGCCATTCAAATTAAAAATCAAGGGGATTTGGCAGAAGAGTAGCATAAAAAGCCACTAAGAATCACTGGTGAATACTCTTCAGGAGCATGCTCATAGCTGTATATACCACTATCAACATTTTAAAACAGGAAGAGGAGGCCAGTTGCTTTTTTTCTGATGACAACATATTCTTTTTCTTTTACAACAATCTTCTCTCTTCTGCATTTACACACCTCTCATCCCCAAGTCCTATTTCCTCACAATCATATGAGATTTCCTGTTTGTCTTTGTTATTGCTGCATTTTGATGACTTACTTTTATTTACTTAACAAAACTGTTTTTGGTTTTTTTTTCACCCTATATTTTGTGTATAGAAATTAGTATGAAACTAAGGAAGGTAGACTTGTTGCTTTAAACTTTAGGGTTTTTTATAAGGCGCCTTGCTTCATAGGCTGAGGAAGAGGTTGAATGGTATTCTAGCTTCCTTTATTTCAGCAATAACTCAAAAAGTTCAGCTTTTTGTATCTTTTATATATTGAAGTTCTATGTAAACTGTCATTTTAAAAGAAAAGGAAAACCAGTGTGTTAGAGAATATAGGAATGTGGTATCTGTACCATTAGTATGTATAAAAAAGTGTGTGTTGAGAGAAAAAGTTTCAGGTAGACTAGGTCTGGTGAGTTGTTGTTAAGGGCTACTGAGTCAGTTCTGACTCGCAGCGACCCTGTACAGGGTTTCCAAGGAGTGGACCTTATGGTCCAGTGCTTTATACCACGTGCCACATATACTGAGGATTAAAACAGTGCATTTCTTATATAATCATACATGTTGTATATTTGAAATATGAAACATATATATATATATTATCTGGAGTTCTGGTGTGGCACTGTGGGTTAATGAGCCAGACAGGAAAGCCATTTGAACTGCAAGATCAGTGGTTCAAGCTCACCAGCTGCTCCCCGGAAACCCTATACAGGGTCGCTATGGGTAGGAACTGAATCGACGGCACTTAACAACAACATATTATTATCTATGTATCTAATCAGTTAAAAGTGGGAGCAAAAATCAGGCTTTCTGCTCCCGTAAAGATTTCCAGTCTCAGAAACTCTACACAAGGTAGCTATGAGTTATTACATCTCCAACAATTAGTTAAAATTCTTGGTATTTAAGATTTTTAAACTAAAATTTAAAATTATAGCATACATAGATCATCTAAGTTTTAAAGGAAACAAGACAACAATTCTTAAGTTTTAAATCTTCACACACTTATATTATGCTGTTTTGTTGTTGTTGTTGTCAGGTGCCATCGAGTCGGAACCGACTCATAGCGACCCCATGCACAGCAAAACAAAACAATGTCTGATCCTGGGCCAACCCCACCACCGCTGCCACACTTGACGCCATCAATGATGCCACCTGCCTGATCCATCTCGTTGGGGGTCTTCCTCTTTT
>NW_006408655.1:6865015-6867621 GCF_000296735.1 Chrysochloris asiatica
GAAGAATTGATGCTTTTGAGTTATGGTGTTGGAGGAGAATATTGAAAGTGCCATGGGCTGCCAGAAGAACCAATAGATCCGTTTTGGAAGAAGTACAACCAGAATGCTCCTTGGGGGCCAAGATGGCCAAACTTCATCTCTCATACTTGGGGGATATTGTCAGGAGGGACCAGTCGCTGGAGAAGGATACCATATTTGGTAAGAGAAAAAGAGGAAGACCCCCAATGAGATGGATTGGCCAAGTGGCAGCATTGATGGACTCAAGCGTGGCAACCATAGTGAGGTTGGCCCAGGTTCGGGCAGTGTTTGGTTTTGCTGTGGATATGGTCACTATGAGTCGGTACCGACTCGATAGCACCTAACAACAACAAGGAGAAACTGTATCTGAAAAGGGTCAAATAAGCAAAATGTATAAAGAAATCTTACAGCTTAACAACAACAACAACAAAACTGCAAACATCTCAATTTATAAATGGGCAAAGGTTTTAGATAGAATGAAGAGTCAATGAGCAGCAACAGCAGTAAGAGAGCTCTGAAGACCGCCACCCAGAGACTGAAGCAGGACTACCTTCGGATCAAGAAGGACCTGGTGCTTTTTATCTGCACTGAGCCTCTCCCTTCAAACATCGTCGGATGGCACTAAGTTGTCCAAGGTCCTGAGATGACTCCTTATGGGTGGTTACTATCACAGAAAACTCATCTTCCCCCAAGAGTTTCCCTATGGAAGATTTAAGGAGC
The DNA here is from genome assembly GCF_000296735.1 of Chrysochloris asiatica. Taxonomy (NCBI): domain Eukaryota; kingdom Metazoa; phylum Chordata; class Mammalia; order Afrosoricida; family Chrysochloridae; genus Chrysochloris; species Chrysochloris asiatica. Next base: position 6,865,754 of record NW_006408655.1, read on the forward strand.
TCTGGTAGGGTAGTGGTTACAAATTGGGCTGCCAACCTTAAGGTCACCAGTTCGAAACCACCAGCTGTTCCGGGGAGAAAGATGAGGCTTTCTGCTCCCGTAAAGATATACAGCCTTGGAAACCCTGTACAGGATCACTATTAGTCGGGAGCGACTCCACGGTACATAACCACCAGCACCATGGAAGATTTAAATGCAATATGAGGCTGTGTCTTTCCATCACGGACTTCCACCCCGAAACCCTGGAACCTGGCAGGGTCGGTCTCCACCATCCTCACGGAACTCCTCAGCTTCATGGTGGAGATGAGCCCCCGCTGGGCAGCATTGAGACCTTGGACTCCACGAATAAACAGTTGGCTGCACAGAGCTTAGCGTTCAACCTAAGCTGTTCTCGATGTCGTGGAATAAATTTAGCAGAAGCAGAAAGCCCAGGACGAGCTCAGCAGCAGGCCCCGGACCCTGTCACATGGCGAGGCCCACCTTGGCCAGCATGGGGCCCTCCTGCTCAATGGGCACTCGCCAGCCGCTGGGCTGAACCCCCAAGTACTGCAGCAGGCCAACAGCCACCACAGCCTCCTGGTAGGAGGGCTGGCGAACTTGTTTGTCATCGTGGGGTTTGCTGCCTTGCCTACACAGTCAAGTATGTGCTAGAGAGCACAGTGTAGGAGTAACAGCACATCTTGTCTGCAGGGCAGCCAGGCCAGGCGCGGACAGAAGCAGGGCCGCACGAGCAAGCAGACGTGTGGGCAGGAACGGTGCCTCCCTGACTCTCGTATTTAGCTTTTAAAACCAGGAAAAGGAGGAGATAACCCAAGGGTGGTTGAGGAGGCGTGTCTCCCAGCGGTATTATCCGGGCAACAGTGGAGCTGCTCACAGCATGTCCGATGCGGGGCACTGTCCAACACAGGAGCCGTCTCGCTTTGATTTTTATAGCACATTTTCTGTTTTCTCTTTGGATTTGTTTTAGTAAACATGTTTTTCATTTTATTAGATTTGGTCACCTAAAAAAATATAAATCTCAAAGCCTATCAAAAAACAACAATAAAAAACCCTGACATTTCTCCAAAGATGATTTACAAATGGTTTATAAGCATGTGAATCGATACTCAATATTACTAGTCATTATGGAAACGCAAATCAAAGCCAAAATGAAATACAACTAACTTCACACCCACTGTTGTTATTGTTGTAAGATGCTACTGAAATGATTCTAACTCGTGAACCTTGTTTACAACAGAATGAAACACTGCCTTGTCCTGAACTATCCTCACACATGTTGCTAAGTTATTATTGTAGCTATTGTGTTAATCCATTTGTGGGAGGTCTTCCTCTTTTTTTGATGACCCTCTTAACTTTACCATGCATAATGCCCTTCGCCATGGACTGATCTCTCTTGATGACATGTCTAAAGTATATGACATGAAATCTCAACATCCTGGCTTCTAAGGAGTATTCTGGTTAGACTTCTTGAAAATCAGGTCTATTTGTTTCCTGGTCAATTAAAAAACAAAACAAAACAAAACACTGCTATCAAGTAGATTCTAATGCATAGTGACCCTATTCAGGGTTTCCAAGACTATAAATCTCTACAGGAGCAGAGAGCCTTATCTTTCTCCTGCAGAGTAGCTGCTGGATTTAAACCACCAACCTTGAAGTTAGCAGTTCAATCTTCATCCCACAAAACTCAAAGAGTGCCTTTGTTTTCTGGCAGTCTATGATATATATTCAATATTCTTCAACACCATAATCTAAAGACATCGATTCTTGTTTGGTTTTTTCTTATACACTGTCCAGCTTTCCCATGCATGTTGAGTTGATTTTGAAAATACCATGGCTTGGCTTGGGTGAGGCACAATTTAGTATTCAAA
>NW_006408655.1:6874033-6876544 GCF_000296735.1 Chrysochloris asiatica
TTACTGATATGCAAATTCAAACTGAAGCTGAAGAAAATGAAAACAAGTCCACGAGAGCCAAAATATGACCTTGAATTTATCCCACCTGAATTTAGAGACCATCTGAAGAACAGATTTGAAGCATTATGCTGTTTTAGTTGCCATCAAATAGACTCCGATCCATGGGGACCTTCTTTATAACAGAGGAAACCATTGACAATCCTGAGCCTTCCTCACAATTGCTTGTATGTTTGATTCCATTATTGCAGCCACCAAGTCAATCCGTCTCAAGGAAGGTTTCCCTAATTTTTATTGATCCTCTATTTTATCAAATATTATATGTGTCATAATAATTTCATGTGTTGTATTATGTCATTTGTAAAACAAGAGCAATAACTATTATAACAAAGAGAAACATAAAAGATACTTTATTGAAATAAAATATCCCTGAAAAAGTAAAATTTTGGACAATAAAGAACATTGCTTAATTGAAATCTGTGTCCACAAGAATATAACCAAGCATCCTTCAAATTTGAACAAGGAAAATAAATAAATGCTTTGATTTAAATTACTAGAAATGCAGTTACTTTTAAAGACTTGGTTTTTCCTAAAGCAAGTAAATCAATCAAATACTAAAGAGGAAAGAGCAATAATAACTGCAAGACAAGGTTTCATGGAAGATGAAATACTGGCTGCACAGAAGATGAGTGTTCCACAGATTTTGTTTTCTTTGAGGTCTTCCATCCCAATACTAACCAGGTCCATCTAGCTTAGCTTATGAAATCTGACAAGGGTATAGCCCATGGCAATAAGGATGCAGGATAGTGATTTTATTTCTTATTTTATTCATAGAAGCCCCAGGGAGAGAGATAACAAGAACAGGAATGAAATACATAAAACACGGCAGAACACTACCAGTAAGTCACCAGAGGGAAAAAAGAAAGAAAGATTTCATTTTGAAATAATTTATTTGTAATAGTATTTATGGTAGTAGATTATTTGGTTTGACTTACACTATGACTCACTAAAACCTTAACTTTATTCATCATAAACGTGCATAACTTTTTCACAAGAATATTTTTCATAACAAAGTCTGACGTTTATCTATCAGATTTAAAGCATTCTGACTCATTGTGATCCTACAAAGCTAACTGCTCCTTAGGGCTTCCAACACTGTAAATCTTCATAGGAGAGCACAGCCTCATCTTTCTCTCCCCAGAGTGATTGGTGGGTTTGAACCACCAACCTTGTACTTAGCAGCCCAATGTTTAATCCACTGAGCCACCAGGGATCCATATATAGGTAGATAGATATGCCAAAAAAGATATGGGAGGGTACAAGGGGACACACCCAACTGTGGATATAGGTTTACTTGTGATATTTCTGCATACATAATTGTAGGTGCTTCATGTATATTAACATAGACAGTAGCATACACAAGGAGCACAATAATGTACACTTCTTGGACATAACCACTAACCTTGTAGGATACAATTCCTAGGCTTGACGGTAAAAGATATCCATTTGTGGGCATTTATGTAATTGGCACAACATAGTTCATTCATAAAAACAATATTCTGCATCCTGCTTCAGCGAGTAAGTAGCATCTGGTGAGCTGCTTGTGAGAGGTCATCTAAGATACAACTATTGGTCTCTTTCCTTCTAGAGCAAAGTAGAATGAAGAAAACCAGTTTCAAGGAAGCAACCAGCCCAAAGAACTAAGGAACCACATGAACCACGGCCTACAAGACCTTGAAACCAGAAGAACTAGATGGTGTGTAGCTACCACTACTGACAACTCTAGCTGGGATCACAACAGAGGTCTCGGACAAAGTGGGAAAACAACATAGAACAAAAAATCACATTCACACAAAAAGTGACCCGAGACTTATTGGTCTGACAGAGACTGGAGGAACTTAGAGACAACAGCCCTAACATGCCCTTCTAACCTGAAGCTGAAGCCACTCCCGGAGACCACTAACAGACATGCCCATGAAATAAACAGTGACACCCAAGAGAAGCAATTGACTATATAAGATCAAAAGGACAATACTTGTCCAAAAGCAAAGATGAGAATGCAGGCAGGGGTAGAAATCCAGAAAAAGGCACAGGGAACCCAGAGTCGAAATGGGGAGAGTACTGGCACATTATGGAGAATGCAACCAAAATCACAGAACACTTTACATACAAGCTACCCAATGGGAAAAGGATTTTCATTTAAACTTTCATTTCATGTAAACGTTCATTTAAAGCACAATAACAAAAATTCAAAAAAAAAAAACAAAACAAAAACAAAGCTCTATGGGGGAAGAACTCAGAAAAGGAGAGTGAGGATGGTTGTACAACGTGAAGACTGATTAACGTCACTGAGTTGTACATGTACAAACTGTTGAATTGGTATATGTACTGCTAGGTATAAGGAGCCCTGGTGTGGTGCTGTGGGTTAATGTATCAGACTACAAAGTTGTTTGAACTGCAAGGTCAGTGGTTCAAGCTCACCAGCTGCTCCTTGGAAATCCTATACAGGGTCGC